>NC_058418.1:49829811-50160849 GCF_002201575.2 Neomonachus schauinslandi | reverse complement strand
GGGGCTGGGACCAGCACTTGCCCAGGAGTTGGGGGGTGGGGGCTGGGTTCTGGTCCCAGCTCCCCTACGTACTATGTGGGGAGCCAGCCAGGCCCCCTGTCTCATCCGCTTCCTTATCTGCACATTCTGAACCCCAGTGCCCTGCCCACCTCAGACAGACTAATGATAAGGGCTGCCTTAATGGCTGTCATTCATTAAGCACCTAATCGTCTTCCATTTATTCATTTACAAATATTTACTGAGCATTTACTTTATGGAGTAAAGGATACAGCAGTGTGAAGGCAAAAACAGCACTTTCAAGAGAGGGAGAGAAAAGCATTAAATACAAAACCACAAAAATTATTTTTTTCTAAACTGCATCTGTATTCAGTATTATGGAGGAGAAATTCTGGGGTTCCTTCCTTCGTCCATTCAGCACGTATTTATGGAGTGCTACTAGAGTACTATGAACGCCACCTCTTAGGAGAGCATATAAAGGGGGGTCTTGACCAGATCTTGATCTGAGGCTTCCTTGGGGTGTGATGTTTGGAATGGGTTTTGAAGGCTGAGCAGAAAGTAACTAAAAGTGGAGGAAAACGACGGTTTTAGACTAAAGGACAGTATGCTTCAACATCCTGGAGAAGGAAGGAGAATGGGGCTGCAAGTGGCTTGAGGTGAAGCTGGTTACATAGAAGGGGACCAGACAAGACCAGGTGACTTCCACTCAATTCTAACTTGCTTTCACAGTGACCCCATAAAATAGCCTCCATCATTTGGTCTTCCATATCATTAATTCTCTCTTCTGCCTGATTTATCCTAGCAGTTAGAGCCTCCATTTTTTATTGCACCTCATTAATAGCCTTTTTGATTTCGACTTGGTTAGATTTTATTTCTCCAGAAAAGAATATGGAATGCTTTATGAATTTTCATGTCATCCTTGCACAGGGGCCATGCTAATCTTCTCTGTATCGTTCCAATTTTAGTATATGTGCTGCTGAAGCAAGCACATGACCCCCATAAAATAGACAGCATTTCCATTTGACAGATGAGGGAACTCTATATGCACACTTACTCAACAGAGCCTGCTCAAAAGCCATTATCCCACCTTTTTTTCTTGCCACCAGATCTCAACTCCCACCCTAGAGATACAAAATGCCAAAAAATGCACTTTCCCAGCCTCCCTTGCACCTAGGATATGGACAAGGGACTCAATCCCAGCCAGTGGGAGCTGAAGGAAAGTCTGCTACAGAGGACGGTTCTGAGACAGAATGTTCTCTTCCTTGATAAAGAAGGGAGATGTGCAAAGAGGGGGTCCCGTCCCTCCCATTCTAACTTCAGACCTCATCACAGAGGATGCAATGGTTGGAGCTACTGCAGCCATCTTATAAGCATGAGGGAAAAGCCAAGACAATCACAAAGGAGCTGCCTATGCAGTAGCCAAACACACCCCTGGAAGCCTCTGAATTTCTGCATATATGGGAAAAACAAACCACTATTATTCCAAACACTTTTAACTGGGTGTTAATAACCCACAGACCAAAACATGAAAACTGACGTAGAATATAAGCCTCACAGAGACTGAAGCATTTCAAAATTATATAATGAAAAGAGGTGGAAACACTGAGTTTTGAATACAGGCCTAATGATTCTAAATCCTTTGTTCTTTTTTACTCTACCATATCCCTTGGACTCTGAATTGAGCAAACACTGTTAATTTTAAAGCTCTGGACAGAATCAGAGGTGACTAATAAAACCAATGCCAATGATAATCCTGGAAAGTAAGAAGAATGTGTGAGGCCGCAGGGATGTGACCTCAGCAGAAAGAGCACAGCCTCTAGGTCCTTCTGTGGGGTTCTGCAGGAAAGGTCAAGTGACCACAGTGGGGTCTCAGGAGTCTAGTTTTCTGACATACCTGGACTGGCAAGAGCAAAGCAGCAAGAGAATTCAACCCTCACTCGGGAGTCCCAAAATATTTACATTAGTGAAGAATATGCTGAAATTTCTACAGTGAAAACTGTATCTCCTCCTCCCAACATAGAAAAAGGCCCCTGCATTTTACTCCAGTACACCAGTAAAGATTTGAACAGGGTTTTGTCCTTGATCGTATCTACAGTGTAGTCAGCTGCAGGTATTTAAAGGGAATGGGGGGAAGTATTTTTCTAAAACACTAATTTAAAGAACAAATCAACATCTATTATCTCCTTCATTATGTTTTAAATTATACAACTATAAATCACCCTGCAGCGGGTTATTCAAGGGCAGAATTACTCAGCTTGGCTTTCGCAAAGGTTAGAAGAATGACATCTTGTGCTTTTTCTAGTTATAATTTATAACTTTGCAACAGAACCAGCGTTGCCGGTCCATCCATTAGCGGGGTAGATGCACATCTGTTAAAACTCAGCACAATGACTGGCTTTACACGGCCACAGGAAACATAACTCAATCATTCCAGAAGTTCTACAAACTCATTTTTTAATGTAAAATGATTTGAAAACGCAGTTCCCTAAAACATCTGCTAAGCTCTTGCTACCCTAACACATGATATTCTTTCTACTGTTACCTGCCAACATAAATATTTGGTCGCACAAAACACCCTAAGAGGCCACGTGACAGTGTTCAGCTTCAAATTTACATACCAATCTGCAAAGGGCTGGCTTGGACCTAGGAATGCGAGCTCAGATGTTGTTTACCAGAAATGAAAGTTTATTGGGGGGGGGCGGGGGGGGGAGCGGTAAGAAGGCTGAGGGTTAAGTTCATGAAGGTACTTTCAAACATTTTAAAAGGAAACCTAAGTGCACAAGGAGAGATCTACAAGGCAGAGGTGCTGTGGTGATCTGAACAAGTGCACTCAGGAGGAGCCCCTGAAGAGTCTGCGATCTGGGCAAGTGCTTTGTGCTTTTTAACTACAAGAGGAGGGTAATGGTTCTAAAATTGCAGAGCCCTTGTGAGGAATCAATGAAGACACACATGCCGAGGTATAAAGCATCACGATGTCTGGCCTAAAGTGCCAAGTCGCATCCTACCTGGAAGTATGGCAGGAATCTAAAGTGAACACACATGGTAACAATCACCAACAGCCAAAATTACCCTTGAACATCTTTCCTATCACTGGGTCTGGTTTTGTGAATTACATTACTTGGAGAAAAACCTATATATGAATACTTTATATACACTTACAATGTATATTCATACATACATACACAAAATACAACTTTAGAGTATTTTAACGGCATAAAAGAAAGCTAGAAAGACAGGAAAATACACATGATGGATGTGACTTCATTATCAGAAAGCTCCCGTCAAACTTTAGTTTCCTTTAAGATGTTTCAAAAGCAGTTAAAGAATCCTGTATATTTTTTAAACAACATTTAAAAACACCCTTATTCCCAGGGCATCCGGCTGGCTTAGTAGGTACAGAGTGTGACTCTTGATCTCTGGGTTGTGAGTTCAAGCCCCACACTGGGCGTAAAGCTTTCTTAAAAAAAAATCCTATTCCCATTTGTATTATTTTTATTTTTACAAAAATTGGTGGGAAGGGAGACAAATGTTTCCCTCACAGACTCCTCATATCCGCCTGTTCTGACCTCCAGACCTCAAGGGGACAAGGTGCCAAAGACAGATTTACCAGTAGGGGTCGCTGTGCTGAGATTAATCCCTATGAGTTTCTCATTAGTGATTATTATACTGCAGGCGGCCAAAATGGAAAAATTAATTAATTTCAAAGTGATAATGCATTTACAGCAACAATTAGAAATGTATAACTGTAAAAGGGCAACATTTAAAAGACAGATTACATTTAATAAAGTTGCACAAGAACATCCAATTGTAAAATTACTGATCTGCAACAATATTCCTTAAAGAGGCACTTAAAATAGCCTGACTCCATGAAGGGTGACCTAATTACTGTAACTAAAATCACCGTAGTCACAGCAAGTCACAGCAAATAAAACAGGGACACTGATATTAGAATACCGTTGTTTAATACTTCAGGGAGCCAGCTCGGGTGGAGAAGCAAAGGCAGAGCCTCCAAGCACAAGGCTGGGCTGTGCTTGATTCCTTGACCTTGTGCAAGGGGATGTGTATTCCAGCTACACTTGTGTCAAGGGAAACACTTCTGGTGTGCAACGCGGACGGAGCTGTGAAGCATAGACAGCCAAGTGGTGATGAGGATACTGCATCCACGCTAAGCTTCTTCAGGAGCATTTAGGATCCCAACTTTCACATGGGGTGAGAATGGGATGCAACTATATGGCTTATGTTCAAAAATAAATTGGTGTTAAAAAGGTAGGAGTGCACTCTGCGTCCACGAAACAAATGTCTTATCCTGACAGAAGCAGTGTCAAGCCACGTAGAGAAGGATAAAACACCAGAGCGACTTTTCCAGTAAGCCCAGTCTGTCCCGCCAGTGACACAGACCCACCCCACGGTTTACAGTCATGCTGATGCCTCTCCCACATGCGCGGAGTCCGAAACGTTTATGAACAAGAAGTGATTGGCTATGAGTTTGACAAGTGAGTTTCCATTCCGCCTCTTTATAAACCGAGTCATACAACTCTGATGGCTAAAAATACCCCCAAATACCCAAGTATATAAAGATACTATTAGAGAGAAATTTCCTAAAAATCTAAACCTATATACACATTTCATAGTCTTCATAATTTATATGCTTATCTAAAAAAGTACATTTGTGGCAGATGAAAGATGCTGTTTTTCAGTTACCTGGGGACAAGAACACTGAAAGTTCATTCTACTATGGCTTCCTGGGGAACCAGAAATACACGCTCAAGACCAGGCTCTCTTCATCTGGACACCCTTCCTACTTTGCTGGTAACTTTCTCTTTGGGCCTCTGGGGACAGAGACAGAGGTCCACCCAAACACCACCACCAGACTCCCGGTTTACAGACTCCTTTAGTTCTGTGACCCTTGTATGCAACACAAACAATGACGTTTCGGAGAATAGTCCTCTCCAAAGGTAATGTAACAACAAAAATAACAACCGTCGAAACAGGAATACTGCACACCTACCACACGCAGACACCATGCTGGGCACGTTCTTTAACTGTGCTTTCCAATCTCAAAGCCATTAGGTACATGTAGCTATTTAAGTCTAAATTAAATGTAACTCTAAATTAATTAAAGTAAAATCAAATTAAAAATTCAGTGTCTTACCTGTATTAGCCACTTTTCAAGGTCTCCATAGCCACATATGGCAGGTGGCCACCATGCTGGATAGTCAGATTAAAATCATGACAGAAATTCTATACCCATTATTATAAATGTCATATCCGTTACGGTCAATCCCCACACCAACCCCTATTGCCATCTTAGTTGTGAGGAATCAGGCTACGACTGGTTAAGTGCCTTATCCACCACGGTAAGTGGGAATGGCCACTGGAGGAGACAAACTCTATTCAGAGACCATGGGATCATTTCCCCAAGATAATGAGTTCACCTCGTGATACTCGTAAAGGCCAAAATGTGTCTGGGCCTTTCTGAGGATTAGATGTTAAGTTAGTTAACTAGAACAGTACTAGTATGCACTAATTCTGGGTGTTTTTAAAGGCCTCTGGTTTAGAAAAACACCATTACCAAATATACTGTGTAAAATGTGCATTGTTCATTTAAAAGACTTTCTATTACAATGTTTTCATGGAAGAAGTCTCTAGATATGGTTGTTATACAACCATCAAAAATGTAAAAACTTTCTATTTACCTTTGTGAAAATTTCCAAATCTAACCACAGAAATGTATTTCATCCAAAAGGACTCACCTTTGGGGAGGTAAAGAATAAAATGCACTTCCAACCAATGAAAGCTTCTCCAGGTGAAGTTTACACTTGTTAAAGAAGAATTTAGAACATCAAATACAGATTCTCAGTGAAAACAAAGGAATCACTTCTGCTGATAATTCAGTGGTCACAAATCGATGTTTTTGACCTACTGACCCAAAACACCATTATCAAATACTATGCTTTCTGCATAATAGCAATAAAACAATTGCATCAAAATAAAGAGAACCATTTCCATCAAGACCTCTAGCCATCCTTAACACAACACCTGAAAACCATATCTACTATCCAGCCCTCCAAGACGCCTTTAGAGAAACAGATGCAAAATAAGTCAATTGATGTGCGATCGAGAGCCCTTTCTGATGGCTCTGATGGGCCTGAGGATGTGACTGTCAAGACCAGACTTAACACTACAAGAGGCGAGAAGCTGAAGAAAACGCGTGTGTCCATAAAGAGCATACTTAAGGTGTCTGCAGCGATAGAAGCCATTCACTTACCATGGACTTGGTGAAAGGCCGGGCCAAGGTAAACAGCAGCGTATACACCCACCAGTTGCGATGAATGGAGGAGTACATCATGTTTCCAGGATGCACGGCGTTGGACGTGACCCCACGCGGGGACAGGCGGCGATGGAGCTCATTGGAGAAGAGAATGTTGCAGAGCTTGGACCGGTTGTAAGCCAGCATGGCCCAATAGTCATTTTTAGATGGAGAAAGGCGGCTGAAGTCCAGTTTTCCCGAGGAATCATTAATATCTGTGAATCTAAAAAAAAAAAGAAAAGAAGAAAGAAATATGACATGAAGCAGCCAATCTCTGACTTCTGATACTAGCTTTTTTTTTTTTTAAGTAGAAATCTGAGGAAACCAGAGACAACTGAGAACACAATTGTGCAAATGTAGAAACAGTGTCCCTTAAAAACTAACAATAGTGATTTAACATGATAGACCAACTGGGTCCAAAGACAGAGTAAATAAAGGCCCAAACTCAGAAATGGGGCAATCATAACACGCTGAACTCCCACCCCCACCCCCCCCCCCGCCCCTGCCGCCCAACACGGATTTTTCAAAACCTTCAACAGGAAGTTCAAGGATAATTAAATTAAATTGGAAAAGCATCTTAAATAAAGGGCTGCTGCTTTTGGAAGCAGAAAGATACCACATTCCTAACCTCTGACAGGACTTTCCTGGGTTGTTCTAGCCAACGCATGAGTCCTGTATATTTTCATTCGAGCATCCAAGTAAATATAGATAAGTCTTGCTACCCCCAAGACTCTTTTCCAGATTAAAAATTCATGATTATAAAGGGGTTATAACCTTGGTGAGGTGCCATCAATAGTCTTATACGTTTAAAAGATAAATGTAAACAAAGCCAAAATGAGTTCTGGCAGAGTCTACTGTTCTTAAGTACAACCATGGCATGGATACACACAAATCAAAGTAAGTAGTTGGTGTTTTATAACTGGGTCTGACGGATTCATTAAACACCAGCTGTTTGGTTCTTTCCTTTTTTTCCTCTTTCTTTCTCTCTCTTTCTCTCTCCATCCTCTCTTCCTCTCTCTCTCTCTCTCTTTTAAGTAACAAAGTAGTGACTGCCCTAAAAGAAAAAAAAAATCATAACAAAAGGAATTTTCTAGATGATGGTCTCAGCCTTGCTAAGGACCCCTCAGTTTCCTTCACTAAATTAATTCTGGGCATTTGCACGAAGTAATAAGGAAACATAAGGAGAGTACTCTGGGTAACTGCTGTGGAAACAGAACCAAAAGGTAAAATGAAAATTACGGAATAATCTGGTTGTTCCTTAATATGAGCAGTTCAGGTTGAGCTACGACCAAGGAAAAGCATCACAGGGACAGATGAAATTCATGTTTTAATGGAAATTAAACCTCCCTTCTGCAGGACTCAGTCAGTGACATCCAATTTCTGGTGTTAAATGACACTGCTGCTCTGAAGTCATCAACAAAGCCGATGGCCAGAAATGTTATCACGAATATGGCAACAAGACCTTGAAACTAATTGTTGGCTGCCTGTTTCCAAGTCCCCAAACCACAGGAAGGGCCCAGACTTCTGAGCTTAATCATCTAAAGCAGTGGAACTTAACGGGAAATTTGAAAATTTATGGGGGCCTTTCTCTGGTGGTTATAATGATTGTCAGCAGGGGCCGGGGATGGTAGATGTCCTGCAATGCAGATGGAGTCTTGCTCCGTGAAGATTGGCCCACTGGACATTCACGCAGATGAAAAGCCTGTGTATAATTATCTGAGCCTAGAGCCTGGCTGTGTTGTACATATATGCACAGTTTTAACATCCACTGAATTTCCAAGAATGTAGTATAACAACCATGCAAATGAAGAATGAATGCACTTTCAAATTCCGTGGGTTTTTGGGAGGAGGTGAGGCTTGATTCCATGCTGGTAGTATTTGAGTCTTCCGTGTCACACACCTGTTAACAGTCTGTATTTGTGAGTATCCCAATGGAGGTGATTTATGCATGGACACACACATCTGATAACTTACCTCTCCTGTAGTCCTGCTCAAGCAAGAAACATGCTATTTTGCTTCACATTTATTTTTCTTCCCATTACAGTTAAGCTAGCATATTGAATTAAAATATATTTATGGAGGGATGTTATATTATTTCTGAACTTTATTTCCAAGTAGTAACAAAGTATAACAAAATGAGACTGCTGAGAACCCAATGATCCAACATATGGGTCATGTCTTAGAAATTCTACCTACTCTAAGTAGAAAGTAGCATCAAGGATCTAGGCAGCATCTAAATGGTATGGGACAAAAATAACATCCTTCTCTCATTCTCCACTATTCTTCCATCAGCTTTCCTGGAAATCATTCTTGGCATATTTGTTTAGCCCAGCCCAGCTTGAGTGCCATTTCTTCCAGGCAACTCTCCCCAACTGCTTATTCTCACAATTTCTTGGGTGGCAATGGGGGACAAATTGAAAGAAGCCATGCAAGCAACCTCTTCGACCTCAGCCGCAAAAACTTCCTAGAAACATCACCAAAGGCAAGGGAAGCAAGGGCAAAAATGAACTATTGGGACCTCATCAAGATAAAAAGCTTTTGCACAGCAAAAGAAACAGTCAACAAAACCAAAAGACAACCGACAGAATGGGAGAAGATATTTGCAAATGACATATCCGATAAAGGGCTAGTATCCAAAATCTATAAAGAACTTCTTAAACTCAACACCCAAAGAACAAATGATCCAATCAAGAAATGGGCAGAAGACATGAACAGACATTTTTCCAAAGAAGACATCCAAATGGCCAACAGACACATGAAAAAGTGCTCAACATCGCTCGGCATCAGGGAAATCCAAATCAAAACCTCAATGAGATACCACCTCACACCAGTCAGAATGGCTAAAATTAACAAGTCAGGAAACGACAGATGTTGGCGGGGATGTGGAGAAAGGGGAACCCTCCTACACTGTTGATGGGAATGCAAGCTGCTGCGGCCACTCTGGAAAACAGTATGGAGGTTCTTCAAAAAGTTGAAAAAAGAGCTACCATACGATCCAGGAACTGCACTACTGGGTATTTACCTCAAAGATACAAATGTAGGGATCCGAAGGGGTACGCGCACCCCGATGTTCATAGCAGCAATGCCCACAATAGCCAAACTGTGGAAAGAGCCAAGATGTCCATCGACAGATGAATGGATAAAGATGTGGTGTATATATATACAATGGAATATTATGCAGCCATCAAAAGGAATGAAATCTTGCCATTTGCAACGACATGGATGGAACTGGTGAGTGTTATGTTGAGTGAAATAAGTCAATCAGAGAAAGACATGTATCATATGACCTCACTGATATGAGGAATTCTTAATTGCAGGAAACAAACAGGGTTGCTGGAGTGATGGGGGGTGGGAGGGATGGGGTGGCTGGGGGATAGACACTGGGGAGGGTATGTGCTATGGTGAGTGCTGTGAATTGTGCAAGACTGTTGAATCACAGATCTGTACCTCTGAAACAAATAATACATTATATGTTAAAAAAAAAAAAAAGAAGATAGCAGGAGGGGAAGAATGAAGGGGGGGAATCGGAGGGGGAGATGAACCATGAGAGACGATGGACTCTGAGAAACAAACTGAGGGTTCTAGAGGGGAGGGGGGTGGGAGGATGGGTTAGCCTGGTGATGGGTATTAAAGAGGGCACGTTCTGCATGGAGCACTGGGTGTTACACGCAAACAATGAATCATGGAACACTACATCAAAAACTAATGATGTAATGTATGGTGATTAACATAACATAATAATAAAAAAAAAAGAAAGAAAGAAGGAAGCCATGCAAAGCAGATGGAAAGACATGTTTCCATGGAAATTAGGCACCTACTCGCCAGGATCCAGGCCATGACGTCCCTGGTGTTCAATGACCCCGCTCCGCCCCAACCCAACATCAGTAACAAAGCAAATCATGCCATCTTTGCCTTTTATCTGTACAGTGTGCCTCTGTCCTTACCACACCAGACTGCAAGCCATTTATTCACCTGCTTCCAACTCTGGACTGTGAATTCCTGGAAGGTGGACAGTAAGCCCCTTGCATATTGCCTACCACAGTGCCTGACACAGAACAGGGACTAAATACAGGATTAGAGAATTAAAGTTTGGTCATGGGTTCAGAATTCCAAACTAAGGGCCAAGTTTCCCTTATTACAAAAAGCTTTGTTTTGAGCCTTGTTCCAAAGGCAAAATTTAGCACGAGCTTCAGGTCCTCTAGATTCTTCATCAATATGTCTGTGGCTGAAGTTTAGAATGAATCCCCTGCTTTGGTTTTTAAGGACAACGCAGAAGTATCTCATGAAAGGAGAACACTGGGGAAGTTAAGAGGGAGAAGGGAAATCATTCCTAGTCCTTAATCTAGAAATAAGGTGAAACACACACACACACACACACACACACACACACACACACACCATGATGAGAAATTAGATGGAACCCAGTTGAAGTAAGTTCTCAGGATGGAGAAGCACAGCTACTATACGGCAGGCCCACCCTTTGCAAGCAGCCCCCCTCCATAAGCGGACCCCTGACTTCCTGCCCTGCTGATCTCCTGAGCAGCAGACCCATTTTTAAGGTCTGATTAGCTTATATTGACAGTCCTCTGGGAAACGGGAAGGGTGGGCAAGCTTTCTGATTCCTCTGAACCAGGGCAGGCTTCCTGAAAAACGACCATGTTCACCTCTCAGCTCCAGAGGCAGTAAAACAACTCTTCAAAGGCTGCTTACCCTATTTTCAAGTTGAAAAATTGACAAAGCCACACAATAATGTCTTAATAGATTTATCCTCTTACCAATACAGTAAAATGTGAACATTTGCTCTCTGGACGTTAACACTTGCTGTTTGTGGGGACCTCTATCTTGTATTTCTATATATACTGCTCCTTTATTTTTTTTTTAACCAAGGGTTTTTAAATTACCAAACAAAAATAATTAGGCTGGATTCTATGTAGACAAAAGCTAGTATGTTCAAAGAGTAAGACTGAATTTGCGTCAGAAGCTGCACGTGCGTGTGCGTGCGTGTGTGCGTGTGTGTGTGCGTGTGTGCGCAGCAACTTGGCACTCAACACAGCTGCAGCCATTCAGAGTTGTACAGCCAGCCCTCCGCTCTTTTCATTCTATTTTAATTGTTATCTGAAAATTTTTCACAGCAAGGAAATAGAGTTCTCATTTTAATATGATGTATTTTGGGTATGCAAAAACTTCATTCACTTGCTCAGACTCCAGATAAGTAACTAAAATACAATGAAGACACGGGGAGGCTAATAAATATTTTGCCTGGGGGCAGTCTGGTATAATATTTTTCTGCAAACATAGGACTTTATTTTTCCCCTAACAGGGGGTCTTGACTCCAACGAAAAGACTCCGCCAAGGTTTATGGAGGTAATTAGATATCAACACTTCCCTTTTACAACATGGTTTAGGGCTCTGGGTCCTTGAGCAGTGAGCGAGTGCTTTCCCAGGACTGTGCACCCAGGACTCACACTGTTGTTTTGAGCACCACAGGAGGGCAACACAAGGGTCATAAACAAACCAGCTTGGGGGAATTAGCATTTTGTAAAAATACCCCCTAATAGGTGCCAAGGATGACCAGAAAGCAGAAAAACCAGTGCCAATCAGCAGACAGGAGTGGGCCTGATAAGACATTTCAGGAAGTCCTTCTCTGTAAACTAAAATGGGTCTAATTCAGGAGACCAAGGCCCTTCCTTCCAATTCGTCTGTTCTGTGAAATTAAGATTCAGATCTCCAAGGTAGGCTCGAATTATGCGGCAGTTAAGAAGAGAACAAAGACGTCACATGGAATACCATTTGAGATCCAGATTTACAAAGGGAAGCAAGCAGCTGACAATTCAACATAATCTCCCATTAAATACCAACTCATTTAAACATATCCCGTGGTGCCCTCCACATCTGGCAAACGATCGCGGCTGGCAGATTTATTTCCGGAGCTTGCTCTCCTGTGCCGGCCCCCACAGTAGCCTCCCTCACTCCTGAGCAGGACCACTCCACTTTTTTTCCCCCCCCACAAACCTGGTGCGATTTACAAAGATAAGGATGTCCAGATTTTGTTACCACCTAATTACTAGATGTTTCATGTCTTTTAACACGGGGGAGGATTATTACGGGCATTTTCCTTTCATTTCAGCCACCATAAATTTAAAATGGTAAAAGTAAATCTATCTGCAATGTGTCACTTATACCATAAGCCCCTGTGTTTGGGAGTGATAAAGGGTTCAGGCTAACCCTTGGCTGGTCTCTCTTTTCCAAGTCCCAGGGGTTACATTTTATGGAAGCATGATTAAAAAAATAAGCTTCATTCTGGGTCACTAAAACATTTCAGGACTTAAGACGGAGAAGAAGGGGAAAAAAACAGACCTTTGCACATTATTTTTTTCCAGCTACTTTGCAAAGAGTGAAAGCTCCCAACCACACCAGGAAAATCTCCCTAACATGCATTAAATCTAGCCTCACCCGGGAAGTCCTTTGTCTTCTCCGACTACTTCTCTTTAGACAAATAGTTGTTTATCCAACTCCAGAAACAAATATGCTGAAAATACAATGAAATTTTCAAATGCCTTTTTAGTCAATTGGATATTCTCCTAATGGTAATAGAAGAGAAGTGCCATCTGATGTTTTAATTGAAATTTTAACCAAAAGAGGCATGGCCAGATTTCTAATATGTTCTAACTACAGTACTTTCCCTTTCTACAATTACACAGTTAATGTCTGCATTGAATTCCCTAATTTCTCATTATAAAACAATTGGATTTCATCTCGCAGTCTTTAATTGCATTGTTTCTCCTGCTAGAATAACTGCACATTCTTCTTGGTGAGGTGTTGAAGTTGTTGAATGACAAATCAATAAAGGTCAGGCATTCAGATTTAATCAATTATTATTCCATCTCGAAGCAAAATCAATGAGGAGCTTGAAGTATAGTTGTAAAAACCATCTACATTGCTGTAGACAAAACCCCCAAATAATCCTCCACAATCTCAAAACAAGAGAAAGACCTTGGAAAATTAAGGAAGCCAGATTGAGTGCACCCACACTTTCCAGAGGAGCATCACTGAAAAGTATTTTTGGGAAAGGGAGCCTCGGGAAGATACTGGCTGGCACAAGGAAGGGGCCAGATGAAAAAAAACATCAGATGCTAACCCACCTATGGGACTCGGACGAGACCACAACTACTCGGGCAGGAGCTGAGCGGCACAGGACATCCTGAAGGAGCTGGACAAGGTAGAAGTGCCCCAGGTGATTCACCTGGAAGGTGGTCTCCAGGCCATCTTTGGTGAGGCTCCAGGGCAGAGCAAAAGCCGCTCCATTGCACACAAGCACGTGAAGAGATCTGAAAAATAAAACATCCAACACTGTGCAGACATAAACACTCTAAAACCAAGGATAACCCATGTTCTGACAGGAATAAGCAACTCTTCCCTGTCTTCAAGATTCATCAGTTAGAAATGGGATTTCACAGCATAAGCCATGCTGCTGGGGAAGGGCTTAGACTGTGAACGGGCTGCAGGGCACCAGGAGTTCCCCACGATACAGGACTTTCAGTGCTCAAATTGGGACTGCACTGGGCAAACTGGTCACCCTGGATGGAACCCAGATTCTAAAACCTAATTTTATCTGTGCATCTTAGTTTATCCAATTCTTAGCTTCTTCACCTAAAAAATCAAAATAACCCTTAAGGTAGATGTAAGAAATAAAAGAGAATATAGGTTGTATAAATACCAACACAGGAACCAGCATTTAATAGGTTCTAAGTAAATGTATCAAGGGGGAAACTCTCTGTTTAAAGAGACAGGCACACATTGTTTGAATATATTCCTCCCAGAGGTCAAATTACATCTACACTTTAGAAACAAGGGAGCCCACGGATGGGTAAGTAGAGGTCTATTATAATATTTTCTCCTATTTTGAATATATTTAATTTGTTTCATAATAAAATTTTAAAAAGTAAAAGTAAGCCTTTCATGTGAATCAAAATCCTAAATCCTCATAAAGAAATGGTACTTGTGGGAAAATCATCCTAAGGTGCTAATAAGAATTGTAAAAAGGCATATATTAAAGGCTATCCATAGTGTTTGTAACTACATTATAAAATCAAAACATTACAAAATAAACGAAATATAAAATTGGGAAATCATTAAATGAATCTGAATATATGCATACTATGTAGCCATTAAAATGATACATCTTTTGACCCTGTAAAACATGCATGTTATAGAACAAAATATATGTAATTTTGTATGATCACATAACACACACAAAATATTAATGAAGGGTACACAAAAATGTGAAGAGTAGTTGTCTCTAGGGGTGGGTGGAACCCTGAAATGTCTTAAATTATCTTCTTTCTGAGTTTTAATTTTGATGAAATGCAAGTTGTATATACTTTTTTCTTTTCTCACTTGTGCTTTTGGGGTCCTATCTAAGAAACCATTGCCCAACGCAACATCACAAGGATACACTTCTATCTTTTCTTCTAAGAGTTTTAGTTTTAGCTCCTGAATTTAGATCTATGATCCACTGTAAGCTAACACAGAAGTAAGGTGAATGCAAGAGATCTAACTTCATTCTTTGGCATGCAGGTATTCCAACTATTGAGCTTTGTTGTGTTTTTTTTTTTTTTTTTTTTAAGATATTTATTTATTTCAGAGAGACAGCGAGAGAGGGAACACAAGCAGGGGGAGTGGGAGAGGGAGAAGCAGGCTTCCTGCGGAGCAGGGAACCCAATGTGGGGCTCAATAGCGGGAACCCAATGCGGGGCACCCTAGCTTTGTTTGTTAAAAAGACTATTCTTCTCCCCATTGAATGATCTTGGCACCCTTGATGTAAATCAAATGACCAACTGAAAGAGTTTATTTTGGGACTCTCAATTCTATTCCATTATTATGGTAGTACTATAGTCTTTATTACTAAAGCTTTGTAGTAAATTTTTAAAATGGGAAGTGAGAGTAATTCAATGTTGTTCTTTCTCAAGTTTGGGTTGGCTAGTCAGGAGCCTTGCATGCACATATATAAAGCTTAGAGTCAGCTTTCAATTTCTGCAAAAAAAGCCAACAGCAATTTTGATAAAGTTTTACATTAAAATTGCAGATCGGGGTGCCTGGGTGGCTCAGTCAGATAAGCGTCTGCCTTCAGCTCAGGTCATGATCTCAGGGTCATGGGATTGAGCCCTGAGTCGGGCTCCCTGCTCAGTGGGGAGTCTGCTTCTCCCTCTCCCTTTGCCCCTTCCCCCCACTTGTGCTCTCTATTTCTAAAATGAATAAGTAAAACCTTTTTAAAAAATTGCAGATTAATTTTGAGAATACTGTCTTCTTAACAATATTACGTCTCTTGATCCATGAACATGGGATGTCTTTATATATATTTAGGTCTTCTTTAATTTCCTTCTACAATATTATATAGCTTTCAAAATACAAATTTATCACATCTTTTATTAAATGTATTCATAAGTATTTTATTCTTTCTGATGCTATGGCAAATAGAATTGATTTCTTAATTTGATTTGGGAATTATTCATTACTAGTGTATAGAAATACAATTGATTTTTGCATATTGACTTTTTATCCCCCAACCTTGCTGAAATTATCTATTAGATTTAATTGTTTTTTTAAGTGGCTTTCTTAGTATTTTCTACACTTAAGGTCATTTTGCCTGCAAATAAAGATAATTTTACTTTTTCCTTTCCAATTGGAATGTCTCCTTCCCACCCCCATTACTCTGACTAGCATTTCCAGCACACTATTGAATGGAAGTGGTAAGATTTAATATCCTTGTTTTGTTTCCTGATCTTAAAGGGAAAGCATTCAATATTTCAGCATTAAGTAGGTTAGGTGTGGGGTTTTTTTTTTAGAAGCCCTTTATCAGGTTGAGAAAATGTCCTTGTAATCCAAGTTTGTTGTGTGTTTTTATCATGAAATGGTGTTGGACTTTTTCAAATGCTCTTCCTGTGTCCAATGGCATATCCTTTATTTTACTGATATGGTATATTACACTGACTTTCAGATGTTAAACCAACCTAGAATTCCTTGGATAAATCATACCTTGCCATAGTGTATGATCCTTTTTATATATTGCTGCTTTTGGTTTGCTAATATGTTGTTGAAGATGTATACATCTATATTCCTAAGTGATACTGGTCTGTAATTTTCTTGTGATGTCTTTATCTGGTTTTCAAATCAGACTAATACTGGCCTTATACAGTGAGTTGAGAAGTTTTCTTTCCTATTCATTTTTTCTTAGAGTTTGCTAAGAATTGGAATTAGTTCATTAATTATTCATAATATTGATATTATTAATGATCTCAATGATACTAATTTCATTAAGAATTCATAATAAATGCGTGGTAGAAAGCATGAATTAATTTATCACTAGAGGAAAAAAGAATTAACTCACTGTTTTTTAAAAAGTATTTATGTAAGGGTGCCTGGGTGGCTCAGTTGGTTAAGTGACTGCCTTCAGCTCAGGTCATGATCCTGGAGTCCCGGGATCGAGTCCCACGTCAGGCTCCCTGCTCAGCAGGGAGTCTGCCTCTCTCTCTCTGACCCTCCCCCCTCTCATGCTCTCTATCTCATTCTCTCTCTCAAATAAATAAATAAAATCTTTAAAAAAAAAAAAAAAAGTATTTATGTAAATCTCATTGCCACTAGGTCTCATTGAGAAACTATCTTATTTGTTCTGTTGCCTGATAAAGCTCCAATCCACCACCTACCTAAGACCTAAAAGTGCTGATGTGGCTGAGGTCAGCTGTGTTTGGTTGGGATCACCTGTTTTCCACTTATGGTCCCCCCAGTTGTCAATGCACAGCCCCCCAACAATCCAGTTACTCTCTGAAGAGGTGGACAAAAAATGCTTTGAGGCATCTGGTCTACCTAGAACATTCATCAGAGCCTATTTCAAATCAAAACAGAATCTACTCATTTATAACCAAAATAACCCATATTTTGTAGTAAGGCAAGACCATTGGAAAAAAACTTTGAGAGAGAAACGGGAAAAGGGCCAAGTGAATATATGAATTATATGTGAGCTCCTTTCAGTTTTCATCTCAAATATTTGGTTCACTTTTTCAGAGTTGTTGACACTTTTTTTCTTTTTTTTTTTTTTTCCCTTTGAGTGATAAATGGGGATTAGGCATTTATTAATAGCTTTGTGTACATAAGAACCTTAAGTGATATGTATTATTATTAACATCTTACAAAGAGGAAAACGAGATTAGAAACAAACATCCTATGGTCTGAATAAGAATCAGAAACAGCTAAAATAAAGAAGCAAATGATTAAGAACAAAACAAAACAAAATAAAATAAGATCAGTTGAGTTCAAAGCTACTGCACAATACCTTCTTTCTTAGATAAGCTCCCTTAAATGGGTAGAGACAAGTGCTGACAGAAATTCTAGCTCAGTCATGTCACTATACTTACCTGACTTGCGGCCAGTTCATTAACGTCTGTAAACCTGTCTCCGCTCCCTGTAAACTCAAAACAGCAGCATACACCCCTCCCAAGGTTGTGAAGAGTAAAATCCCAATATTGTGCAAGGTACATGCCAGGTTAAATCACTGTTACTTCCTTTGTCTCTATACCCTTCCCTTCTATCCACAGGAGAAAATACAACTCCTCAAAGTTGATTTTTGCAGTGTTTCCATGTCTTTAGGATAGGCCTGGGCATTTGGAATTTTGACACCACACCTCTTGGCCTCCTCAAGTTACCTTTATCCCTGCCTGTACATTTTCTCAAGGAAATGCAAAACACATCAAGAAACTTGCTACCAAAGACCTCAGCCTGGGGGCATGAATCCATAGAGGACACGGGAAATCCTCTCCTCTTTCACCAAATTTTAATACCCTTCATTAATGTTAATTGCACCACCAGAGGCAAAATATGTACCCTGTACCTAAAACTTGTCACCTCCATTAATTAAAAACAGGCTTATGGAATATGAAACTATAAAGTGTTAGACTTTTTTTAACTGTAAAGACACTTAATTGGCTTGTACAAAAGGAAAAGAATTTCTTTTGCCTCACTTTAATGAGGTTTTTATTATTCAAATGGCACATTTTGCTCAGTTTTGACTAAAAGCCATTGCAATTCAAAAGGCTCTGAGATGATGAATATTTACAGAATATCAAAAGGAAAGTTCAAACTATAAAGACAGAATGGAAACAAAAATAGTATCATTCCAATTCCAAAGCTGATGCTGTTAGTCAGCACTCTCTGGGCCTGATTTTTTTTTTCTTCTTTGGTGGATTCTGGTCTGTGAGGGGTGAGCGAGGACAGGGGAGGTCTTCAATGTATAGAAGATCCCAATGAAAGGGGGTGTGCTGCTTCTCTGCAGTTCTAATCTACCCAGAGCGAGAGGGGACCCTGGCTTTCCCTGGGCCTGCTGGGGATGATGCTCTGGGCCCAGTGGGGCCAACACATTCCTTTGGGCCAGAGAACACCTGTTCAATAGTAAGGAGAGTGGTGATCCTGTTATTTAGCAGGGGACAGTGCTCCTGCTCATCCATGGAAGCAATGATGGGCCAAGCTTTTGAGCCAGCCACAGAAGCCTTAAGTGATCTTCCTACCGAAAGAGTGCCAGATGGGGACGATAAACGGAAGGAGGTCCTAGTGCAAAGGCTTTCAGATAGGTGATCTCTAAGTTTTCCTCTCACTCCCCTCTGGTTTTGTTTTGTTTTTGTTTTTGTTTTTCCTTTTAAATGCAGATATAACTGACATACCACACTGTATTTGTTTCAGGTGTACAACTCTTCGAGCATCCCACCCATTGACTATGCCTTTCTCTCCCTCTCTTTCTAGTCTTTCCAATAGCTCATGCTTCATGGGCTCATTCCTGCTGCCTTCAGACTAATCAGATTTTTTTTGACCATCTACAAAGGGAAAATGGGGAAAGTGGAAAAAAGAAACCAAAAGGAAGGAGGACAGACAGGAGAGAGAAGGCCAGAAAGAGAAAAACATCTATATGACATTGGGGCTCTTCCAAATGGCACTAGCCTCTCTCTTCCCATTTGTGGACCACAGTTTTGAAATATTTGTCTCCATTCTTTGCCCCAAACCCACTTCTTATCACCAAGCTGCGTGAATTCTTTCCCATGACCCTCCAGATTCTCTCAAAGCCACCTGGAGAGCTATGGCTTCCCAATCAAGAAACCCAACAACCTCCCCTCTGTTGAAACCAGACTTCTCTGTCGCAATGCACCTCCTCCTAATGTTGCCACTGCCCCATCTTCTGTCTCTTCCAGCCCTTCCTCTCCCAGCCAGGGACTCCAAACAACACGTCTATAACGATGAAATGAACTTCACACCCACAGCTCCAGCCCCCATATTCCTCCCAGGTTCCGGAATCTCATTCATATCCACCCCAAATCTGAACTCTTCATCTTCATCTTTCCAATTCCTGATCTCCTTATTTCTAGTGGGTGATGATACTCTCTAACCGGCCCCCTAATTAGTAACTCTTAGGAAACATTTGCTACTCCCTCTTCTCCCTTAGTCTCTATGACTAGTCAACACCAACATCTCTAGAGACTATTAATACTTTTCCAGTCCCCTACATTTCCAATGGAATGAGCATTAAGATGTCCTGTCTAGATCTCAATTATGGGTCCAGTGTATCCCTTCACCAGGCTGAGAGCAGACTTCTCCAGAAAATTGTCCTTGACTGATGGGCACCATCATATCTGCAAAGTCATGCCCCAGACCCAGTTGCTCTGCTAACAAGGAGGACAACTCTGGTGTAAGTCCTTCTCCAGGAACCTGTGGCATCAGGCTGAAGCTAGTCTCGAGTGAAACACAATCTGCTTTCCTCCCCACCTTCTTCTGAGAATACTCCCCCAGTAAATCATCAATAAATACATCCCTCTACCAGGCCTGATTTCTGGGGAACTCAAGCTAAGACAACCACCAGCACTCCATAACCTGCTGCCTTTAGCTCTGACCACTGCAACAGCCCAGACCTGGTCTTGCTACCTCTACTTGCTCCCTTATTTGACCTATCATGAATACCGGGGGTCCCGTTAAACACATTCTGAGAGTCTAACAGAAAAACTGATCAAGGTATTTAAAAATTGATAAAACTAGATTACATATAACCAGTACAAGATTTAACATGTTAAAATCCTCTAGTAGCAATAGTTAAAATATTTCTTACCAATGAAATTAGCAGATTTATTTATAATATTATTATATTGTTATTATGTTATATAAAGCTGATAGGAATATATATTCCTGCACCCTGAATACATGTTGTTTGAAGCCAGTACATTTGTGGTAATTTATTACAACAGCAATAGAAAACTAACAGAGTCAGGTAATAAACATTCGCTCTTTTAAGTTACTAACTTTTGGGAGTAATTTAACAGCACCAGATAACTAATATATGGATCATGCTATGTAAGAGAAAAACCAAACACAAAAAGCTACATATGGAATACATGTATTTATGTAACATTCTGGAAAAGGCAAAACTCTAGAGACAGAAAAAAAATCAATGGTTGCCAGGGGCTGTGTGCAGAGGTGGGAATGACTACAAAAAGGCACAGGGGAAATTTGGGGGGTAAGGGAACTGCTCTATATCTTGACTGTGGTGACTCCATGACTGTGTGTTTGTCAGAACTTACCGAACTCTATTATTAGAAGGTGAATTTTACTATATGGAAAATGCAACTTAAAAAAAAATGTAGAAACACAAGAGTGCTTTGTGTGCTGCCAAAGGCCCGAATCACAGCCCCAGGATAAGGGACTGGTGTATTTGTGTGCTGACTGCACCTAGTGGGTCCATGGAAGTTGCACCTATTCATCTCCGCATCTCTGGATCGACTTGCAGAGCGCCGTGTGCCTGACCGGTGATGAATCCAAAACTGTTAAATCTGACTGAAGTCAAGTAAACTATGCATGGACTATTTACGATGCACCTTGCCCCTGGCAGCAGCAAACACCTGAGAAGAAACATGTTAAAATCTACTTGCAGAGATAACAGGTCAACATTAACGGTGTAGAGACGAGAGAATACTTGGCCCATGTCTACGGCACCCATGCTGACTGCTCCCCCATCCTTTCAAAAGCCAGTTCAAACCCCTGTGGAACCTTCCTGGACCACTGAACCCGTAGGAACGGCTCCTCCTCTGAATGTGTACAGCATTTAGCATCTGTGTAATTCCTCAGGCAACTCCTGAACCTCACTGTGGCAAGAACTCCCTGGAAGTCCTGACCAATAATAAAAATCCTTCCCTATGAAATTTCATGTTCTATGCATAAGTGTTGTAACAGGCAGGGGTGCAGTTCCACAGTGTTGTCATCCTCTAAAAATATGAGAATGTTCAATAAGCATCTATCTGAACACAGGGGTCTAGTAAACATGAACCGAGAGAGAGGCCTAGACTTGTTCCTTGCCTGGGAGAGTCATAGGATGTCAGTCTGAGGAAACATTGCTGGTAGTTCTTGGCACATCATTATGCTATTTTAATAATCATGGCAACCCATAAGGTAGACGGCATCATTACCATTTGACAGAGGAAAACACTAAGGTTCAAAATGTTTCTTGCCAAGTAGGTGAAGAAGCCAGAACTGAAACCTAGGAATATCTGCCACCAAAATCTTTTCTTAGGCAGGAAAACACAGAGGCTTTACAACCAGGGAATAAGGAAGGCTTGCTATGTGGAGCCAGGGGCTTGAACACAGGTAGTGGGCGATGTGAATGGCACCCCACACCCTGAACATCCACAAGCAGCAGCGCTCTGATAATGACGTTAAGAAATTAAACTCGAATAAAACGCCAGAACTTCAGCCTATCTCCAACCTGGCTCTCACTCAGGGTGACAGAATGTGTGCAGGTTCCTGGACAGCAGAGCAATTAGGGATGTATCACAGGACTTTCTGATCCTTGCTGACACACGGACACACAGTGCTTTCTTGCCTCACTCTACTTGTCCCCTTAGATGGACCTAAGGGGGTCCCTCACTCTGTCCCAGCTGTACCTTCTACACATCACAACCCACCCCGTCCCCCAAGGACTACTCATGACCCTTCTTGCTTGAAGAATCCTTGCTCCTCAACTGGAAGATGGGTACTATCTCCCTCTTCTGAAGTTCCTAGACACTTTCCCGGGACCTTTTACAAGGCTGACAACGGTGTGATTGACAGAAAGACAGATATAACCAAAAGACACAAGGTCCTTCGACCTACGACCACTAGACAAATGCATGGGACAGGAGATCCAGCTGTTTCCCATGTTCCCTGACCTACAGGTCCCAGACAAGACACCAATCTCCTACTGACACGGACCCCTCGAGGGCCAGGATCCTGTCTGTTTCCTCCACAAACATCAATTGCCATTCTCAACCCTGCCAACTATTTTGAATGCTCATCAGTAACTGGCAATGACCCAACCCTAGCACTTCGTAAGAGTTTATTGTAAACAGAACATCAGCTTCTGAGCTGTCGCATCTCCCAGGAGGCTGGGGCTTCAATTCTGCCTGGGGTGTGTCCATTCCTACATTGCTTAACTCTTTGTGACACAATCCATCTGTTATCTTCACCAGCAGACTACAATCAATGTCCCTAGGAAAGAAGTCTTTGTTTGCCCAGCCTTTGTTTGCATGCAGTAAGAAGTAAGCCTTTTGTACATCAGGAATGAAGGAATTAATGCTCTGAATCAATGCTATTTTCCCAGTGACATTTGGTTTGCAAATCACATTCCGTAGCCATGTTTTACAACTTATTATTACCTAAAATATGGCAAAAGAAGAAGGGGAAAAGTGGATTGGTTCTAGCTGATCCATGAAGACTGAGTTATTTATGCTTTGAGGACAAGACCAGTCCGTTATGATCCAAGCAACCTAAGAACCATACATAATGTCAAACCTGAGCACAGAGAAGGTGCTTCGAGTCTATGAAGAGCAGTAGCAACCATCATGGGATTGAATTACAGTGAGGATTTGTAAACTGAATCATAACATGCTCCAGAAAACGAGACAGACCTTTACAGGCTAAATAAACACCCTGCGGAACATTAACACAATTGTGGCTTTGGGGGATTCCATCTCAGACACAGCAAAAGAATGAGCTAAGTGTAATGTTATGTAAAGGAAAATACTTTTCAATTCCTCCTTGAAACAGAATGTCACACCATCTGGGGCATTTCTCAAGCGAGCTGTGGGAATTCATACTATACGGAAATACTCTGAAATTCAAAAGAAAGGGCCTAAGGACCCAAAGTCCCAAAAACAACTATTTCTCAGACTTACTAAGTATTAGGTTTTCTTTTTCTTCCAGAAAAGGGGGAGGAAAAAATTACTGTAGAATTCCAAGGTGGATCTCTGCTCAGATCACTAGGACTGGCTTATTTTGAACTCACGGATGGCAGCATAAGCTAGAACACAGCCATTCTCTCATACAGCTATCTCCAGCCCAGCGAAGGTTCCAGACTCTCCAGCAGTCCACCAAGACCTCAACTGCCCAAGATGCAGTGTGCACACCAACAGTAAAAGTCAAGGGGACTTTAGGTGGTATATGGACAAACTTAAAAAAAAAAAAAAAAATGCTTGTTTATGGTAACATACTGAAAAAAAATAAATAATCAGCCACTCAAACTCACAATGACAATAATGATTAAAGGGAAAGACAGTATCCATCTTGTTTGATAGTGGTAAAAATCAGAGAAAAATGTAAACTGCTTAACATCAGCTGAGAGATGGTATCTAAAACAGACTATTTTTTCTTGGCTGCCTGTTTCCTAGACCTTGGCTACACTTTGGGGACATGCTATCTATCAATAATTCAGAAATATAAAATATGTATATAACTGTCTCCCATATTTATAAAATACCTATACTTGGTTTCCCATGTTCTTACCCGATATCTCTGGTAGGTAAGAGCCTCAATAAATATGCAAGGAAATCAAGCAAATAAAACAAGAGAAAGTGGAACACATAAAATCAACATCAGCTTAGGTGGTCAGTGACTGTATAGCTGTGCTTCTAAAATTTGAAGGATCCACATGTTTTCAGAATTTAAGGACACCATCAAGTATTAACGTAATAATTAACCCAGAGTGGATTCTGCTGTTAAGATAACCTGGCTACACTTTTTTTTTTTTTTCCTAAATTGGACTAAAGAAAATAATCCAAACCAATCAGCAGAAATAGAGCAGAGCACTGGCTGTATCCCAGGAGACCACCAGGAATTTTTCATTTCATGCACCATTTACAACTTCTTATAGTGAATTCCAGAACATCAGTACATACACTTAACAGAAAAGAGAAATACTCTTGTTTTTGTTATTTCCTTAAATTTTTGCCTCATGTCCATTACCTTGATTATATTTTCCCATCCTATCATATACCGGCCCAGCAGCAAAATCTCAACCTCACTGATTGTAAATGGGGCAAGATGTACAACAGGAAAATACCTACATCTCTTGCCAAGGGGGCATTCTAGGAAAAATGCATCAATTTGGTAATTATGCCACTAAGAGCACTTAATCCAAATAACATGATATCTCAAATGCAGGTCTGACCCTTTGGTGTTAATGGTCCACTTGTTTCCAAGTTTCACTCCTGCCTTTGCATTCAGTACTTTATTGCCCTGTGTTCTGGCTCCCTGGGAATATTTAATAAATTGGACAATGATAAGCACAATAAGGATGGAAGAGTGGGAAAGGTAAGGATAAATTCAACCACACTCATAAGCCAGTAACTTCACTTGAATGTAGCTCCTACAGATTGAGAAAATGCAGATGAACCAGAGTCTCTCTTGGCAAATTCCCATTTGCTCATCTGACAAATGAATGATGGTCATGTCCCACAGAAATTCACTCGTGATATGAAAGAAGTTTTGGGAGGCCAAACTGGAGTTCAATAAACGCCACAAGGGAACTCAGAGAATGTGAATATTATTCATATGAATTCGGGAATGGAAGAAGCTGGTGGACGGGGAGGCAGGGGCTGGGATTATTTAGAAGAGGGAGCTGGTTACTTTCCCCGTGATGCTTTTTCTCGGACACAAAAAGGAGAAAGTCACAAGAGTGGGCTAGAAACCCCTGAAGGGTTGAGCGTGTCTCTGAAGTCACCCTTGTGCTCCCACAGCCAGCACCAGGCCCGAGATGCAACAGAAGTTTGGAATTACGGAATGCTTAAGAATCAAATAAGATCGTGCTGGTGACAGAGGTCTGCATCCTTGCTGACATGACTCAAGCACTGCATGCACACAGTCAGTACTTGGGTTTTAACCCACGGAGCCTCTCTCTGTGTCAGCTTCATCCACAATGCAGTCATTTATGCACCACCTGCCTAATTTTTGTGAAATGTAAGGACCACCTATATTCACTTAAAAAAAAAAAATGTACTGGAAACCAACACATCTGTATTTCTCAGTCTTGTCCTTTGCAAAAACAGCTGCTGAGGAGAGTTGCTGCTCTGGTTTTAGTTTTTAAAAATTAGTATGTGTTAAGATAAATACAGTATTTGCCTGTGTCCATCTTATACATAAACAGTGATGTGAGAACTTTGGGAGACTGCTCGATGGCTCACAGAGCTCGTGCAATTTGGCTGCCTAGCAGTGGGAGTAATTAAATGAACAGTGCATGTGGCCTTAGAAAACACATCCATTACAAAGAAATCAGAATTCTCCAGGACACCTGAGTGAAGGACTAGAGCCAGCAGTAAATTATTTGGCCATCCCTACTAAGAACACATTTGCCCTCACAACTAAAAACAATGCCTTCTCTCTTTGACTATGATTTCCTTGTGGGGGTAGGGGGTGTCCTTATATCCATACCAAGCAGAGTGTAGTACAGGACCCTGCTTATAGGGGATTCCTGGCATTTGTCGACAAGGTTAAAATAATACCTGGGCATTTTCTGTAAGTAAAATTCATCCCTCCAAGCATTCTATTCTGTTAACAAGTAGGGAATATAAAGTCAATGAAGAAATAACTTGCCTTTCTGAAAACAAATTAGCATTCCTTCAAATTAAAATTACATTTTATGGCCATAAAGTAATATTAAGCATTACAAGTCATTATTTATAAACTTCTGCAATACCAACCTGTTAAATAAATTCTGCTAAATTCTGCTAAAAAATCTTGGGAACATTCATTTTTTAATATATTTATAGAACAGCTGTCTAAGTAGCAGATGATGATTTCATTACCATTATGCAAAAGAGCTTATTGAAAATATACCTTATATGGTCACAGTGAAGGGAGCGGGTTTTAATGTAAGATGGCAGAGGTGAACTTACATGGACATCAGGGAAAAAAAACTTAGTTGGGGAATGTGCTTAAGTGCATGGTCAAGTTACTCAAACAATAAAACACCTCCTGCATTTTGTACATTCCCTTGCCAATGAGGACTCCTGCCTCTGTTTTGCCTAGAGATATACGGAACTGTAATCGAGTTCAGAAAGCCCCTGACAGCCATGTGCTGCCATTCAGACCTGCAAGATTCCACGTTATGATAAAAATTAATGTACTCTGACATCCTCTGGGACTCCCTGGGCCCTGGGAATAGCTAATGAAGAAGTACAACCTTGCTGGAGAACAGCACACAGCTCTGGAGTTAAGGATTAATTCAGATGTGGTAGCAGTGTGGCCCCTCTGTCATCAGCTGTAAAGCAACCAGACCCCAGTGCCAAAGGGAGTCAGCCATGATTGGTCAGAATCATTCCCTGGGTCAGGAGAGGTCAAATAAACAAGAAGCTTTACAAAATAATTGAGCCCAGGTTGGAGGCAGCCTGTCACTTTGCGAGAGCGGCTCTCGTCTTAAACCAAAACAAAAGGGTAACTGCAACATCTGGTGCCTCATATGGGCTGTGATCCCGGGCTTGAAGACTTCTTCCCAGGAGACATGCTTCCTAGGCGATTACAAGACCACTGGGCGAGTCCCTCAAGAGGGACTCAGAAAGGGTCTTGGTGTTGAGCATGGGAGGAATACTGGTCCCCAGAGACTTGTTTCACTGTCCCCACCCGCCTACCACCCAACACCTTTAACCTCCAAGTGTCATGATTTCCCCAAGAAGGCAAGGCACCGGGAATAACGTTCATGGCAGCATTATTCATAATAGCCAAAAAGTGGAAATAAGCCCAATGTCCACCAACTGATGCGTGGATCAACAAAATGTGGTCTACCTGTGTAACAGAATATCATTTAGCAATGCTATAAAAAGCAATGGAGTGGTGACCATGCTATGACATGGATGAACCTTGAGAACATTATCCAAAGTGAAAGAAGCCAGTTGCAAACGGCGACGTATTGCATGATTCCGCTGACATGGAATGTCCAGAAGAGGCAAATCGGCCAACAGAAAAATTAGCAGTTGCCTAGGGCTACAGTGGCGGAGGGAGGTGGGAAATGACTGCTAAAGAGCACAGGCATGGTTTTCTTTTTAGAGCGATTAAAATGTTCTGGAATTATTGGTAATGGCTGTACAAGTCAGTGGACAGAATAAGAACTACTGAGTTGTACACTTTAAAATGATCAATTTTATGGTATACAAATTATATCTCAATTACAAAAAATCCCGGGGTTCGGAGAAACCTACCCTGACATTCTCAGAATGAGTTAGGTGGCCTCCAGCTGGGCTCCTTCCCCTCCCCAAGTTGGGGCAGCTGTGGCTTAACCACTCTCCAGACCCCGTCCACCTTTATCCTCATTATTTCCACCGTGAACAGAAAATGAGACTAACTCAAGATATAGCAAGTTCAATGAAAATAAGGTTATCTTTTTTTTAATTAATAGGTTACACAAAGCTACATCATTTAACTTTGCGACATTATTTCAACCTATTATTGGAATCTTAACATGTCAGATTGAATTTATTTCTAACAACTAAATGTTGGCCATTTTTTTTAAGATTTTATGTATTTATTGTACAGAGAGAGAAAGAGCGAGCAGAAGCAGGGGGAGTGGCAGGCAGAGGCAGAGGGAGAGGCAGGCTCCCCACAGAGCAGGGGGAGCCCGATGTGGGACTCAATCCCAAGACTCCAGGATCATGACCTGAGCCAAAGGCAGGCGCTTAACCAACTGAGCCACCCAGGGGCCCCAGCCATTTTTTTAAAAGGTTAGGTTGAAATTTTCACTTTTTTTTTTTCTTTCTTTGACATATTAGTCCCT
This sequence comes from Neomonachus schauinslandi, assembly GCF_002201575.2. Lineage (NCBI taxonomy): Eukaryota > Metazoa > Chordata > Mammalia > Carnivora > Phocidae > Neomonachus > Neomonachus schauinslandi. The sequence goes on along the minus strand of NC_058418.1, from coordinate 50,132,443 downwards.
GAATTTTCTACAAACCATGGCATTATTTTGCATTTTTTAAGACTGATTAAATAAGTCTACTTATATGCAATGCATTCCTGTAAAGCACTTAAAATTTAAGTTATAGAAATATGTTTGATGACATAAAAAAATGCCCATATAAGAGAATATATGTCACATAACCCCTTCCCACCCACTAGGGTGGCTAAAATAAAAAAAAATGGCTTTAATTTAAAAATAAAAAGAATGGGGGGCCTGAGTGGCTCAGTCGGTTAAGCATCTGCCTTTGGCTCAGGTCATAATCTCAGGATCCTGGGATCGAGCCCCGCATCGGGCTCCCTGCTCAGCGGGGAGTCTGCTTCTCCCTCTTCCTCTGCCTGCTGTTCTCCCTGCTTGTGCGTGCTCTCTCTCTGTGAAATAAATAAAATCTTAAAAATAAAAAAAAAAAAAGAACACTAACAAATGTTGACGAAGTTGCGGAGAACCTGGAACCCTCGGACACTGCTGGGAGGAACGTAAAATGGTGTAGCAGCTGCGGGAAAGTTTGACGGTTCCTCAAAAAGTTAAACATAAAGTCACCACCTGACCCCCCCAATTCCACTTCTGGGCATACACCCAAGAGAAATGACAATATGCATCCACACAGAACTCTGGACACAAATGTTCACACAAGCATTATTCTTAACAGCCCAAAAGCATAAACGGCCCAAATGTTGATCAAGATGATGAATGAATATAGCAAGTATGATATCAATACAATGGAATCTTATTTAGCACTAAGAAAGACTGGAGTACCAATACATGTGGAACATGGCTGAATCTTGAAAACATTATGCTAAGAGAAAGAACCCAGACACGAAAGGCCACAAATCCAGAGACAGAGACAGGAAGTAGATTACTGGTTGCCGGGGAGGTGCTGGGAGTGGGGAGGAACTGGAGAGTAACAGCTAATGGGTAAGGGGGTTCGTTTAGGATGATGAAAATGTTCTGGAATTCCATCGTGGTAATGGTTGGACAACCTGGTGACTATACTAAAAACCAATGAAGTGAACACCTTAAAGTGGTGAATTTCATGACATATGAATTATCTCTCAATAAAAAATGAATAAAGAATTTTTTTTCTTTTTAAGAATCTATGAACACAGAATAAAAATGGGTTCATCAAACTGTCAACATGGATTGTCTTGGATGGTGGAATTATGGTTAACTTGTGCTTTATTCTGTATGTTTCCCCATAATTTCAAAAATGTTCCATAAGACTTATATAGTGTTTTTAAAATCTACAAAAAAAAAAAAAAGAGAGAGAGAGAGAGTGGTACATTTAAAAGAAAAAGTTACCACCATATCCTCTGTGTGGAACACCCTTTCCAGAGAAGCGGTATGGCCGCATTCAGGGAACAAAGTTCGACTGTCCAGGGGTCTGGTCTCAGCACTGCATTTTCTGAGCAGTTACATAAAACACAGAAAGCACAAGATAGGACCTGGGAGGAACAAATGTGTGTGGTGGGGAGAAGAGCCACCTTCACTAACTTAAAACCTCAAACCCTGGCATCATCTATCAAATCCCTCTCATAAAGGGGCACATCCCCTGGGGCGGACCTCTGCCCCTGGCCCCTGGCTTCCTTACTCTGAGGTCCAGGAGCCTCCCTGCAGGTGCCCCACCTCCCTGAGCTTGCTGCACTGGGCTGTGAAGGAGGCGAGAGCGGGCAGAGGTGCCTTTTACCGCTCTTCTCCAGACATGGATACACCCTTGACACAAAAACACTATCGCTTTTCAACCTCAGAATGCAGCTCTGACCCTCCATTATACTCCATTTCACGGATGAGGAAACCTAGGGTCAGAGAAGCAAACTAACTTGCTCAGAGTCCTAAGCTGTCAAGACAGGATTTGAACCAGCACTGGTCTGACACTACAGCTGATGGTGGTCTGTCAGAGATCTCTGTCAATGCTCTGAGCTATGTTAGGGGAGGGGATGACAGCAGAAGGGGTGAAGCAATTATCCCTGCAGAACTCCGGGCGGGCAAAAAATAACTAAGACTCCAGACCCAGCTGTTAGGAGGGCAGTGCTCAGTGCCCCACCCACGGCAGCTCTTGAGAACCACCTGGGAAGCTTCTGAAAGTCCAAATGCCCAGGGGACATCCCAGACATGGTGAAATCAGAATGGGAGTAGCAGCCAGGCATCAGCATTTTTAAACAACCGAGCTGAGAACCACTGTGACAGTCCCTTGGGAATTTGGAGTTCTGATGTGGGAAATTGAAACACCTCTTTCTTTTTAGGCGGCAGACATTTTGCCCAGATCTGCTTCCCAAAGCTACATCGTTTGTCAACTTTCCCACTACTTGCACTTCTCAAGACAACCATAAACCTTTTCTTCTGTTTTTGGTTATCAATTATTGCATAATGTCAGCTAAAATATCTACTTGATTACGAGTTGGTGACTGAACCTTAACAGCAGAAGCTTTTTAAGGGCAAAATAAGAACTCTGCCACTAATGGAGAGGGTCAATTTATATTTCCTGGATGACAAGGGATTGGGTAGATTTGTACGAAATGAAGAAAACAAAGGACTCACAACATTAAAAACACAGCACAGTGACAAGTAGTTCAACTGAAAATATAATCTTCCTTGGGGATTTTCAGCAGGCTGCCACAGTGTAGCACCGCTGATTTATTTCAAATGTCTATTTGAGTTTTTAGGCTGACAAGAATTAGCTTCTTGACAACGTACTGGGGAAAAGAGATGGTTCCTGCATTATTAAAATGTGATTTCGGTGCGGTTTAAGCACAAGTCCCCAACATGTCAATTATGTAAAAGGAGAATTCCAACGTGACAATGGGAATGGTTGGAAAGTGCAAGGAGAAAAACCAAGCTGGAGTCACGAGCCAAGATGGGACATAAAATTCTCAACCACAGACACTGAAATGCTCTTCCCGAGTCTTACACAAACCAGAGCTCTCTGAGGGTAATCACAGACTTGCTGCGTCGATGACTAGGGGGGTGGTCTCAGTGTGGGCCAAAGAAAAGGCCTGGCAGAGCCCAGAGGGGTCGATCCCTGTCCACGCCAAGTGACGCCAGCCTAGCTCGGCCACGTGGTCTGCGCCACTCCAGCAAAGTCCTGGCTCCTAACAGGCAAAGGTGTCCATGGTTTCCTAGAAGGGAACTTTTATGGGGTGTTTTTGCCTGAAATAACTACTATACATAAGATTACTTTAAAATTTGTTTCCCAAGATCTTTAAAGGCATAACCTCTATACCACCCATGGAAGTATCAGTTCAAGAACCGTAAATGGCTGAGAATCAGCACGTTAAAAGCAAAGTTCGGGTCACCAAATGAAACTGTGTGTTTCTGGTTTTGTCCTTCTGTCCTCCCTCCCATCCATTACCCACCCACCCATCCCATCCATCCACTTTCATGAGTTTATTATAGGGCAGTATACGTAATAATTGCAAAGGATGATGATAATGATAGCAACAACCATGGTGATACAGCTAAAATTTATTAAGTGTTTATTAGGTATCAGGTAGGTACTATGTTTTAGAAACATTATGTTATTTAATCCTCTCAACCACCCACGATGGTATTATCATGATCTCCCACTTTCACTGATGAAGAAACTTAAGATCAAAGAGGTGAAGGAATTTGCTAAGGTCCCCATGTTAGTAAGGTAAGGAACAGAGATCCAGAGCTAAAACAAAGACGAAGTAGCCAAGGTTGCTGCCTCTGTGGGGCTCAGCCTAACGAAGAAAAATCAATACAGAAAAAAAGCATCCTCGAAATATTCAAGCGTGATGGTTGGGTGTGTTGTCGACACTCCACAAAGTGACTTGTCAATTCAACCACCAGGGGAGAGGAGGGAACATGGAGGCTCTGTAGAGGATGGGACCAAGTCATCCCATGAGCAGGTGGAGGACAGGCAGGAGGGAAGCGGCACAGGTCAGGAGTACAGGCCCAGAACCAGGAGGCAGAACTTCTAAGGATGTCTGTAAGCACAGTATAGAGACACGGGGCTGGGAGGACACAACTGTAAATGAAAGTGCAGAAGGGGCCAGACCCCAGAGGACTTGGGGGGCCATGCCAGCAGATGCAGCCTTTACAGTTCAGGTCACAAGACACCACCAAAAGGTTCTTCCACAGGACAGTGTCAGGGCTGGGTTTGGGTTTGAGAGTTATCACTGGGGCAGTTCAGATGCATAAATAGTAAAATGACCCTTTGGTCTTCTTCTGTCTACCTGATCAGCAACATTATGAGGACAAGTAGGAAGTAAGAGGAAATGAACACTGACATTTGGAGTAAATGTGCAAAGACAATTGCAAACAAGAGTAAATAGTTGTCATTTCTTTTTTTTTTTTTTTTTAAGATTTTTTATTTATTCATTTGAGAGAGATAGAAAGTATGAGCAGGGAGAGAGGCAGAGAGAGAGGGAGAAGCAGGCTCCCCGCCAAGCCAGGAGCCCGATGTGGGGCTCGAACTCAGGATCCCGGGATCATGACCTGAGCCGAAGGCAGACGCTTAACCATCTGAGCCACCCAGGCGCCCCAATAGTTGCCATTTCTGATTAAACTGACTCCACAGAGAGACACTTCTATATATTTGGTGGAAAACAGTCTGAGTTCCTTAACTGAGGGGAGGAGCCTCTCTTCCATTGGGTTTGTTTGACCTCCTTTCCACATATTTCAGCAAAACAATTTGCTCTTGGTGATAGAAAATTGGCTGGAAGGAGCATCTCCTTCAACCTTGAAGTGACCTTAATAATTGTCCCAGTAGGCAGGCGTTGTCATCCATCCTATTAATGGGACAAATTGCCTTCTGAGGCAATGCGTCCTACATGATGCATTTCCCAAATGAGAAAGATCTTTCTGATTCTCCAGACTACTGTCTAAGCTGAGCTCAGTGGCAGCACACATTTTTGGACCAAGTTCTAGTTTTACTATCTAGTAGCTAGCATGACCTTGATCTAGGTCCTTAATCTCTTTAAGCCTCAATATCTTGATCTAGGAAATGTGGCTAATCACCACATTAGGATGAACCATAAGACACTGCCATTCGTCTACCATTTTTGACCTACCCTCTGGGTCCTAGTGAGGATAAAATGGGATGACATATAAGTGCTTAGCTGTGCTTGACACATAATAAATAGGTGATAAATATGAGCAATTACTGTCATCAGCAGCATTACATCGTTCCAAGCCCCAATTAGGACTTCAGTGTCTTCATTATTTAAATAATACTTAGTTGTCTTAGTTGACCTGCTTTCCCATATGGTGGTATTTCCAAACCTCAGCACAGCACACTGTTCTCCTCAAACTCTTATCTCTTCTTCCAGCCTCTAAGTATCAAAGAGTACTGCAGAGTATCCGCAGAGAGTTGAAATTAACCAAGCACACAAACATTGGCCTTACTTACATATCTTGACCAGGCCTAACATAATCCATTTTCTAAGAAAAAAAGCCATGTATTTCTCATAATAAGACAAGATGCTATTAACATGAGTTACATTTCAAGAGAGTGGATTCTGGTCCAAGGATTAGCAAACCACAAATCCCAGACCAAATCCTAACTCCAACCTACTTCCTGTTTTTATAAATAAAATTTTATTGGAACACAGAAACACCCAGTCATTTACAAGTTCTCAGTGGCTACTTTCGAATTACAAAGGCCTCACCCAACAATCAAGATGCACTCAACACTAGTTGCTACAGAGACCATCTGGCTCATAACGGCAAAAATATTTATATAGTTATTTATATATGTACCTGATTCTTTATGGAAAAACTTTGCTGACTTGTACCCTAGTCCAGTGATTTAAGTGGTCATTGTTGAGCACAGCAATAAAATTAATATTACTTGCTAGAGCCATGGGTTATGTATACATTGGTGGGATGGTGAGTGTAGGAGGAGGTAGCCACAGAGTAATTGTATCTGTCCTCCAAAGCTGGGTTTTTATTTTTCCTGGAAGGGAAGATTTTTTTGTGTGTCTTCAATTAACATACATCACTTTGATGTCATGAAACATGATAGTGACGGCTGAACAGAGAATTCTGTTGGGAAATCAAAACTGTTTATTTTGCAAACATCATTGTGGTTAATTCGAACACAGTTTTGTGTATTCCTTAGCTGTGATGACTTTTGATGATGCCAAAAGGCTCACTGAATTTTTTTTTCTGACAAACTTAATTGCACCGTGGCCTCTAATTAATGTAATAAATATTCTTCTCCACTAAGGATATGTTTTTGAAGATAGTCATCATGGAAAGCGATCAAAAAATCCTAAGCCTCAGGACTATTTTAAGAGAGAAATAAGGCACGGGAGAAGTGAGATGGCAAATGGCTTACTGCCAGTGTCTAGCCCAGTTCCAGGCACCATTATAAGCATTGAATAAATAATGAAGTAAGGGGGAGAAACGAAAAAAATACACAGAAAAGGAGGGGAGCAAAAGGCAGATGAGGTACTTTGGTGCCCCAAAACACACAGGCTAATTATTTTCAGTATGTGCCACTATACCTTCCCAATGTACCTGTATATTCAAAGCAGTATGTTCTTACAGCAACACTAATCATCTGGAAAAAGTGCCTAAAGCCAAGGGAAACAGATGTAGCAATAGCAAAGAAAATAGAGTCTAGCCATTTACTCTGAAAGGGAACTGCAAAGCATCCCTCAAATCAAGGGCTTTGTAAAGAGTAACAAAGAGCAGGGGGAAAATACTCAGTAGAGTAAGAAGTACTCTGAGATCCTCAGTGGAGCATCACTATAGCGACGATCATTTCTGCTTGGCTCTTGTGATGCTTCTAGCTTGTGGGCAACGTAAAGCTCATTTCCCCTCTGCTGTTGATTGCCAGGAATCTCAAAGCTCATTCTTAGGTCCAATGTTTAAGGATTGTAAAAGTCCTTATGAGAGCCACACTTCCACTAGGACCACATCTTACAAGTCCAATTCATCCCCTTTTCCTATTCAAGTAGATTTCTTATTTCTATTTTATCATACTGTATGTATTCTTAAAAACCTCTCAGATCATTTTAGGATCAAGATAAGAAAAATACACGTTAATAATACTCATAGGCACAGTGCACTGAGATGTCCCTGGTTATTCCATGCATTATGGCACTCCTCTCCAAAACCATAAAAAAATGTATGTGATAATCTACTTCACATAGATCTGGAAAGCAAGGCACAGAGATGCCAATAGTTTGCCCAAGGCCACACAGCTAGTAAGGTAGCAGAGCTGGGATTTAAATCTAAGTACTGTTGAGCCACAAAACTCTATTCTTTCCACACCAGGGGCTGGCACACTATGGCCCTTGTGCAAATCCAGCCCATCTCTTCTTCTAAATAAAGTTTTATTGGAACACAGTCATGTTCACCCATGTCCACGGCTGCTTTCACACTACAAAGGCAGAGCTGAGTAATTGCAACAGAGATCTTAGGGCCTAAAAAGTCTAAAATATTTACTCTCTGGCCCTTTAAAAAAAGTTTGCTGACCCCTGCATTACACTATACTACTTTGAGCCACTATTTTTGTTTAACAAGAAATGATAGTATGTAAAATGTTTTTGAAATTTTTAAAAAGAATTATATTAAAAGATGTCTAAAGAATTAAATTTCAGAAAGAAATTTATTTACAAGGGAATTGTTCTTCCCTGATATTTCTAGATATATTAAATGTTTCACAATATAATTTTTCAATACCCTAACATGGAAAATGTACGGGATGGGGAAAAATTGTAGACTTTTAAAATTTTTCCCTAAAAAGTCATAATTAAGATCTAGATTTAGAGATTTCATTACAGTTAAAATCTACCTCTCCTTTTCTCTTTTCTTTTAGTTCATACTGTGTAGAAAAGCAAAGCAATATGATCCTTTGCTAGGCAAACCAGAAATGGATTTCTAATGTTGAGCAAAGAGTAATGCAGATACGTTGGCTAAAACATTATTCTTAAAATTAAACTGAGAAGAAAAAGAAAGATTAAGCTGTAATTTACACATCGGTCTTCAGGGTAATTTATCCCTCAAAATGTAGAATTTATTTATAATTTATGGCACACCCACTTCCATAGAAGGATTTGAGACAGCAAAATTTGGAATAAGGATCCAAGAATATTATATCTGGGGTTAATAGATTCAAGTTCTGAAAGTACGGGGCGCCTGGGTGGCTCAGTTGGTTAAGCGACTGCCTTCAGCTCAGGTCATGATCCTGGAGTCCCGGGATCGAGTCCCGCATCAGGCTCCCTGCTCAGCAGGGAGTCTGCTTCTCCCTCTGACCCTCCCCCCTCTCATGCTCTCTATCTCATTCTCTCTCAAATAAATAAGTTCTGAAAGTAATTTAGTGAAAAGTAAAAATAAATAACTTTGTTAAAGATTGTCTCCCTCAAATGTTTAAAATAAAGAAAACTGTTTTCTTAGCATTTTTTTTAAAACATCAGTATTCTGTATTATTTCCTAAATGAAACAAAGTATAATTTCCTTAAATTATACTAGAGACAAAAAGTTGAGAAGGCAAAGTAGAAATCCATGATCAAAAATGAAGTTCTAGAAACCATCAGAATTGTATATATTATTTTAATATGAACTGAGTATCGATTTCAATTAATTTCCAGAACAAATCAAAACCCTTGGTCAACAATGTAAGAGTTGATTGGTACCTGGGATCCAAGCCAAGAGTTTCCTGTGTTAAGTGCCATTACCAATTTTCAAAACTCCAGGATTGGAATCCAGATGTCCATTATTTCAGGAATATCCGGAACTCAAACTCTGTAATATCTTCTGAAAAAAGGAAAAATATCTACAGAGCTTCTGGTTCTAGTAACTGTCAAACTGTTCTAGGCCCTGCTCAAAATATGCATGTTTCAGTGAGCTAAGCAGCTAGAAACTAGGAATGAAAATGTACAAAAGCGCCCCAAACAACGGACTATGGCTGCAGAGTGCGTTAGCAAAAATGTCAATATTTGGTCTGAATGATTAGTAAAGGTCCCAGCTCCTCATACTCTGATGGATGCCTCCGCCCGCCAGGCAGTGTGGGGTCTGGCTGCTGTCCGGGATTGCAGTTTAAACAAAATTTCCTTCAAAATTCAGTTTGGTTGGGACTTAACCACAGGCTCGGGCTTGGAACTTTCCAGTAATGCCCAACATAACCCGACCTGAGACACACTGGCCGACCACTACCACCACTAACTCTGGGGAGAACTGCCTGGAAGCAGGCAGAGGACTCCTGGCCTGACCACCCAGAAGAGTGCGAGGAGAAGAGCCGAATGAATGAATGCATGAGGAAGTGGGCAGAAGAATGGAGCAGTCAGGGTGTGCCACGCCCAGGAAAGCTGGTGTTGGCAAGCAGCCACGCATGTCTTCTTGATGGCAGACTACACCACCACCCATGCAGCACTCTTTTTTTTTTTTTTTAAGATTTTATTTATTTATTTATTTGACAGAGAGAGAGACAGCTAGAGAGGAACACAAGCAGGGGGAGTGGGAGAGGGAGAAGCAGGCTTCCCGCCGGGCAGGGAGCCCGATGCGGGGCTCGATCCCAGGACCCTGGGATCATGACCTGAGCCAAAGGCAGACGCTGAACGACTGAGCCACCCAGGCGCCCCCACCCATGCAGCACTCTTGCCCAAGAATTAAATGGGCATTGGACCAAGCTCTAGACTTAGCTACACTTCACAAGAAATTCAGGAGATAAGAGAACAAAAGAACATGTTCAGTGGCACCACGGGAATGCAGTTCCTGAAGTATAGGATAGAGAAAACTCTCGAGGGCAACCCTGTCAACAAGTAAGCTGCATTAATTAAAAAAAAAAAAAAAATTGAGGGGAAACCTACAGATTAAAGCATATATATTGTGTTTGAACAAGCAACTGATTTAAACAAACTGAAAGAGAGCATGGAAATGTTTGTTTTTAATGGTGTTAAGCTGCTAGATTGTGGAGCAACTACCTCCACAGGTCCATCCCAGTCCAGGAATCCATGCTGAAACGTGGGACCGAAGTGTGAGATGTAGCAAGAAGAGCAGTTATGGATTCAGACTGGATTGTTCTGGATTCAGACACAATTGGGTTCAAACTGGGAATCCACCACTGGCTGAAGTTGGAAAAGCAATTTAGCCTCTCTGTGAAAGACTGGAGCCTTTCAATTTGTAAACTAGAGAGAAAAATGACTAATGCCTAGGGTGGCTGTAAGAAATTAAAGAGAGAATTCACTTATAAATGCTGAGCACCCTGCCTTGCACAGAATAAAAAGCAAGCCTGGCTAGCAGCTTTTATTTTGTTTAATCATTACTAGCGGCACTCATTCTAAAATAGCCTCCCGCCCACCACCTCTTCCCCAGCCCGGAAAAAAGAAGATATCCCAGAGTAGGCTGAATGTACATCTCCTCCTGCTAGAAGGCAGATGGAGGGTAGGACAGGCTGCCCCTTCCAGCAGGGTTTGCATCTAGCATCTGTTTCTACCTTTCTCTGTGTCGGGCTACACGACACGTTGCCTCTCCCAGTGCAGAGAGGCACACATGAGCCGGAGCACAAACCGGGCGGAAATACACACAGGAGCGAGGAGGCAGACAATACTTCTGGCGTACTCACAGGCTTTAAAACAGAACAGTAAATGGGGGTGTCCACATGGAATTTCAGTGTGAGGGTTTTTCCTCTCCTTGGTCCAACAGCACAAAAGGAGATTGGTTCTGAACTGGCAGGCTTTCTTTCATTTGTCATTATGTTTTCACACAAGCAAATTTTCATGTCTGAAGATGGGAGGTGATGAGAAGCAGGAGGCTACACGTGGTTTTTGGCAGCCCAGCCACCTGCACTTAAATTCACTTCTTTTTTTTTTTTCTTTTTTTTTTTTTTAAAGATTTTATTTATTCATTTCAGACACAGAGATACAGAGAGAGAGAGAGAGCATGAGCAGGGGGAGAGGCAGAGGGAGAGGGAGAAGCGGGCTCCACGCTGAGCCAGGAGCCCGATGTGGGGCTCGATCCCAGGACCCTGGGATCATGACCCGAGCCGAAGGCAGACGCTTAACCATCTGAGCCACCCAGGTGCCCCTTAAATTCACTTCTGACAGTGCTCAGAATCTAAAGACCCATAAGTACTAAACTGTCATCTGCCTATCCAGGAGAGATTTCACTTTGGCAGTATTTCAAGAGTAAAATCACTCACTTTCTTATGCATATTTTCGCCACCACAATATTTCTCTAAGCCGTGTAAAAGACTGGATCTCGAGAGACATATAAAAAGAGGTTTGTGGTACAGGGTTTTGCTAAAAGGAAAATCGCCTTCGTTTCTGAACGTAGAAGTACAAAAATTCAGTCATTTGCTAAAATCTAGGATTAGGGCAAAATGGGTGATAGCTTTCTCCAAGAGTTTGAGGTTGCTGATTACAAAAGGCAGTTGAATTTGGTAATTTCTGAACTACTTGAACTAACGGTCCTGCTATGACTTGGAAGATGGTCCTGTTACGTAACAGTTGGCGCGCCTCAGCCATACTGCTGCTCCCAGCACGGGCTGAGCCAGGGACCAGAGGAAGCACAGAGAGGAAGCACCGTGGTCAGGGAGAGCGTGACAGTCAGAACTGGAGGGAAGTCCCAAGGCTGCTCCCAGTCTGCCAAGTGACCCTGCCAGAGTCACTCACTGTCTCTGATCTCAGTCTCCACTGCATTTCTAGTGAGAGACAGGGCCGCATGGTGGGTGAGCAGGAGGCCTGGAGGGACTACCGCGGAGGCTCTCAGGCCCCCCACCCCCTGCTTCCCACCTGTGGGCCCTCAGATAACCCACCTTCCCCGTCTAGTCTTGCTCTCCTCATCTGTATAACAGAGTAAGAAATAGCAGCAAATCAGAAAATGCACGCAAAGGGTTCTCAGTGTGTGGCCCATAACAAGCACTGGATAAATGAACTGCTACCGCTCACTGCTGCTATTATTATTATTATTACTATCCTTCCAAACAAGCCCAAAAACAGTAGGTCGAGGAGTCAGCCCTGAGCAATAAAAGTGCTTGCTGGCCCCTGAGATTATAGCTTCTAGTCTGAGGGGAAGTGGGTTTCCAGGGGACACCACTCTCTTCCCAGAGCCCAGAAGAGGGGCTGGGGCTTTGGAGGCACTCACCGAATGTGTGTGAAGTGAATGAGCAAGTAGATAAATGAGCAATGCAGTTATACACAAGCAAATGTCTTCAAAGCTATTGCTGTACCCTGAACTGACCTTTAGCAAAAATCGAAGGCGATTTTCCTTTTAGCAAAACCCTGTACCCTGAACCGGGAGCTCCGGAAGGGGCTGGCAGCCACCAACTGGCAGACGCCGTGGAGAGCACACACAGCGGGCTCGCCCAGGTCTGCTGGCTCACTACGGACATGACCCGACTATTTGGTGAGTTCACGGCCTGCATTTACGGGGACAGTGCAACTCCACTCAAGACTCTGACTTTGTATTTCAACCTCAAGGACTCAGGCCGCTTGCTAAACGGCTTCAGAGAACAGACTTCCTTGCAGCATAAAAGAGCAGAGTGAGACACTGAGGCAGACTCAAGGGGCGCTGGCCACTGGCCAGCACTGCAGGCCCAGATCTACATAGTACTTTCTGAATATCTGGTTTAAATGCCTCCCCATACATCCGTCATCTGCTAGGAGAACCATAAAACCAACACTCCCAGCATAGCCTAACCCCAAGACAAACTGTCATTTATCAGCATTCTCCCAAATTCCGTCATTCTGGTGCCACTTCTAAAACTATCTTATCCTTGGCACCACCTGTACTGTTATTAACTTAATCCTCGTGTTTAAATCAATTCACTTAAATAAATAAATAAATAAATAAATAAATAAATAAATAAATAAATGCAGTTATTTTTTTTTTAATGAAATTTAAACTGCTATGTTAAATGAGAAACCAGTATTGCTTGCCCTCAATATGAGGGAACCATAAAAATAAACACTTGGAAACAAAATATTGTAATTAAAATGGAGCTAGCCACCACTGCTTTTCCCCAGCTCTGGTCTGAGGTCTGCTCTCTCTGTTAGAAAGGGAGGTGGCATGTGATGGCATAAACACTTGCCAGCCCCTAGCGAGGGCTTCCTCCTTCGGGCATTTTGAAAGACCAAAAGAGAAGGAAAGAAGAATAACTGTCTCACAACGTGGGTCCATGTTTTGGAGCCATGTTCACACATAACATAAAATCATTGCAGACGTGGAAACGGTAGAACCTCCTCATGCTCTGATTCTCGGCCCCCTTGGAGAACTGGATAAGTAAGACTACTCGTTCCTGGTCGCAGTTAAAATATGCTTTTCCTTGATTCTGAGATGCACTGCAAAAATGTGAGTAATCAGGATGCATCCTACAGATGCATCAGCTCGCTTTTATTAGCCACTCTTACTAGTGCTTGAATAGTGTCTTTCCTTTTTTATTGGGGGAGCTGTTATTAGATTGATGACACATCTCATAATGAGGGTGACTCAAGAAGTCAAGAAAATATGGTATACCTTAACGGGGCCAACATAAATGAGCCTGCTGTTGGACACCAGGACAACACAACAGCCTCGCATTTGTGTTCTCCCAATTGTGTTCATCTGATAAAGACATTACAATAGCAAGATATTATGATCTATAACCCTCCACTGGAACACTCACAGATTCTTGGCCTTGAACGCTTGAGCAAAATGTTGCACGCTACGGAGCAGAGAGAGGTCCAGGGTCATTGCTTCTACCTTGGCTTTGTGCTGGAACAAGAGAAAATAAAAAGAAATGATAAATAACAGCAAGTTTAGTTCATGGTATCAAGTTACAGTAAATGTGTTATGGAACATGTCGGAATTCCCCTGTTTAATATTAGACGCCCAGAGAGAATATAAATCATTGGAATGAATGGAAGAACAGGGCTTTTACTGCCAAGTTTGGGAGGATGTGAGACTGGGAATCTACTAAAACCACAGGCTGGGGTTGTGCTGTCTCACTCAGCGCACAGAGAAGGCTCCAAAGGGTCTTGAGGCTCACATATCTCCTCTCAATCTGCGTCCTAAAAAAAAAAAAAACCCCGTAAAAATAGGGGAATGCCAGGACAAAGCCTGGCTCTTGCAAGAATTCAGTAGATGATATTTTCATCTCAAAAGCTGCCATCCAGGTTCTGAAATGATTCCACTGAGCCTGTGTCAAAAATTAAAGATGATTCATTTAGAGAAAGTACAAAAGCAGGCAAAACTCATTTATTCCAATGGACCCTGGGTGACCTAGATCCCAGAGAGACCTCTGGTTTCACAACCCAGAAAACCCTACAGATAGGTGGGGCACACGTGGATAATAAGAATGACTACTGTATGTTCAGGGCTGACCGTGGTCTGGGCGCTTACATGCACCATCTTGTCCCCTCCCCACAACAACTGAATGGGTTCTACTTTCCCTATTTTACATGTGGTCTCTTGTAAGAGATCCCAGAGCTAAGAAGGGTTGGAGGCAAGGATTCGCCACGTCAGTCTGACACCAAAGCCCACGTTCCCTCCTTGACAGAAACTAGAAGGCCAGGAGCATCAAGATTTGAAGCAATCATATTCCACTGGACAGTGTCCTAGCACAATTCTGGAAAGACGAGGGTTGCCTTTCAGACTTGCCCCATGTTTATGGGGCACTCCCGATTTTTAAGTCTGGCTGGCCTGCAGGGTATGCAATTAAATACTATCACTTCTTAGACCTACCTCCTCCAAAGCATGTACAGCCAAGAATGCTGGGGCCACCTGCCTGTTCAGGTAAGGAAAGTCCCAGAAAACAAACGGCGAGCCTGGGAAATGCTACGGTGAGACTGGGAGACGAATGGTATGAAGGGGGATGCAAACGGCACTGCGGAGCACATCCTCCACCTCAGTAGTCTTATTCAGGGAGAGGCCCAAGCTGTGCTGAGATGCTTAGGATATCTGTGGCAGTTTGAATTGGCCACCTAAGTCCTGGGCTGGAACCCAGGTCCCAAGCCTTGAATAATAAGCATCAGGCAGCTGGGAGGCCAACTGACTTTGGGCCATTTAACATTTCTGAGCCTCAGTTCCTCATTTATAAAAGGAAAATATTAATTATCTTCTCACCAACTTGTGAGAATGAGTGTAAAGCACCCAACATCCAGTCTGGAAGAGAGAAGGTATTTAATAAACTTGACTAGAAGTAGGTAAGATATCTAGCGTGCCAAACTCCTTCCGGTCTGCAACAGATGGTGGTTTGGGTGAGCTACAGTACAGAACGGTGGATGGAATGATATTAATGAAGACCGCATCGGACCAGTTCACTGTTAGATCCCAGAGGATCCAGGGCATGTCTCCTAACAGAGCCCGGGTTTAGGGAAAAGGGTGTAAGGTGATTAAATGACTACCCCAAACCCTAAAAGGCATATAGGTGGTGAAGGCAAGTTGACCAATGTAGACTGAATTTCCTTGAGTAACAGTGGCAGGTGCACAAATGTGCCGATTTTGGAAGAAGGAGAAGCATTTAACCTGTGCCAGGAAGAGGGTTAAGTGCCAACACATGGGTTTTGTTAGGAGTTTCCTAAGACCAGAGAATAGTAGAGCGGGAGGGTCCATGGTGACTTGGGGTCACACCCCTTGTCCTACAGAGAAAGATACCACCAACAGCAGAAATTAACGCATTTGAGTGAGGCTGTACCGTGTAGAGAGCCTGGGCCTCCAGACCAGGAGAAAAACCCCACTCACGTTCTGTCTGCATGGTTGATAACTGTTCAATGACTCAAATCTCTTCGGCGTACCAAGTCTGTCAATGGCTAACTTTTAGTCCCCATAGCGAATAAAGTGGCCCTTCACCCCCATTCTACCCCCTCTGACCCCAGCCTTACTTCACTTAGAGCATGATACTCAATGCCACACAGAGAATCTTACAGAACTTTGAATGTATCACAAGAGGAAAGCCAGATACTCATTCTGTTGGGGAGGCGGCGGTGAAGACATCGTTCCTCTCAGCCAAGCCCCTTAGGGAAACCCCACGGGATATGCAGGCTACATATCACAAAAATGCATATACATATTTCACTAATAAAACAGGAAGAACATTCCCAGATGGTGACCCCAAAGCAACTTCCAAAGAAAATGATGGCTCAGCCAAGTGGGCCAGTACGTCCTTCTGTATGTGTAATTACAACTGGAAGGTTGTCTTTTGGTCCTCCCCCTTCACTTCAAAGTAAAGTGCAGAGCTGCCACCACCAGTAAGAACAAAATCAGAACATACACATCCAGAGGGAACAAGGGGTCACAAGCCACTGACTAGTTCAACAGACTAATCCACAGGCTGTGGGTTCCTAGGCTCCTGGGGACAGTGATTCAAGTCCACACACTATTACCCAGGTAATTCTCCTGCCCCCGGCATCAGGTTTCCTGCTCCTGCTACTGACCCTGTGAAATGCAGAGAAACTGTGTGCAATCTGGTAAGTTCACAGAAGAAAAAACACACAGCTTTTAGAATCAAGGTGTCTGTGGTGTGCATGTGTGTGTGTGCAAGCGTGCTGGGGGGGGGGGAGGCGCTGCTCTTCTGTCTCACAAACCTAACAACACGATAGACATGTTTATCATGGGATGTGCTTGAAACGGGAACACAGTGGCCAAGGCACTGCAAACAGCATTCATTTCTGAGGGATAAACTGCTGCGTGCTAGGTGGAGGCAAGAGGCTCTGTCCGCCTGTGTGAGCTTTCCTGCCACGTCTGGCCAGGAATCTGGGACTGACCACAATGCACTTCCCTGGTTTAACTCATAAACTTTCTGTTGTTGTTAACTTCGATTTGGAACCAGTTACAGACTCACAAGAAGTGGCAAAAATAGCACCAAGAGTGCCCTGCCTCCCAGCACCAACAATGGTGACATCTTACTTATGTCTATAGCACATTATCAGAACCAGAAAATCGACAGTGGTGCAAACACAGTTCATTAGACCACAGACATTCCCTGGGCTTTACCAGTTTGGGGATGTAATCAATTTCTTTTATTTGGAATATCTTTGTGTATAAATCTATGACAATTTATTCTATATATAGATTCATATAACAATCACCACATTCAAGATACAGACTGTTCTACCACCACTATAGAACCGGTGGGTTTTTTTTTTTTTTTTTAAAGATTTTATTTATTTATTTGACAGAGAGAATGAGAGACAGAGAGCATGAGAGGGAGGAAGGTCAGAGGGAGAAGCAGACTCCCTGCCGAGCAGGGAGCCCGATGCGGGACTCGATCCCGGGACTCCAGGATCATGACCTGAGCCGAAGGCAGTCGCTTAACCAACTGAGCCACCCAGGCGCCCCCGGTGGGTTTTTTTAATTAAGAGGTGTTAAATTAGCATTTAACACCTAGAACACTAGATGCTTTTGTGAACATCTAGAACATAAGAAGTTTGGGCTTTCTTTGGACAGGGTTTACTCTTTGGATTGGCAAATCAAACACATATACAAAGTCCCAGCTTAAAACCCCTTTGTAGCTTAGAATGGCCAATAAGATACGGTCCAGCTTCCTTAGTATGGCTCACGTAACTGCCTCCATACCAATCAGGAGGATGTGCTTCAGTATCCTTACTGAACAGCTCCCAAACCTCAGTGTCTTAAAACAATCAAGGATCACTGCTCACTCACACTTCATGCCCATCCCAGGTCGGCGGGACCATGTTCATCGTGGTTAGCCAGGGACCCAGGCAGATGGGGCCTCCATCTTCTGTAACATCACTAGCCTCTACAGCGTGGGGAGGAGAATGTGACAAAGTGCACACAGGATGGATCTCAAGGCCTTCACCCAGCAGTACAGATGTCACTTCTGCTCAGATTTTGTTGGCAGAGCAAGTCATGTGGTTATGCTTAGCTTCAGAAGGTGCAACCCTCCATGTGCTCAAAACTATATACGTATATGTATATGTATATATGTATTTCTATATTTGTATTTCTATATATATAGTGGAAGAAATGGAAATTTGTGTGTTTTTATATATATACATATATATATACATATATATATATGTATATATATATATGTATATATACTGAAGAACAGTAACGACTAACACACAGTCCATGACTTTACCCTTTCTAGGGTTATTTCAGGCTACTTCCTACTTTACACTTTCATTAATTACAGAAAAATTTAGAAAAGAAAGATGAATACGGACAAACAAAAAGCATCCATAATCCCACCAACTCCAAAATAAACTATTAACCTTGCATATGTCCCTCGCTTCTTCTTTGCCATCTAGATAGATCCATTCATCCATCCATCCACTCAGCTTTCTTTAACAGGAAGAACTTCATACCAAGAGCTTTGAATCTAAAAATGCTATAAAATGCCTCTCTCAACCCTTCTCCAAATCCTCACTCTTCTCTCAAATCACACCAGTACACAATCTTCTCATCTCAGGCAGAATAAGAATGTAAATTTATTTTAAATTATGTATACAGATGCTAGTACCCATTATTTTAAAACAGAACTGCACAGGTGGCATCCCACACGTGAAGCATCAGGCAACTTCTAAGTAGCTGAGAAGCCCACCTGCTCCCGACACCCGGGGCTCAGCCAGAAAAGCAGAGTAATTAAGCAACCCACATACTCTTCCTCCATTTCCCTGGGATCTGAGGACACTTGCTGGTGGCACAGTTTACGGACACCCTCAACAGACCAAGTCTTATTGGTTTATTCTTTATTAAGCTCCAAAATCTGCCTCGTGATTCAAGAGTCTGTAAATGCCCAACCAAAGGGACTGCTTGCTGCCACTACAGAAGAGTGATCTCTCATATCATTTTATGACTGTAAACCAGCCACGTGTGACTCAGATGTGATACTGCCTGAAACCAAAAGAACCATATGGGGACCATGCAGTATTTAAACGGAGAAGTGGGGAGACACTGTGATCCACAGCAGAGCCAGGCTGACCTGCGGCCACAGCCCAGCGTGACCACAGCAACAGCAGCATGACGTCAGGGCAGCTATGTGAATGCTCTCGGCCTCAGCTGCCTCAGTGGAAAATGGGCATTTGCCTTGTGTGGTTAGAGTAAAAATGAGATATGCTGTATATAAGGCCTGGGACACTTAAATAATAACTACAATAATCATTATTTGGAAGGCCACTGCTAAAACGTGTTTTTCAATAATAAAGCATATTAGTAATTGTGGTCTCCCTTCTTTATTTCATAAAATTAACGTAAGTAACTCAGAGAAAGTTTGAATAGCAATTCAGCAATGGAGGATGATACCTGACCCCAAAGGAGGAGGAAGGGGGCTTGCTGAATCCCCCTGAGCCCATAGTAATCCAGTTTCCAAATTCAATAAGTGATTTGAACCTAAAGGTGTTGGTGAAGGCCATGGACTCAAGCTGTACCACCTGAGTCCAGCACGGACCAGACGGTAAGGGTTATGTCTCCCACTTGTGCATTCAGCCTTCCCTTCTATACAACAGAAGTCAACAGGGGCCTTACCAGAAGTGAGGTAATATATGCAAAGCACTTAGAATAGTGCCTGACTACTTGGCAAGTATTCTGTAATTGTTAGCAATGAATGTCCTTATTGTGAGTGTTTTTGTTGTCATTCTTACCACTGTCAGCACCGTCATGACCACCACCACCACCATCACCACCACCACAACCACCACCATCACCACCACCACCGCCATCATCACCATTTTTTTTAAGATTTTATTTATTCATTTGACTGAGAGAGAGAGCACACAGGTAGACACAGAGGAAAGCAGAGAGAGAAGGAGAAGCAGGCTCCCTGCTGAGCAGAGAGCCCGACGCGGGGCTCAATCCCAGGACCTTGGGATCATGACCTTGAGCCAAAGGCAGACACTTAACTGACTGAGCCACCCTGGCGCCCCATCATTATTTTCATCATCGGCACCAAATCGTTTCACTCTTCACTGCAAGGGCTGAAGGGACATAACTGGCCAACGGGAGTGATCTCAGAATACTGGCCATATGAGTCCTTGCCCCAGAGCACCTTCTATCCCTACCTATCCCCAACCCAATGGGGGCAGTTGTCACCCACCATTTCATAGACGTAGAAACTGAAGTTCTGAAAGCTCTTGCACAACTTCATCCAGTTAACAGTGGCAGAGCCAAGGTTCACACCAAGCCATGATCATAATCACTCTTCTATACTCCAAAATGCCCACACAACCTGCCTGTCCTCTCCCCCTCAATCCTCTCCGCCACCACCCAGAGGCCCTCACATCAAGGCCAACCCTGGGGAAAACCACCAGGTCTGTAAGTGCCTCATAAAGAAGCAGCATGCGGCCCTGCTGTTGGTCAACAATAACAGAGACAACATTTATAAGCTTGAATTCATTCACTAACTTTGCCTCTAATGGTAAATACATATATTCCATGGATTCCACCTCCTTTATTTATTTTCTTCTCCCCCCGCCATCATTGCAACAGGTTAGAAGAAAGATCTCACCCATGATCTGCTTACCATCAATGGAAGAACAAAAAAGGTAGTATCTCATGCCAACAGGCCTTTAGAAAACTGTATAATAAATAATTCAAGTGGCCAACCATACTTAAAAAACAACTTTTACTTAAAAAATCATCATTACTTATAAACTGCCTATGAATTAGCTGGGAGTATATCAGTGTGTTTGCCCCACAGTCTGATTTCTCCCTGTAATGAGTCAAAAGTATTTGGTATGGGAACCAAGACCCACTGGGCATTTTGGGGCATATTCAGTGCAATCAGGAAAGTATACTTCAAAATGCTCTCAGCTAGTACATGACCTTTTCTTCCTCCACTCAGACTGACCACACACACTTTTGAGGCAATCCTAGGGCAGCAGCTCTAGTGAGAACAGCTCTTCATTTTGTGGTGAAAGCAACACCTTTGAGTTGGTCAAAAAGAAGAATACACAGTACAGTTGGAGGGAGAAGGATGGAGAAACCCAGATGTGCTGAGCGAGTGCAGGGAGCCCAGCCTCCAGCACACCCAGAGGAAATTCTCCTTCAGCAGTGGAGACTCAGCCCATGCAATGGCAGATACAAGATTTACTGTTTAAGGGCAATTAGCTATTGCGTATCGTAACTCGAAGGTGCCAATCTATGAGGATTTGATGGGTGTGTGGCTACCTCTCTGTTACACTAATGGAAGAATTCATGCCTGTGTTTCCCTTTTAAAAAGTTCTCATTTACATATATTCATTGATTATAAAAGCTGAAAAAATAATGAGCACCTATGATATGCCTGGCATTTACTTTTCATTTAAAAGTAATGTGAAAACTCTTTTGAAGTGTGTATCATTTCCCCCATTTTACAGACTAGAAAACAGAGGCTGATAAAAGTTCAAAGTGGCACAGCTAGTGAGACACAGACCCAGGTTTCCAACGGAGATGTGGCAGCTCCAGAGCTCATGTCTTGGCTGGATACCACAATGCGCTGTACCCCCGTCATGTTATATGTTCCTCAACATATAACACCAAGAAGCTATAAAGAAATTAACATCATCTATATATTCTTATTTGTGTCTATTTTATATCATATTTATTTTAAACATTTAGAATTTACAAGAGAAGCCTATTGCTGAAGGAGAAAATGTAACCAAGGCAATAATCTACATTCAGAGCTTATTGCTAATGGCATCCTGCAAATTCTAATCCAATGGGCCTTAATTGCATTATGCTGATGTCTCTCACCCTTCCACTTTACATACTCTCAGTCCTGATTTTATGTTCTGAAACCTTAAATAGGAGTTGTCACATTTACAACAGCAAGAGACACTGGCGCTGAGCATACTATTGACATGACATTATTCACTGAACTACAATAAAGACCTAACTAAACTGGTTTAATAATTCATCAATATCCTATGTGGGACTTCATAGCACTAATTTCTCCACTATTATTTAAGTGATGTTAATGGTGGCAGCGAATGGCAGCCTCTTCACTGGGGAACAGGGAAGTGGAGAGATTCTTGCATCTACTTTCAGCTCTGGTATCTTTCAGTCAAACAACCCACACCAGATCGTGAGTAAATACAATGAGGAATTTGCCCAGTATTGGCCAAACCTAAACATTAGAAGGATGCACTGATAAATGCTCTTCCTGACAGGGCACCCAAGAGAAAAGGAGAGTCTGAGAGTCTGTTTTGTGGCTCTAAACAATGCACTGGTCTGCATACTACAGTGCATTTAACAAGAAAAATACCCTAAGAGGAGATTCAACATCTCCAAGTAGGGAACCAAACCGAAAACAATCCTAGGCAAAGCCCAGGATTTTTGTAAAGCCTTGGGGGACAGGGGCTGAGTTTGTCATTCCTAAACTTTAGGTCAACCATCGGCATCAGCCCCTACTCCAGGGCCCCCATGAGCACCGCCTAACCCTGCCCTCCCCTCCCCTGCAAAATACACAAACATCCCTAATAAGAAAATCATGACAAATCTTTTCTTCATTATACACAGGTCAAAATTTTTGCCTTGTGTTGCTGGAACTCAATTTATAAAATAACTGTATCAATATCTATAGGTAATTGTGAGGCTGATTCAAGGAGAAATTGCACTGGGTAACAGCTTATTTAATCTGGTGTATGAGTTTCGTGCCACGTAAAGCAAAACTATTAAAAATGCTTAGACAGTAATTGGCAATATTTTGCACTCTGGATAAAAAATGCTTATCTTGCCAGAAACTAACAAGAGAGTGAAAATATTCGAAAACCTTCCAATTTCCTTCTATGCAATGCATTCACTTTGCAGCTTAAAAACAGTTTAAGGAAGGACAGAGGATGGCACGGGAGTTTGGCAGTCAACATGATTGTGCATTTATGCCTTGCTATTGAAGAAAGAGCCTTTTTTCATAGTGAATTTTTCATTCTAATGTAAGTGATGATTTACGTTAACTATAGGTAAAGCATGGTTACATTTTCCTGAAGGATTGCAGGCAAGTAAAGAGTACTACAATAAGTTGAAGCATAAAAGCTTTCTCTGTCATAATATTTATTATAATGGCATATAAAATAGCTGAAATAAATAATAGATGACTAAAGGTAAATTCATATGATAAAGAATCCTTCAGCAGACACCATTACTTTTGACTGCTCTAGTTTTATACACAGTTGAAGACTCTTAATAAACAGGCCCTATATCTTATGTAAGTACTGGAAACATCAAAGATGTGCTTAAAAGGCAACATACTGGACATGAGCTAATTTACTGTATAATTATCTTCTCAACAGGAACAGGCTATATATTTTGAATATTTAATAGCTGTGTTCTTAAAGAAACTTGTTAAGCACTGGAACACCCTATTTTGGGGAAGTCACCGATAGAAGAAGTCTCAGTGCCTTCCCCCCTCCTCTATTCAGAAGGAGACGCCTTGCTGAAAGTACAGAGATCTGGGCCCGTTGATTATCTGGTGGCAAGTCAAGAGTGCTCGGTTAAACTGAACAGAGAGAGAAAAGCAAGATTTGTCCGCTATGGTTTTGAGCAGTCTGAATTCCCCAGGAAGGACTCGAGAAGTCTGGAGAACCTTGGATGGAGAAATGTGATCGTCACGACAGCCCTTAGTGTGGAGAGAACGACGCACGGACTGGCCAGCATCCATCTCGAGGGTTCTCAAGCAGGGGCACTCTACCCCTGAAGGGACATCTGGCAAGGTCTGGGCAAGTTCTGGCTGCCACAGCTTGGTGTTCCCGCATCTAATGGGTAGGGGCTAGGAATGCTACCACACACACAATACACAGATGGCCTCTGACAACTCGCCCCGGATGTCAACAGTGCCAACTTGCATGTGTGAGTTTGGTGGGAAGATCTCTGGTCCAAGCTCAGTAGTCTTCGGTTATTTAAATATTTCGCGGGTGGTACAAAGCCTCTTGGCTCAGTGACGAAAGTACAAATAATGCACAAGTGAATTTTACAAAGTGAAAACAACTCCCAAATCCCACTACCCTAAGATAAACAGAGTGACAGCCTGACACAAATCCTTCCCGAATATAATTTCCACACATCTAAAAACACCGCGCAACAACATTTTCCTACCAACACGGCATTGTAGCTCATGCGTTATTTACAATATTGTTTTTCCCCACTCATACATAATTGGATATATCTTAATAGAGTAGAGCTCTACTCCCACGTATTCCAACCAGTATGTTTAGGCCATTGAAGGGGCTGCTCAATCATTTATTAAAAACTGATCCACTTAGGAGGACGCAGCCCTCCACATCCTTCACTAGCTTTGTGAACTTACTGCTTAAACTCCTAATGTCTAACCTTCCCTGTCTGTAAGGACAGAAATCACGGAAGACCCTCCTCCTTGGCACTGCTATGAGGATCAGTGAGGCAGTAGCCATGGCAGCACTTTATGCAGATGTTCTGGGAGCATCGACCATTGCTCTTGTTGTAATTAGTATTATTTTATGCCCTGGCCAGTTTTTTGTTACTGAAAGCCAAGCTGCGGTACCTGTACTTTGCAACATCAGAATAGCTTCGATAGGATAAACTCCTAGAGGCAGAATTGCCAGATCAAGAGATGCCCACGTTCTAAGTTTTGACGAATTTTGCTGGGTGTCCTCCAAATAGGTTATAACAATTTCCATTCCCAAGAACGCTGCCGGAGGCTAGGAAAGAAAACCCAAACAACCAATAATTCACACTGACATTTATAGTAAATTAAAATGCAAAGTTTTATATCTTGAGCTCAACATACCTGGTACCCAGCAAGTGGCAAGGAGCAGGTTTTTGAGACAGGCTTTAACTGAGGAAATGAATGAACGAGTAATCGACCACCAAACTTGGGACAAACTCAAAAGCAGAGATAAAGTAGGATGGTGATCTTAGCAGCAACAGCTTCCCATAAGCCATTTGGGAAGCCGGGCATTTCTCCTGGGGCTTCATGCCGGCAGGCTCGGCCACACTGCTGGATGATGGAGATGAACTCGGTATGCAAAGCATGCAGTAAACATGTAACAATATCATTGCGCCTGAGAAGTGACCACGATGATTATTTTTAATTTATGGATGAATCCAAAGGGAGAAACCTTTCAAAAGATAATATGGAAAAGATAAAACACACACACACACCTCAGAGAAAAATGAGGTATCCTGCTTGAAGTGGCAGGTGCCTAAGCAGCCTCTTCTAGTTCCAACCAGAACACCCATAAAGCAGAAACAGATGACAACACACACAAAAGAGAGGTCACAGTCAAGTGATCCCCAAATGCTGTGCATCTTTTACATGAGCTGCAAGACCAGATAAATTACACTTAAAAAGGACTTGGAGAAAGAACTGAAACAGCAACAACAAGGAAGATATTTTTTATAGGAGGGAGATTTCATTGAGTCGTTAAATCATGTACAGTCTGCTGAACATGAGAGGCACAGTTTTATACTTGTGAAAGAAAATTTAGGCATTTATGTAAAAACTTCAAGAATGACTTTGAGAGAGAGAGAGACAGAGAGAGAGAGAATGGGAGAGAGGGAGGGAGGAAGGAGGATCTTTAGCTTTCAAACCAGCAGCAGGGGAGGGAATGATGTATGAGGTGCATGGGATATAAAGAAACTGGATCGATCCAAAAAAGTATCCAAAAAGAATTCAATATAATAATAAAGTAAAACACTTGGTAGAGACGAAACATGAAATAAAATTTAGAAATGAGTATTAATATAACCATACTCACAAGAAATATAAATGTACTTAAGTTCACACATTAAAAGGCAGAAACCAACAGGCTAGAATCTAAAAATCACCTCTAGGCTGTATAGTGAAGATACACCGTGGAGAGAACTAGCATCCCTCAAACTAGCTCTCCCCTTTCCACGGTGTGGGGTTTGCAGAGATGGGAATGCAGCCAGAAACTACATTTCCCAGCATGCATGGAGGTGGGTGGGGCATCCAGGCTTCTACCAAAGGCCTATAAGGGAAAGGGTATGTAACTCCTGGGCTGTTCCTATTATGAATTAGGTGGTATTTTCTTTCTCCTTCCGACTACGCTTTCTCCTTCCATAAGAGGAATGTAGATCATAAGGATTTCCCAGGGCCAACGGGACCATAGGTGAAAGAAGCTGGGATACTTACTCACCAAGTGAACAAGAGCCACCTGCTGATCGGGGCCATTCATGTGGATTTGTGTTATACACTGGAAATCCTTTGGTAAAACTGTTCTCTGTCTCCCCTGGAAAGGCCGATCAAGCCCCCTGCCAAGCCAGGAGCTCAAGAGAAGAGCCAGAATGTCAATGTGTGTGGACTGCTCCACAATGTATCTACCGAGACATTACAAGAAAGACGTGTTCAGGGATGAAAGAAGCAGCAATGAAATCAGGCACATCAGAGAGCTGAAAAACACTAATGGATTCTGGAACCCAAATAGCATACAATAAGTCTGAAAAAGTCTTTGAGAGACAATAGCCATTGTGACTTCTGAATTCATTCAGAACTATTCAGCCCAGTAGGATATATCAGATTAATGATAACTGCTTTTCCACTCAAGTTGGCTACTCCAGATAGTTTCATGGTAGTTGCTACCAAGGAGAAAGAGAGAAAGAGAGAGTGTGTGTGAGGTGGGCCTGTGAGGACTTGTCTGACAGCGGAACCACGATGGCTTCAGGAAATGAAGTCCAAACAGAAGCTGAGGACAGGGGAGCCTTGCAGAGCGTCAGAGTGAGGCCAACACCTGCACACACAGTCCAAACAGTGAACGGATGTCCTGTCCTCCTGGGGCACAAAGCAGGCTGGTTTGGGTGTCGGCACATGGCCACAGGCACATCTGACTTGCTCTGTGGTCTCCTCTCTCATAGCCAAATGGGACGAATGAATCACATTGGGTAATTCTGTTAAAAGCCAGCTAAGTTACAGACTGCATGTTTTCAGAAGAGCATCTCAGACAGCATTACAGTGGGGAGGGGGAGTGCGGGGGACACCACCTTATAAATGTCCATTAGAAGCCACTTTGGAATGGCATGCATGTTAAAGCATCCTGGCCTTAGTGCACGCTCTCTCTGCCTCTTCAATATTTATAAACAGCATCTTCCCCTTTCCCTTTGGCTTGACAATACACATGTTCCCTATAGGTAGGGCTTCTGCTGTTACAGTGTGATGGGGTGACCCAGAGTTTCACCTCTGTAAACGGAGGCCCTGGTACATTTGCTCCTTCTTCCTAAAGGCAAGCTCTGGTTTTCTGAGGCTGCACTCCTTCCTGGGGTACCAGGCCCACAAGGCAACCCCCAGAAGGACTTGGGGGCATTATGGCTGAGGGTCATACTTTCTAGTTAGGCCAAGTGTCAACTGTCATCACATGTAGAACCTTAACACATCCTTCCCCTTTATAAATCCATTACAAAATCCATTCCATGAGGCAAACACTCATTGTGAATTAAACTCTTTTGATATGATTCAGGGAAGGGACGATTATAAATTTTGCCACGTTTTACCCTGTGGAGCCCTTACAAGGTAGACCTAATTGTCAGTATTTCATAAATAAAAGAAAGGCTAAGCAAGTACGAAAAATCGGGATCAAAAATCATGTAATTAGTAGCTGATAGAACTGGGATTTCAGTTTTCCCTCCACCCTGATAAGCCAATTCTCCTTACAAGATAGTAATATTGTCTTGGCACCAGAACTTCCTTCCCAACCCTGAAATTATCCCTGAGTCCAGGAGAGTTTGGTGTGGCCAAACACAACTTACTCCTAAGAACATTCTTCCTTCTATAAACCCGCAATCTTTTACACTTTTTTGTTTTACTTTGACCATCAAAATTTTAACTTTATGATGGAAAAAAAAAAAAAAAACCAGCTAACTTCAACCTCTCCTCTATTCCCATGCTCCAGGCTTTGGATTAACCAAATTTGATAACTAAGTCATGTGTAATTTCAATCGTTTCCATATGTGTGGAAATAAGATACCCATCAACCCACCCGCTCATTCTGATCTCGTGGAACAGACTTTTCTTCCCAAATGGACATAAGTCCTCTAGAACGGGGGTTAGCAAAGCTTTTCTTGAATGGGCCAGATAGTATTTCAGGTTCTGTGGGCCATATAAGCTACTCAACTTTTGTAGCATGACAACAAAAACTGCTGTAGATAATGCAAACAAATGGGCACGGCCACGTTCCGAGAAACCTTTACTTCGAAAAACAGGCATTGGGCTGCGTTTCCTCCCAGCATGGCGCGGCTTACTGACCTTTGTTTTAGAACACAGTCAAGAAAATTGGGTGTGCTTCCTAAAGTCTGACAGTCTTGTAACTGTTATGATGTACAGATTCCAGTAAATGTAAGAGAAAAAGGAACATGAGACCATATCTTAAAGTGTGTGTTGCTTATCACACAGAACATGTGATAACGATACAGACAACACACAGCCGAACGAGTCCCAAACTGTGTAGAATTAAGGATGACAATGGACTTAGCAGTGAGCATCTGATAACACTGCTCCTTACAAAACGTGTCTAGTATTAAATGATCTAACTTTCAGGAGCATCACACTTTCCGCACTAAATGGCTCCCACAATTCCACTTGTCCACTTGAACCTTTTTGAAATACATTTTGGAATCCCTAGGAGTTTGTAAAAACCAGTCAAAAGCATGCAAATTCTTAGGCATTTGGGGTGGGAAGAATTGACATTTTTTTCCCCACTGAGCTCAAAGGTATGTTTCCCAGATCTGCTAAAAATTCTCTCCAAAATACTAACAACAAGCATCAAATCACAAGCCCCATCCTGGACACTGGGTATATGGGCAGGATATTTCTGCGCTGTTCATTCGCATTTATATTTCAGAAAAACAAAAACAAAACAGAAACAACAACAAAACCATGCTTTTTTTTTTTAAGATTTTTTTAATTTTATTTATTTGACAGAGAGAGACACAGCGAGAGAGAGGGAACACAAGCAGGGGGAGTGGGAGAGGGAGAAGCAGGCTTCCCGCGGAGCAGGGAACCCGATGCGGGGCTCGATCCCAGGACCCTGGGATCATGACCTGAGCCGAAGGCAGACGCTTAACGACTGAGCCACCCAGGCGCCCCCAAAACCATGCTTCTCTTAATGAAAAGAAAGCTACACACTTTTTTCCTTCATTGGAGAGAAGAGAGGTGCAAACACAGACACAGGGGCTAGGAACGGGGGGTTGCCACTGGGGTAGGATGGGCAGAAGTACACCCACAAAAACAAAACAATGAACACATGAAATGAGATGCTCACATATGAGTTAGTAATGAGGCCATTTCTTTCATGGCCTAGAATTTTTCTAATCCAAATGACACCAGTAGATTAAGGATGATTGACAGACTAGAGCCATTCCATAAAGAAATAAGAATTAAGGCCACATTATCACCCAAGAGAATTCATGCCTTCTGCTGGGAAAAGCAAGGATGGTCCCTCCAGCAGATATCTGAATCACTTGGCCATGGGTGAGGGTTTCAGTTCCTCAGCCTTGCCAGAATTCAGTACCAAGCCCTGGTGAGAACCAGCTTCTTACAGGAAGAATGATCTCTGGAACCCACCAAGCACCTGATTTATAAGGATATAAATATTTCAAAATAAAGACAAACTCCTCTAACTAACAGGAAAAGATGCAAAAGAAGCAGTATCATAACCAGCAGCTGGCTCATGGCGCTGGTATCCTCCAACTGACACCCAGTTTCACGGAGACTGCAATAGGCCAAGCAATCATGCTGGCAGTGACGAAAGGTGGTAGAGCCCCAGCAGCTACTCTGGGCTGGGTTCCCAGCCCAGCACTTTGCATCAACACAGATTTCCTTCTACATGCTCAGCACCTTTAAAAAGTAGGTATTAGCATCTTTATGTCCTAAGTGAGAAAATGAAAATTAAGTAACTTGAGGTCATAAGATCAGATGAAGGGAGGATATTAACCAGGTCTAACTGACCCCAAATCATCTGCCACTGCCCACCCACAGTACACGTGGACTATTACCAGGACCGCGACCATGAACAGGAGAGGGAAGGTGGCAGGCTATCAGAATCCTTGCAAATGATGAAATTCCAGGTACCTAAGCAGAATGGGAGGAGGATAAGAACACTCAGAAGAGCCCAGAAAGACCGCATGTGTAGAAAAAAAGCATAGAAAACACCCTGTTCCCCTCTCTCCCAAGACCCATAATCATATGCTGCACTATTCCCTGCAAGTGCAGACATACACAGGGTAGCACATTAATCCTTCAAACACTAACAGATGCTGGCAGGGATTTAGACTGGAATGTAGTTACAAAGTGACAAATTATGTTCTGTATTAGAGAGAGAGAGAAAGAGCACCCACAAACGGGCTGATAAATGTCAGCTGCAGTCATGACAAACGGTTTATTTTTATTATACTGTAACCACAAATGTTTTTTTTCTTGTTTTTTTTTTTTTTTTTTTTCAGGGAGTCCCAAAGATTTATTTGTTGCAGGGAAAAAACAAGATTATATATGACACAAAGTAATAACTGTAAGATCACTGATATTCCGGGCACTCTGCCCTCCTGGAAGGCTACAATCCAAGCTGAACAGTGCTACTAAAAATGCTACCTTCTCCAAAGCACAGTAAATGGTTAATAAATCAGAACCGATACAATGCCTTGTAATTAGATATAGCCTTAGTTCACAGACTAGCCAATTGATAGACAATATCCAATTCCCCCTTTACTGGCTATCAGGAGGGTAGAGTAACTATTAAAATAAATTTAATGGCTGTGACAGGTAAGAAAATATACCAGAAGCTAAAATGTAATCAGTATATCCAAACCCAAAATAAAATTATAGTCTTTGCTACAACATGGTCTCTGGAAAGGAGGCTTATGGACAGAGAGCGACATCCACAGGCCGATAACGGCAAGGTCACTAACTCTAAAGGAATGTTCAACCTTGAAAACAAGATTGAGAGGGGGGATTTGGCCTGGGGCCAGGAGAAAATGTAAGCATTTATTATTAAGAAACCATTCAGAAGAATTCCTTTTACCACTTGGTCAGTCAGATATTGGCGGTAGTGACAGGCATTGTTGGGCGCCATGGCAAGATGGCGGAGAGGTGGCCCGGAGTGCACATCAGTCGGGGTCGCCCCTAACTCCATAGGTGACCTTGGGCAAGTTCCTGCCCACCCCAGAATCTACACTATCCCAGCTGTGAGCCACAGCATTTGGATCTCATATTGTCGTTACCATCTCTTCCAGAGCCCATTTCTTTGTTTCGAACTGAGTGAGAGGTGGTGAAGACAAGAGGGCTAGTAGAGGGCTAGTAGAAGAAAGGAACAGTGGTGGTCAAGTAGATTCACTAGAAAGAGGGACATTTTGTCTTTTGGGACTCTCAGGTGCAGATTTCTTATGAAATCACTGCAAATTAAAACTCCCCACAGTTGCATGCTCTAAAAGCAAGATTTTAGAAAAACATGACAGGTATACATAAATACTTTTAAATCCACAGATTACATAGAAGGGTGAAGAAACACACACACACACACACACACACACACACACACCAGTGATTACTGCACAGAAAGGTTGGTTGTTTCTTCCCCCGCCGATAATGAATAAGAAGTGCGTTGGGGTAGCAGTGTCATCAGAGACCAGGCAGGAAATTTTCTCTCCTATGTCTATCCCACTGCTGGGCTAGAAGGAGTTTGTGAAAAGTGCATAGAGATAGTCCCTGGGGTCAGGACACCAAGATGCAATTCTGACTCTGCCACCTTCTTTACGTGTTCTGACCTCTTGGAATGCTGGAACCTCTGCCCCACAGTAAGACTGGTGGGGGTTGGATAAGATTACGCTTGTAGCCCATATGGCCCAGAACCCGCGTGGCACACAGTAAGTTCCTGATGAACTACGCTGCTCCCTGGAAGTCCCCCACAAGGCCCTTCCAATCCTGAAAGAAATAAGTGCCTTTCCTGCAAGTCCCATATCAATGTATTCTTTCTTTATCCTGCTTCATATCCCCATCACCACTTTCCTGTGTCTTCTCTCGTTATTTCTAAAGGTGAGGGACAAGATACAAATTCAGCACTAAGCATGTTCCCATGAATCACCTTCCGTTCCCTAGGCCAATGTGTCCCAAATACCTGTTTTCACTAGCCTATGGTGTTATGAAATGAAAAATGGGGAGCTGGGAGGAATTCAGTGAGAAGAGAAATTCACTCAATTAAACTAGCAGTCCATCATAGAAGCCAGCCAAAAGAAGCTCCTATTGTCTAAAGCTGGAACAATTTGAGCAACAAAATAAATAATGATAATACTAGATTATAAGCCATACAATAAGATATATACCCATGAGTCTACACTAATATAAATAATTGACTCAATAAACAGAGGAGAAGGGGTAGCTCTTACTTCAGGAGAATTCCAATTTAATAAGTAGGAAAAACATGAGGGAAATACAAAACCATCATTAGACAAACATCACAATTATTAACTGCTGCTGACAACATCTACTCATGGATGTTAAAGGTCAGTGTGTCAATGTTTAAGGAGAAAGAGGACATTTGCACAATCTCAAAGCACCTCCCCCCAAATATTTCTGAATGATGAAGAAAAAACTAGTAACATTACACTGGAGAAACTCAGGAGATACCACCTTCACCAAATGATCAAGGTTACTTCACTGTGAGCATCACCAGTGATAAGACTGTCAACATCATGGACACCCTGGTGTGATGCACTAAGGACACAACATCCCTTCTACGACAGTCTTGCGGAAATATGTTTAAACTCTAATCATGAAAAAAAATCACACACACAGGATTCTCAAGATCAGGAAGGACAAGAAAGGACTAGGAACTGTCAAAGACTGAAGGCAACCAAGGGGACACAACAACTAAAAATAATGTGGGATCCTGGACAAGATCCTGAAATTTAAAACAGCTCCTAGGGAACAGCGGTGAAATTTCAGCAGGGTAGCATAGCTGATGGCATGGACCAATGTCAATTTCCTGGTTCTGATAGTTCCATGATGGTTAGATAAACTGCGAAAATCAGGGGAAGGAAGTGAACTCTCTGCACTATTTTTATGCCTTCTATGTGAGTCTAAAATTAGTTCAAAACAAAAAGTTAATAAAATGAAATATGCCTTTAGAGGATGCATATGTCCTCACAAATTCTGGGGTTAAAATGCCCTTTCTTTTATAAAGTAATTTTGATTGTTGATAGAGGCATATTGTTAACATTTTGCTGCTTTTTTTGGTTGCTGTTTTTACTGTCCTCAGGAAAAAATAAATAAATAATCCTTTAGCAAGCCCAAGTTCGCATCCTCATTTTTGTCTTCTTTTGAAAAAGTTTACTGGATCCTGAAATTCAAACTTCTGGGAACTACTAACCAACCTCATTTAAAAGTACTTACTAATGATTGAATACTGAAGCAATGAGTGTTTACAAAATGAGTACTGTCACTTTCACAGAATACTACCAATACCCTGATGACAAAATTAAGTCCCTCTGTTGTTGTAGTGTCAAACCAAAATCAAGCTCATGGTCACCTCTTCCAAGAAATCTCCCCTGACCATCCCAGATGGAATATGGCCTCATGTTACAGATTGCCACAGTTCCCGGTGGGACGCAGGGATGAGAGAACTGATCAAGAAGACTTGGCTTCCTCATACCAACTTATGGGCTTCTTAAAATCAGGGTTGCTCATGGGGCGCCTGGGCGGTTCAGGCAGTCAAGCGTCAGACTCCTGATTTTGGCTCAGGTCATGATCTCAGGGTCATGAGATCAAGCCCCACGTTGAGCTCTGCACTCAGCTCAAGTCTGCTTGTCCCTCTCCCTCTCTGCTCCTACCCCGCATTCCTGTGTAGGCTCTCTCTCAAATAAATAAGATCTTAAAAAAAAAAAATCAGGGCCTCTCACATATCTACTAAGAGTCCCCACCACCACCAATGAAAACTCAAGTTATTAAAAAAATTGTTTATATATAACCCCTCTAGGTTTTGAGACATTTAATGCAAGTTAAATGTATTTTTAAAATCCTCTTTCAATGTATAAGCTATGAAATGCCGAGAAACTCACAATCTGTTCATTTTAAGTCTTTCAGCTCTGAAGTGGATTTAAAACAAACAAGCAAAAAGTTGCTTCATTTATTTCCTAAGTACCAACTATCGATCTCTTATGTTTCCAAAGCACTCTCGTTATAGCAATTTTGGGGCCCTAATGATTGGAGCTTTAATAAGGATTAAGCACAGGAAAAAAACTTACTTTGCACACCCTACGTTACAGATTAGCCAGAGAGCTTTAAAGGAGTGTATGTAAAATGTGAAAACTTTTTGTTCAACTTTGTGTTCTTTGAAGTTGGGAAGGATATTGGGACAAATTGATGGGCAAACCAGCCCCTCCCTCTCCATTATCAATGAAACAAAGATAAATGCTCATTCAGGGAGTAATACAAATCATTATAAAATGATCACCATGCAGTGGTGCCGAAGGTGTGGGGAAACAGACCCTCACACACTGCTGCAAAAATAGTATAAATGGGAACAACCTTTCTGAAGAATGATCCATTTGCATTTAAAAGCTTCACTTAGCCCAGGTAAATCAGCAGCTTTGCTCATGGCTGCGAGAAATTGAAAAGAGCATCTGCGCCCAGCAATAAGGGATTCATTTAATAAGTGATGAAGGAATAATGTGGGGTCAATGGAACCACACTGCCATAGCATAGTTATCAATACGGAAAGATGGCCAAAATATGTTAGGTTCAAAAATAAAAACCAGACTAGAGTGAGATTGCCATTTTAAGAAAAATAGATAAACATATTTGAATTTTTAAAAGACAAAAAGATATACACAAAGTTAATGATTGCTTCTGACACCCAGAAGTACTTCTTCCTCCTTATTTAAGTACATGTAACTAACTATAATTGTGAAATTTATAAAAATAACTACATTATTTTTCAATCAGAAGAAATGTATTAGCAGAGTCCCAATTTGATTAAATAGGTAGATATTATATGTGAGTGTATAATATACACAAATGAATTTACTACTAGTGTAGGCATTTTTTTTTTTTCCTGGAAGGACATGCAATGGGTTATCTTTTCGGTAGAACACTGTATGTTTAACGGATACTGGATATTGGAAAGAGACTACTCATGTAGGTGTTTCTGTACTATTTCAAATTTTCTCCTGTGCACCTTTTTCGTAAAATAAAGTAGTTTCTAAGCGTAGCCAGAAAGATAAGGGAAGGCTGGCTACCCTGTGTGTGGTGCGTGCATATGTACTGTGGCCAGCCCTCATGCATGACTCAGACCCCCAAGGAAACAATCCCCGGCTGTGTGAGGCACAAAGAGGAAAAGCACTGACCTCAGGATCGGTGCTTCCGGCCCTCAGGTGAGAAATCACAGGCAGAGAGGTCAGGCCTGACCAAGTTCAAATCTGAGTTCTGCCCTTGGGTAGTTGTACAATGCTGGATAATTCGCCAAGCTTTCTGAGACCCAGGACAGTGGGGTAATGATATATACCCAGCAGAAGTGCTATGAGCATTAAGTTAGATAATGAGTATAAAGCATCTAACACGGTGCCTGGATGGGGAGGCAATCAGTAATCAGAGCTAACATTGGCAATAATAATCATAATACCTATCATTTATAATATCTCCAACCCCACAGAGCTGTGTTGAATATGAAGGATAACATGCATGGAAAAGCTTTAGCATAGAATAAATAGTTCATAAATGTGTTCCAGGCCACATGTTTTTTCTGATTATGCCTAATCCTATCCCCCAAATCAAAGGTATGATAACATCACAAAGACAATGTTTCAGAGGGGTTACAGGTTGAAAGCATCAAGACATGCTCTTATACAGACTGACCTAGTCAGCCAAAATACAAGTGCTAATGGGGAGAAAGGTGGCCATCTAGGGGAGGGGCAAGAAGGCTCATGCAGGCCTCCCACAGTCATGCATGCGTGCATTTGTGCCTGTGTGTGTGTGTGTGTGTGCATGTGCGTGCATGTGTGTGTGAGCTGGGAAGTAGGATAGCTATGGTCTTCCCTAGGTCAGCTCTCAGCAGAATCTAGCATAGTATCTCTACTGGGGGCATCCATGTTATCATTTTTTTTTTAAGATTTTATTTATTTATTTGACAGTGAGTGGGGGAGAACAAGCACAGCACAAGCAGGGAGAACAGCAGGCAGAGGGAGAAGCAGGCTTCCCACTGAGCAAGGAGCCCGATGTGGGGCTCGATCCCAGGACCCTGGGATCATGACCTGAGCTGAAGGCAGCCGCTTAACCGACTGAGCCACCCAGGTGCCTGGCATCCACATTACCAATACAACACCAGCCAGAGGATCCAACTGCCAACCCAAGTGCTTCCTGCAGCAGGCAGTATTGCCAGACATCAGGGACTTTTGCCATGACTGAAACTAGAGGCCACCAAGGCCGTATTTGCATCAAAGGAAAGAAAGCAAAGTCTGTGGCTAGTGTCCCTGACCAGTACTCCTCCCTTGACCTTCAAAAACCTGCTCCCATATCTCCATAATCAGGTTTCAGGAAATGTGAATGGAGTTGAGACAAGGATGTACACGGCCACAAACAGGCAGGCTTCCTATAGAAATCAGCCACCTAACCTCCGATCGGGCCAACTGCCCAGCCCATGTCGCACACCCCCGCATGGGAACTTCTGTGGCCATGGGATAGTCTTTCAAAGAGCACCTCTTTGCCCCACTGCTCCGCCCCGGTTTCTGCTGCATTCAGAGCACTGGACACTAGGTTTAGGGTAACGAGGTATACAATGAACTAGAGCCGCACAATGCCTCCTCCCACCCTGACAGGGGACGGAGATTCTCCCACATGCCCACAAATCTACGAGAAAATCAAGCTTTTCGTAATGGAGTTCTTAATTTTCACTACTTAGATGGGTTTTACTCTTATTTTAAACAAAATGTTATTTGAACACATAAAGCATTAAGCAACACACACTAGAAAAATATGTATACATATGTGTGTATATATATGTACATATACACATGTATACACACATACTTATGCACACATACACACACAGGAACAATGACTGAGCAAGGAAAAGCAGTCGCCTAATTGCTGAAGCAGGATGATTGGCATATGGGGGCTCATTATTATATTATCCTCTTTACTTGTGAATATATTTAAAATTTCCATAACCAAAAGGTTTTTTTTCTTTAAGACAGGCCATATAGTAAAGCACAAAAGCATGAAAAATGAAAAACATAAATGAAACAGAACTAGAAGGGAACACATCAGTAATTACAAAAACATTCAAATAGTTTACATAATTTAAATAAGAACATTCTTACAGAGTCAAAAAACAAAATCCAAATATTTATCAGTAAAGATATAACAATAAATAATTCAGAAAGATTAAGAATAAAATGCAATAAAAAGCAAAAACAGTGGGCTTGCTGAGTATTTTTAAGCATATGAAAAATAATGGTCTCTTCAAATGTTTTCCAGTTGTAATTGTTGGTTTATACGGCTTTTCAATACATCATCAAAATCAGCATCAAAATTAAACTGCAATAACGAGCAGATTAACCAGGCTTCATAGCCATTAATGAAATAAAGTGCCTGATTCCCTCTCAAAAGTCATTTGGCAATATGTGCCAAGGCTATGGGTTTCAGTTAGATAGTTGCATACCTACGCACCTGACCAAAAAAGAAAAAAAAAAAAAAATCAGCCGACATTCTGTCTTATCCCTATGCCAAGAAAAAAGAGATGAGACCCTTTATTTCTGGTGGGGGTGGGGTGGGCACCAGCAACGTTTGCAAACAGATGTTTACAAACAGAAGGTAACTGATAAAAACCCAAACACAATGCTGCATTGTCTTCCATGATTCACAGATGAACCCATTGGAACCACTGCAAAGAGCCTTCCTGGAAGACATCCAGAAATTAAAAGGTGCAAACAAGCTGCCTAATACCCTTGCGTAGACTGAATTCTTATGAAGAAAATAAAGTTTATTGTCTGGAAAGAGAGAAAGCATGAGGAAAGCACTAAAGCAATGGAGGTGAACAATTAGACAGATGTTCACTTAAGGAAATAAAGAGAACAGAAGAAGCCATCACCGAGGAGTGTTACGAGAATCCTGACAACTCGGCACCACATCAAGGGCATGGGTAAAGTGAAAGCCATCGAAGCCAAGGCTGTGCAACTTCCCGCTAACTGCTGACCTTGCGGAACCGGCCTGCAGGTGAGGTGGCTCTGAGCAGAGGCAAATTGCACTGCTCCTTTTAATAAGTCTTTAAGTTCTTCTTAAACATGAGCTACAGACTGTAACTCATGAACACAGAGTGCTGCGTTTCTCATTCTTAATAATACCCCCCGCCCAAAAAAAGTTAAAAAAAAAAAATAATAGTAATTTTATATGCCCATGTCTTTGCACATTGGTAAATGCCCCCCTACCTTTTTTTTAGATCTACAAGGAATAAAGCACAGACTCTTTCAGAAAGGCACTGGGCTGCCACCATTCCTGCCCGGACTGGCTCCAGCAGGAGGAGGAAGGACAGAAAGGTGACTACTGATTAAACAACTCCTAGTGTCATGGCCGCTAGGCGACTGATCCTCATTGATGGATTCAGTGGACTGCATCTTCCTCTTCCCTTGGACCCTAGGAAGCCCTCAGAGACTCTTCAGCCCACATGAAGGATCTACTCACAGCTGGACAAATATCTTAGGGCCAAGATATCTGGATGGTGCTTTACCCCTTGATTTACCTGATTTTCTGGGTTCTTTTTTTCTTCTGATTTTTATGCATGGATCCTACCTAAGCCATCTCAAATCCTCTTTGCAAAGGGGCAATGAAGTTTGCCTAGATTGATGATTTGACAAAAAGATGGAAAAAGGAACAATTAGTTCACAGGCTGGCAGGCTGGTTGGCTGGAAAGGTTGACCACAGACATAAAGAAGGGAAAACAGGCCTTATTTTACTTAACCCTCACACAAAAGTCTTAGATGGTTTAGTTTACAAAAGAAGAAATGGAAATAAATTACCCATTCCATTTAACTTCTAAGACTGCTTTTCTTTTTTTTTTTAAGACTGCTTTTCAATTAAGTGAAGGAAGTAAAAAAAAAATTAATCTTTAAAGAATAAAATAAACTAAAAGCAACTGTTTTAACTTATCTCTTTTGTACACTCCTGTCCAATTCCTTTGTGGGGTTGACACTCAACCACCAACGAATCCAAACAGATCTATCCACTCTACTAGGCAGTGGGAGGATGCAAAAAGAAATTTAAGAGCCAGGCATTTTTTAAGGGACATATACATCATGGGTACTGTGGTAGGCAGGATAATGCCCCCAACCAAAGATGCCCATGTCCTAACCCCTGGAATCTATGAATATTTTAGGTTACACAGCAAAATAACTAAGGCTGCAGATGGAATTAAATTTGCTAATTAGCCAACTTTACAATAGGAAGATTTCCCTGGATTATGACGGGAGGCTCAATGTAATCACAGGGGTCCTTAAAAATAGGAGGCAGAAGAGAGAGAACTAGGGAAGTGGCAGTCTGAGAAGGACTTGACCAGCCACTGCTGACCTTGAAGACACAGGAAGAGGCCAGGGGCCAAGGAATGCAGGCAGCCTCTACAAGGGAGAAAAGGCAAAGACATGGATTCTCCCCTTGAGCCTCCAGAAAGGAATGCAGATCCACCGCCACATTGTTTTAGCCCACTGACATCCATTCTGACTTCTGACCTCTAGGCCTGTAAGATAGTAACTTTGTGTTCCTTTAAGCCACTGTGAAAATCTGGTAGAGCAGAAATAGGAAAGGAATATAGTTATACCTTTTTAATGGAAGGTTTCACATTGCCAATCCAAATTCCTGGCTCTTCTTGAAAAATGAAGACAGAGAGAGCAACACCCAGCCCACAGGCTCAGGTCTTGACAATCAGGTGGGCTGAGTTGCCACTGTCCTTGGGATAACCCCTCTGGTCCACCACAAACCCAACAGCTCTCTGCTGTCTCCCTGACTCCAACGCTGTGGCTGATGATAGGCTGATCTATCAGACATTTGAGTTTTGGACTCTTGGTCTAAGTTTTAGGAGATTAATAACAAACAAACAATGATAAGCAAAAATAAGCAGGGCTAATATTCACCAGGTACGCAGTTTAGAGCCCTCATCTGATTAGTGAGAACCCATGCCATCAAAGTCCATGAAATATTTTGAGTAGAAGCAGAAGCAGGATGCTTCTTGAAACATTCCTGCTTCTTCAAACACTCTTGAAATAGACATGCCTCTCAACCTCGCCTAATAGCTTGTAAGAAATCCCCCCGTGGGCCAGGCACAGTTTTATGGCCACAGTTTTGGCTAAACTGCTGCAGCCAGGCATCCCGCAGCTTCTTACATTTACACAACAGCTTGACAACATGCGCTTGTTTCCCCAGAATTATTCTCACTCTTCCCGAACTCTGGTGGCACAAAAATGTAAAGGGTTTAAAGAAAAGGTCTATGGGGGCTGTACCTCAGCCTCTCCATGTTGTAATCGGGGAGCAATGTTTGCTGGGCTGTGGATGGCTCCTCCTCACCCCTCCCCTTGGTACAGGGACCCTACTGATGGCAACCTTGGGGTGCTTGAAGCACATCTCTGATACTTAGATGGTGTGCACAAACGCCTGAAGGCTCACTTCACACCATTTAAAAACATGAACACTTGCAAGGGGCAACCATCAGCTCAACTACCAGCTCAGCCTCCAGGATTTCTTGAGGACAATGTCTTCTTTTCCCCACATGGAACAAAGTAAATTCAATAGAAATGGCTCCATATGGCCTGAACAGGCTTCAGAATTGGAGAGAAGAATAAAGAAGAAAACAATTTGGGGACTCACTGGACTCAGTCCACACTTCGGTCTATAAAACAAAATGGGCCTAGCTCATAACTTGCAACGGAGATGCAAGTCACTGAGAATGAGGGAAGAGCAACCACAAGGAGAGAGCAGAGACAATCCCAAATATTAGCAAGTTCTCATTCACTCATACCTTGTTCAGCGCATAGGTGGTGTCGTCTTAAACTATAGATAACAAGTTCACTATCAAGCCACATCTTCTTTCCCAGTGATTTCTAAACCACACATCCCTGAACACTGGGCAGAAGAGGTTAGCAGGGGTCTTCCCACCAAATTTGAAGAAAAAAAAAAAAAGTGCTCTGAAACATTGTAAATAATACACCCACTTGAGAGAAGTGAGCATGTATTCTGGCCAATCAGAAGCTCCAAGAGGGCGTACAGTGAAGCAACAGCTTTAACTCCGCTCTAAGTAGCTTTGCCTAAACTCATCCAATCACAGAACTCATTCTTCAAATAGCATCGTTCTGTAAGATCCAAGCCCCCATCCCCATTTCTATGTTAAAAGTTTAAACACTCATTTGTGTTTCTGTGAATTCTCCACCCTCTGATTTCATGGGTTTCTCTCTTAACATTCTCAATATTTTCCCGGTAGCAGCAATACATAAATTAATAATAATGACACTTCTAGTAATAATAATAATAGTGTTACTATACTACTAATGTACTAAATCGGAATTCATCATTTTATCATTCTTTTATAGAAGACAACACTAAGGCATAGGTACTAACAGGAAGTTCACCCCACCAGTTAAGTGGCTGAGGTGGGACTGGACCCGAGGCAGTGCCTCTGCCGAAACCAGCCTCTAACCACCATGTGATCCTGTCCATTCAAGGATGCCAGCCCAGGCACATTCTCAAAGGACACCCAAGTTCCTGAACTGTGGTTCCCCAACAAGAGTGTGCACCACAACATATTTCCGGACTCCAATCACAGAGATTCTAATTCAGAAACTAAAGGGTCATCAGATCCCTCAAAATCTTCTTGTAAAGAATTTTCCAGGTAATAATTCTGAAGCAGGAGCATCTCTGAAAGCACCTGGCATTTACCTCCTCGCCTTGTACTGTATGGGAATGAAGGGGCATTATAATAGGGGTGACCTTATAGACTACATCAAAAAAATTTTTTTAAATCATTCATCCAATAAACCACATGAAAAGGTGCTACATGCGATCAGCCATCAGGAAAATCCAAATCAAGACCACAATGCGATACCGCTTCACACCCAATAAAACGACAACAATCAAAAAGATAGACACTAACAAGTGTTGGTGAGGATGTGGAGACACTGGAACGCTCCTACATGGCTGGTGGAAATGCAAAATGGTGCAGCTGCTGTGGAAAATGGGCTGGCAGTTTCTCAAATGGCCAAACACAGAGTTACATGTGATCCAGCAACTGCACTCCTCGGTTCTTTTTTTTTTTTTTTTTAAGATTTTATTTATTTATTTGACAGAGAGAATGAGAGAGAGAGCACACGAGAGGGAGGAGGGTCAGAGGGAGAAGCAGACTCCCCGCAGAGCAGGGAGCCCAATGCGGGACTCGATCCCGGGACTCCAGGATCATGACCTGAGCTGAAGGCAGTCGCTTAACCAACTGAGCCACCCAGGCGCCCCCACTCCTCAGTTCTATACCCAAAAGAAAGAAAAGCATACGTCCACACAAAATACAACATAGCAGCATTATTCATACTGGCCAAAAAGTGACAACAATCTAAAAGTGCATGAACTGAATGGATAAATGCAATGCGATATGTCCATACAATGCAATTGTATTTGACAATTAAAAAAAAAAAATGCTACAACATGGATGAATCCT
The DNA here is from genome assembly GCF_002201575.2 of Neomonachus schauinslandi. Classification (NCBI taxonomy): domain Eukaryota; kingdom Metazoa; phylum Chordata; class Mammalia; order Carnivora; family Phocidae; genus Neomonachus; species Neomonachus schauinslandi. The sequence goes on along the minus strand of NC_058418.1, from coordinate 50,089,943 downwards.
GAAAACATTCTGCTACATGAAAGAAACCAAATACAAAAGGCTACATACCATGTGACTCCATTTATATGAAAAGTCCAGAATAGGCAAACCTACAGTGAGGGTTGCATAGGGCTGAGGTGAGGGAACAGAAAGAGCCAGGGAGAGGTACCAGTTGAGAGATATGGGGTTTCTTTGGGCGATAATGAAAATGTTCTAAAAATGACTGTGGGTATGGTTGTACAACTCCGAATACACTAAAAGCTACCGAAATGCATGCTTTATAATAGGGTGAAGTGTACAATACATAGATTATATCTCAATAAACTAGTTTGAAAAATAATGCACCAATGTCCGCACTTCAAGAATTCTCAGTAACAAATCATTTGGGACAAACATCACAGCTGCTGGAAATCTATCAGGTTATAGCTAGGACTCTGATGAGGTTGTGGCATGGGAAAATTATGGTATATGCATATGAAAACTATTGCCTAGCCACTGAAGAGCATGCTAAGAAAGATTTATTAGCATGGAAAAAATGTTTGCAACTCATCACTAAATTCAATAAAAAGCAGGCTATAAAAAAAATACACAGTGCAATCTTATTTGGCTTCAAATTGTGCATAAGCAGGCATATATATTATGCGGGTATCTATATAATACATATAGTAAAAAACTCACTTCTGTGACACAGACCAAAATGATAACAGGGGTTATTTCTGGGTATGAGACTGAGCCCAGGGGAAAAAAAAAAAAAAATCAATAGGGCTCAAAGTTGGGATTCATTGTTTTCTGATCACTGGACTTCCAGGAATTATTTCTATACCGTATCTGTTACCCCTAGGCATTACTATTTCATCCATGACACTTGCATAGCAAGCTTATTTTCAGTCACTAGAAACAACTGCAAATTTGGGTTGGCTGATGGAAAATCTGCGAAGGGTGAAGAAATGTCAGAAGTGCATGCCACCGGGGCTCATGCCACTCCAGGACTAAGAGGGGGCAAGATCTAGCAAGACTGTGAAGGCAGCCTACAGAGCCCCAGGGGCTATATCAGGACAATTAATGCAGTGTGATCACATGAGCAGCTGAGCATGGTCTAGTCGGAGCAGGGGTTGGGGGAAAGAGTGAGATGGGAATACAGATGCCTCCTGAAAACTATCATATCCTTATGTAAATTTTAGGCAATGGTACTGCTATAGCTTCATCTCTAGCTGTTATAGGCTCACTTGGGTCCCCCCAAATTCATATGATGAAGTCCTAACCACCACTACCTCACAAGGTGACTGTACGGGGGTAGGGCCTTTAAAGAGATGATTAAGTTAAAATGAGCCCATTAGGGTGGTCGCTACTCCAAACTGACTGGTGTCCTTTTAAGAAGATGAAGTTTGGACACAGAGAGACACCAAGGAGGAAAGATCATGTGGGGCCACAGCAGGGAGGTGTCTGTCTACAAGTCAAGAAGAGAGGCCTCAGAAGAAACCAAACCTGCTGACAGCTTGATCTTGGACTTCTAGCTTCCAGAACTAAGACAATAAATCTCTGTTGCTTAAGCCATTCAGTCTGTAGGACTTTGTTATTGCGGCCCTAGAAAACCAATACGCCCACCTCAACCCACACCATGACCCAGGCCCAGCCAGTCCTCTTTCCTCTTCTGCTGCTTCTCATGGTTTCTCTGATTTCTCTCTCTCTACTAACTCATCATTTAGCCCCATTAACTCATTACCCCACAACACACGCGCACACACACCAGATACAAACCTTTCTGCTGCTCTTAGATTTGGGTCATAGACCCCTGACCCTCTTTCCCAATTCTCCAATCTAGACATCAACGTATCTCTGGGTTAATTTACCTCCAGGACCCTTCTCCTATGCCCTTCCTATTGCCAACAACTTGTCCTCTGACACCACCACCTGCATCTTCTGTTAGGACGGCTCTTTGCCACCATCTTTTCCTGGGTATAAGTGACATTACAGGGGCTGCTCCAGCTGCGGGGGACCTTTCAGAGTCAGACTTCTCTACTTAGCATCCCCTTCGGTATGGGCATAGTACATGAGGTCTCTTGGGCTTGTGCCTAGCTAAAATGAAACAGCTACGGCACCGAAGCAAAGAAATTTTCAAGTGGTCTCTACACCTTAGGGGCTTCAGCCTTGTTCCCATTGCAGAGCCATAATAAAAGAACAATTTCCAAGTCTGAGTGAAACTAGACTTGAGCTTTGCAGGTTAGGGGATGAAAGCAGAAAGCTATATTTTTTAAATAGAAAGTTTTATATTCCTTTAAAACTTGGACATGACTTTAAGAGAGTCTCATTCTTGTCCTTTCGGGTAAGCTTTCACACTGCTCTAAGGAATGAAACCATAATCCATTGTTTTATGGGGAATCAGCTTTTAAGATATGTACAACATTTAAGGTACATTAAGGAAAGGTGGAAACTGAATGCCTTCCAGAAAAGCTTTAACAGGAGGTAAGAAAAAAGACCAAGGGTTAGAAATATTTCCAAAATGATAATCAGAAATTGCCAGGCCAACTGTTTAGTAGACTCGTGAATTGCAGCATGAATTATTTTTGTAGACCTTTAATAAAGTAATGCAATTAATTTCCAAGGAAGATAAAAGTGAAGAACATTTTTGGCAATCTGGAGAATACAAGTCCATTTATTCATTAGATGAGTATTTACCCAGTGCCTACTTAGCTTGGTGCTGGGAAGGATACAGAGAGACACAACCCCGGACAGCTTGTGTATGGAGGAGGTGGGAGGAGGGTGAGGAGGTGTGGGCAAAGATAATATGATGACTTTGGGGAGGGGGAGGACAAGATAGCTTTGTGACCTTGCAGAAGATACTTGCAGGTGAATAATCTGGGAGTAACAAGCTAGACACAGATATCCAGAAATGGGCATTATCAATATGGGAGTCAGACTGGTGACTGAAATTTTGAGGGTGGGTATGATCTCCAGGGGAAAGAGAACAGGCAAAGAGAAAAAATCAAAACCAGAATTGTGAGGGACACTGAATTAAAATGGTGGGAGAAGAAAATGGAGCCGGCAGTGAGTGGGTGGGAATAATTAAAAAGGCAAGTGTGAGTAGAGATGCAGCATGATTGTGAAGATGGTGGCACAACTGTGAAAATACACTAAAAACCATTCAGTGGATCAATCATAGGGTATGTGACTTATATCTCAATAAAGTTGTTGCCCTCAGGGAGAGAAGATATGGCCAATGAGCATATTTTTGGTGTTCAACATCATTAGTCATCCTGAGTGATTTGTTATACAAAATAAAACCACAATATACCACTACCTACCCAAATAGAAAACTAAAAAGACTGACAGTATCAAGCATTATTCAGAATGCAAAGGAACTGGAATCTGCCAAGAACGTGAAATGGTCCGACACATTGGGGAAAGGCTGACCAGCCTCTGAAATGTTAAATATAGCAGTACTATTGATAACCTTGTTCTATGCCAGGGAATTATCCCAAACGAACTGAAGACATATGTCTGCACAAAGGTGTGTGTTTGTGTGTGTGTATTCACAGTGGCTTTATTCAAATTCATAGCGAAGCACAATTGCAACATTGAAAACAACCCAAAAGTCTATCAGTAGGTAATTAGATAAACAAAATGTGGGGCATTCCAACAATGGACTACTACTCAGCCCTGAAGAAATGAGCTCCCAATAAATGCAGCAGCATGGGTGAATCACAGACTCATAATGTTGAGTGGAAGAAGCCAGATGCAGCATATACATGGCATGATTTCACTTATATAAAATTCTAGAAAATGCAAATTAATCAACAGGACAAAAAATAGGTGATTTCCGAAAGCCAGCACTATCTAGACTCTACAGTGGCATGGATAGCAAGATAGCCCAAGAAATCTTTGTGGGGTGATGGCAATGGTCTATTCCTTGATTGTAGTGATAGTTTCATGGGTATGTGTTATCTGTCAAAACTCATTAAGTTGTATGTTTTAAATGGGTGCAGTTTATTATATATAAATTACACCCCAGCAAAGTTGATAAAACCAAACCAGGCAAGCAAGCAAGCAAAAGGCATGTGACAAATGCCTCAACTTTTTCCTTTAAAAATTATCAAGGTGACATCCAGGGGCTCCTGGGTGGCTCAGGTGGTTAAATGTCTGCCTTCAGCTCAGGTCATGATCCCAGGGTCCTGAGATCAAGCCCTACATCGGGCTTCCTGTTCAGTGGGAGGCTGCTTCTCCCTCTCCCTCTTCCCCTCCCCTGCTTGTGCACTTGCTCTCTCTCTCTCTCTCTCTCTCAAATAAATATAATCTTTTGAAAAAATAAAAATTATTAAAGTGACATCCAAATGGCCCATTCGGCTTTCAGAATTAATAAAAACGTTATTAATGGCCACCTTAACTGAGTGCCTACCCGTATCACGAACTATATAAGGGACTTCCATACATTATCTCATTTAATTCCAACATTCCCATAAGGTTAAAATCCCCCATTTGCAGTTGAGGTATATAATGTCCAGGAGGTTGGCTTCCTTGAGATTCCACGGAGTTCTGGGGCTCTGAGGTCAACACTCTACAGGCTGAAACTCACTGTTTTTCAACTAGTTAACTGCTATGATAGCAATATGAGTGGTAACAGTGAGAGTAAACATTTATGGGGTTAACTACATGCCAGACACTCTCATAAGTACTCCAAGTGCATCACATCATGTATTTTCCACAACCACCTTGTGAGGTGAAACTATTATTATTCCCCTTTTCCACCTGGGGAAACAGGAGCTCCAAGAAGATAAGTCACTTTGCAGAGCTCCCACAGCGAGGAAGTAACAAGGTCAAGACTGCAACACGGGCAGTCTGACCCCAGAGCCCGTTTTCATCAAATCAACTTCACAGAGGTCTTAAGAAATTTTCTTTGGGGACCCGACATTAGTTAGAATTTGATGTGCTTTTATCCATTATAAATAAGAAAAAAGTAAGGGAGAGTAAAGCTGCATCAGATCCAAACACCAAGTGAGTTGGGAAGCTGGTATAGGAATCCTTTTCACTCACTTACTGCTTTTCAAATGAGTATAAAGAGCAGGTAAGTGCCCAGTATATAGGTACTCATTAAAAAGTGGGGTCCCCTTCATGCAGGCTGCATCTACGGAAATAGGGTAGTAGTAGCCCATGCTCTGCTGATTCGCATGGTAGAGTCAGATTCCTAATAATGGTAAAGCCAGTAGATGCTCAGGTGCGTGGCATTTTCTATGTTCATTTGAATAGAGCCCACTAAACATTCAGTCACCTAGGCAGAAACACAGGAGAACAGGTTCATTTGGGTAATCCAATCATCCTTGCTGGAAATTACTCAAAAAAAAAAAAAAGACATCATGAGCTGGGTTTATATGGCACATTTCTTTAAGCAAGTACCTTTTGATAAAAAAATACAAAATTAATAAATGCAGATTTTAGAAAAATTAAGCAGGGAGTCCCATCACTTACAAGACCACAAAGAAACGCTCATCACCAGAACCCTCTGAGCACAGCATATTTATTCATCATCCTGTCAAAATACTGCCATTCATTCATAAATACAAGCCAGTCTCGCCTGCACCTGGCCGAGGATTCTGTTCAGTCTGGTGAAACGCACTAATTGCACACCTTCTCCCTCTGCCCTTAGGACAATCCACTTGACAGTGGCAAGGAAGAGTAATGGTAGAGTTCCAGAAAAGTTCTTGATAATGGAGGAAAAAAAGGTGGGGTGACATGGGAGGAAGAGGCATGCATGAGGGGGAGGAAAAGAGTAAGTGAAGAAGGCAAAGAGAGAAGAAAAAAGTATGGAACCAGACACAGACTTCTCTGCTCAAACCAGCATGCTCAACGTGGTCACCACTGTCCCCATCATCACCATTCTTAGCAAAAGGAAAACTTTCAAAAGCCAAAATTAATGCCATAGCAATATTAAAGCAGCTTAATTACAAACGGTTTACAAGAAACCACTCCTTTCTCCATTAGTTTGTTTACCAAAGAGATGCAGCTCTTTGGTCTTAAACCTTGGGAGCCAAAGGTTATATCCTGCCTAAATTACCAATAAATAGGCCCTTAGCTGGGTGCATATCCACACACAGATTCACTAAACCCCTGTCCAAGAAGCCATGCTTCCATGTCCTGTCCCTTTAAAGATCTGCTTCCCTTCAGTACCTGCGCTAGATTTGCCATTATTGAAAGCTCAAGGGGGCTGCACCCAAAAGCATTAAGACCCCGCTCAGGGCACTGCTTTACACAATGAGATGCGAGGAATCTGAAAACAAGGGATATACATCATCAGGTCCCACCAAAAATGGTGCCTGTTGACAGCGGGCCGTCAGTGATTGATTGAGAATTAATACGGAAATGGAAGTTTGAGAAAAATGAGGACCCGCGCACCAACCATTTAATGTGCCTAGAAGCAAGTATCCAAGGGAAGTGGCTGTGGATTATGAATTAGTTTACTCAATCAACAAGGCATCATGGGTGACAGGCAACTTGATGAAAGCTAAGGACACGCACATGAAGAGGATCCTCCACACTGAGTGTGCTCTGAGGGTACACAGAGGACACCCAGAAGGAATACAGGGCCACAGGGCCATTCTGTAGCCCAGGGTGACTTGTTTTTAGATATCAGTTCAAACCTCAAGAATAGGAATTGGTGGGGCTACCCCTGAAGTGCAAATGCATTCAATGAATGCAATAAAAAGCCAAAACCCAAAAACCCGGATGCTGGAAAGCAGGTGGACAACTCATAAGTGGTTTAACGGACAAGAAAGCTGAGCCTTAAGCTACGGGGGTCAGCCAAGAAGTAACGCACAGAACATAGCATTCATAGCACAGAACCACCAAAGGCTCAGAAGCTGGTTGAGGCTTGTACTTCTGCAGGTGGAAGATTTCCGCCCACAACTGAGGCAGGGCTTGGTCATTTCCTAACCTCAGAGGAAACACAAGTTTATTCTCTGAAAAGTATATACACTGTTGAGAACAGTGGTACTACACTGAAAACAGAGATTAGCAAAATGCTTATGTACTGAATGCTGAGACTCAGCCCTCTTCCCTCACTTGGCTCCCAGAATTCTGGCAGCCAAAACTGTGGCCTCCCCAAATAGAGTACTGGAAAATTCTTCTCCAGGCAATTCAGCAAGCCAACAAGAAGAATCTAAAGATTCAAGCACAGTGATTTCTCCAACAAAGAGTCTAGCCATATCACCTATCAGTGGGATACATAGTTAATTAGCTCTTCCCATGTGCTTAGAGTTGCCAACAACTTTTTGGGTCCTATTCTTAAGCACAAATAGACATCCACAGACAAAACATCAAGGGAAAGACTTTATCATCACAGACAGTGACCAAAACAATTAAAAGCAATTTTGAGGAGACAGAAGCTATACAGAGAGAAGAAAACCTAAAGCAATTATTCTTAATATCAGATATAAGAGAGTAAATGCCATCCATGAAACTAGAATGCTATTAAGCAACAGGGAATTTTAGGAAAATCAACCAAACACACGCAAAAAATGTTTAGAAATTTAAGATATGCCAGCAGAAATGAAAAACTCATGGGAAAACTAGAAGAAATCTCCTAGAAAGTAGCACCAAAGACAAAGATGAAATATAGCAGAGAAAAATAAATATGAAACAGTCTGGGAAGTCAAAGTCCTGAGTAAAGTTCTTTAAAAAGAAAACAGCAAGGGGTGCCTGGGTGGCTCAGTCGGTTAAGTGTCTGCCTTTGGCCCAGGTCATGATCCCAGGGTCCTGGGATCGAGTCCCACATTGGGCAACCTGCTCAGCAGACAATCTTGCTTCTCCCTCTGCCTCTACCCCATGCTCGTGATCTCTCTCTCTCTCGCACATGCACTCTCTCTCTCTCAAATAAATAAATAAAACTTAAAATAAAAAAAAAAGAAAGGAAGGAAAAAGAAAAGAAAACAGCAAGGAGCGCCTGGGTGGCTCAGGTGCTTAAGTTTCCAGCTCAGGTCATCTCAGGGTTGTGAGAAGGAGCCCTGCGACAGGCTGCATGCTGGGCATGGAGCCTGCTTAAGATTTTCTCTCCCTCTCCCTTTCCCCTCGCATTTGCATGCGTGCTCTCTCTCTGAAAGAGAGAGAAAGAGAGAGAGAAAGAGAAAGAAAGAAAAAGAAAGAAAGAAAGAAAGAGAGAGAGAGAGAAAGAAAGAAAAAAGAAAGAAAGAAAGAAAGAAAAGGAAGGAAGGGAGGGAGGGAAAGAAAGAAAAGCAAAAAAAAAGGACGGGGTGCAGTGGGGAGAAATCATCAATGAAATATTTAAAGAAAATTTCATACAATTAAAGGACATGTGTTTCAAGATTAAAAGGTCCCACTGAGTGCCTAGTACAAGGGACAAAAAATAGACTCATATCACAGCATATTATGTAAAACTGAAAAAACAGTGAGGACAGAGACAGCATCCTTTTCAGGGCTTTTATTTCCTATTTGTAGAATAGCAAAGGGTGGAAGATAAGCCTCCCTTAGTATTTTCGAAAGGGAAAGAGAGAAATAAAGATTGAAGATCAAGTGGCTTTGTACTTTCCAAGAGCAACACTAAAAGGTACAAACCATTAATGTCTTAAAACCTAGATTGATTCCAAATCTGATTCAATACCTAGCTAAACAATAAATAAAGTGAAGGCTGCAATTAAAACCTTTTGAAACACGAAAGGTTCCAAAAATATATGTATTTGTATATCCCATGTTCCTTTTTCAGAAAGCTACTGGAGGAAGTGCTCCTACAAAACAGTAAGCAAACCAAAACAACAGAAGACATGAAACAGGAGCTCAAACTCAGGACAAAGGTGACTGGATTTTCCAGGTTCTAGAATGTAACGGTAGCTCTAATTAGAACCACAGGAAAGCATTCTTGTGCACCAGCTGTAGAGCACAACCGGCCCACACTGTTGGTCAGGAGACTCTGGGAGAGAGTTTTTTTTTCCAACATGACAACAATGGAATACATGCTATGTTCCGAACCTTTCGAAAAGAGATTTATGCAGTTAGATGAGAATCTGAGATTGAATTGCTGACAGATAAATAAGAAACTAAGCAAACAAGAATATAAGTATTAACTCCAGGGAAAAGATGGTGTAGGAAAGAAAAAGGTAATCTTGGCGTGCTATTTGGCTTAGCCATGATTACACGTGCAAGTTCACAACAATGTAAATACTAAATTGTCTGCTTTAAAAAATCATGATAGAACTCTAGTGAAAGGTTGCAGAAGACAAAAGATGCACCTTGACTCAGAGGTGTAAGGATGAAGGAAAGCCAAATTTTCTTTTTTGTTATTGAAAAAGCTCCCAGGCAGCATCTAAAATTAGAAAATCAAGAAGTAGTCATGTAAGTGCGGTGAAAGCTACACAGAGAAACACCAGATGAATCCATGAAAGAGCAAGCAAGAGATGAAGGTGTTAAGGGTTGCTTTAATTTATTATATAAAAGCCTAACAGAATCTACCTGATGGACTGTAAGTCACGTGCATATATAATTTTTACAAAAAGAAGAAGAAAAAGGAAACAATGAAGGGAGCAGAAAGAACAAATAACAGAGGAAAATGGGGGAAAAAATGAAAGAAGAAAAGACAAAAAGGGGAAGGAATGAGGGAAGAAAGGAAAAAGTGGGAAACTAAGTTCACAGATAATCACACATTACGCCTGAATTATGACAGAACCCAAAAAGAACTTTCTGTTTTCTAGAACGGATTCATTATAAATTATGAGGGCATTATTGCCCTATGTCCAACTCAAAGAAAATATTTTCTGGGGGAAAGGGGCATTTAAAAAAAAATAAATCTCTTCAATGAAAGATTCTCTGGTCCTTTATAGAAACTACAGAAGGTCTTTATAAGAATATTCTATAAGAATATTTTGTGTGTTCTTAACTCCTTTAAAGTAACAATAATAAAACAATTTAAAATAAAGTCATTTTATCCCCCATGGGCAGAAAAACACAACACAATCTTGCAGTGATAAAACTGCTCACTATTTTTATGACTGGGGAAAACAACAACTTTGTCTCCATGGATGAAGCAAACGATCCAAATTCTGAGGAGCTAGAAATCCATAAGGGCACTGGTGTATATCACTATCTGCTCACCAGGCAGTGTTAGGCAAGCAATAAAAATCGGGTTTTTCTGTGAGATTATAAATTTGTGTGCTGCTTTTCTTTTTAATTCACAGAAGTAAATTATTTAACATTTTGTTTACATAGGAGAATTCAATAATAATGAGTACACTATGTGAATTCAAAACACAGGACCTATATTATTAGCCATCCCTCTTTCCTAGAAAGCTTTGATCTCTATCATTTTGGATAAAAATAATTTTATATATACTTAAAATGAAAAACGAAAAACAAAAAAATAAAAATAAAAACACTGCCACCCTCATCAACTTGGTTGCTAGGTGACCTGATGTAGCTAGCATACGGCAAGATCTCTCTGAGGGAGACCCCAGCAAGAAGTGGGAGGGCAGAGAGGGAGAAGGTGCTCCACATACAGAGGGGGCACTTCTAGACCAGTTCTACCTTAAGGACCCAAGACTGGTGACGTGGGCCTCAGCTTCTTCCCTACGAAATGAAGAAAGCGGAAAGATGGTAGCCAAGAAACTCTAGCTTCAGGATTCAATTACAATTGCTAGAGGCATCTTGAAGTATGTGGACACCTTGTTCTGAGCACTCAGATCCTCCAGCCTGCAGTCTTAATTCTCAAAAGGACATCACTAGGGGAAATGGTGACAGGAACAGATGGAGCTTTTTTTTTTTTTTAAGATTTATTTATCTATGAGAGATATAGAGTACCAGTGAGCAGGGGGACGGGCAGAAGGAGAGGGAGAAGGAGAGAATCCTCAAGCAGACTCCTGGCTGAGCATGGAGCCCAATGTGGGGCTCAATTTCACAACCCCGAGATCATGACCTGAGCCAAAACCAAGAGTCAGATGCTTAATTGAATGAGCCACCCAGGGACTCCAGCATGAATAGATGGAGCTTTTAAAAACACTTTCAGGGGGGCGCCTGGGTGGCTCAGTCGTTAAGCGTCTGCCTTCGGCTCAGGTCATGATCCCGGGGTCCTGGGATCGAGCCCCGCATCGGGCTCCCTGCTCGGCGGGAAGCCTGCTTCTCCCTCTCCCACTCCCCCTGCTTGTGTTCCCTCTCTCGCTGTGTCTCTCTCTGTCAAATAAATAAATTTAAAAAAAATAAAAATAAAAACACTTTCAGGGAGATTTTTAAGACAGTAAAACTATGCTATATGACAATGTAGTGCTGGGTACATGTCATCATGCCTTTGCCCAAGCCCATGAAATGTACCACACTAACAGTGAACCTTAATGTAAACTATGGACTTTAGTTAATACTGTATCAATATTGTTCTACTAGTTGTAACAAATGTGCCACACTAATGCCAGATGTTAACAATAGGAGAAATAGTGTGTGGGGGGGGTGAGGGGTGTCAGGTGAATATATGGAACTCAGTGTACTACTTATTTTGTAAATCTAAAATTGTACTAAAAAAATCCTTCAATGTAGTCGCTCCAGGATTTCTATAGGCCCCCAACCTTATTAACATAATTAATAGATTTGATAAAAGATAAAGCCTTACACAGATTATCAACTGGCTGCCTACCATAAACGTTTTCTTTGAATTGCAGGGTTTTAAAAAAAAATTAGTTTTCATTAATTTAACCTCAGGAAATATCATTTAAAAGAACCAGACTTTTTAGTCTCTAGTAAAAAAAAAAAAAAAATCAGAAATCATTCCCTGATGCAAACAGGTGGCTGGAGCTGAGTGGTCCTTACCTCTCAAACAGCAGGTCAGATTGTGTCCCCTAGTTTAACACTCCCTATTGTCTTCCACAAATTCCCTTTGATCACTGTGTTATCTGCCTGGCAACCGCAAGCTATGCATTTCATTGGCCAGGACAAAGAGCATCACCATCACATGGGTTCCTTCTAGAAATGCAAATTTTGGGGCCTCACCTCAGTCCTACAGAATGTGAACTGCAGGTTCTCAACCATGAGCATGTATCAGAATCCCCTGGAGGGCTTGTTACAACTCAGATCACAGGGCTTCACCCCCAATTCACCCCTCTCCCTAGCCTCCACCAAACCCCAGCTTCTGATTCAGTAGGTCTGGGACAAGGCTTGCAAATTTTGATTTCTAACAAGCTACCAGGTGATGCGGATGCCATGGGTCTAAGGACTCCATGGAGAACTTCTAGTTTCCATCTCTAGGTATAATAAATGCCTACCTCAACTTCAACTTCTGCTCTCCTTTCTTACAAAAAAAAAAAAGTTGGCCTCTCCTCAATGTAATTTTCTTCAAATTGCTTGATACGATTATGATTTTTTTTTTTTTTGGAGGGATTTTCCATTTTCCTGGTGGGTGGTTTTAGTTCTTTGGAAATCTCTCCCATATGGGTGAGCATTTTGTTTAGTTAGCTATTTAAAAACAATGTGGCTTTTTCTCTGTGGAAACTGGGTCATTTAAATTAATTCTTGGATTTATAATACATATAATTAGTTCCAAACAATATACAACTCTATGCTCTGTTTGGGAATATCTTGATTACACAAATGTGAAAATAATTGAACAGAATGATGGCGAGAAAAACAGCATAAAAGAATTCCCCATTTCTGATATTTTTTTGCCATTAGGCTATGAATTGTGTGACACCTAACCAAAAGTGCTTGCTTTATTTTTAATGGTTCACACATAGCTCAGAGTAAAGTCTGAACTATTTGTTGTTCGCTGTTGTTATATTCTGTTCCAAGGTTCATAATTTGAAAATCGACTTTGGGGACTTTTTGCTCGGTCTATTAAAATGATTCATGTTGCATTCAACATAAATTGTGCATTCACAGAGGAGGGTGAGAGCCCGTATTCACAGCATAATAACTAAAGTGAATTTTGTACAAGCTGCAGTTTGTGGCAGCGATGTGGTATCATTTGTCTTAATTTTTCTTTGGCATTACATTAGGCGAGTGCATTTACATTTCCAGGTATGGCTAACCACTTTAAAAACTTTGTTTTTACAGCGTGAGTAAAGGGGGAATCAAATCTGCATGTTTATGTGATGTAACATCAAATAATGCCATTTTACTGTCTGGAGTACGTGGGGATTTACATTCCATTTACCTGACTTCACAAAGGGAACTCGGGCTGATATGCAAAGTACATGAAATATTTACCACCAGTGGATCACGGGAGGCTTCTAAAAGAAAAAGAGGGGGGTGGAGATAATACCTTTCTGCAAGTGCTGTGTTTTTCTTTCAATAGTACGGTAACTAATTTCTTAAGTGGATTAGCCATTTAAAGTTCAAATGCATCTCCAATAAAACCAAACTCTAAATAACTTAAACCAGAAGTTTAGGTCACATTTGCAGAACAAAGTAAACATTTGAAACTTGAAGCGTGTGTATGTATCTGATATCTATACATACACACACACATACACATATATGCCCCCTGCTCATGAAATATTTATTCTGGAGAACTGAGATGGAGTATTCCTACATTTCCATTAGTTTCACTTAAGATGCATACATGTTTGTGTATGTATTCACATATTTTTATCAGAAGAATTCTAAAAATATGAGGTACTGAATTCATTATTTCAGTTTGATGGAAAAAGTAAAAATAATACATCTTAAATTCTATGGAGTACATTTTTAGCAATCAAACTAAGTGTCAGATCAGAGGAGATTATGCTCGCTAAACTGTAGGACTGTAATGCTTAGTAATAAGGTCATTTTTTTTTAACATGAAAAATAAATTTTTAAAATGTAACACCTATACAAAATATGGTATTTTTTTTCCATGCTGCTCAGAATGTCCAAGTGGAAAATCATAGTTGAAAACTTTTACACAAAGGTTACAAGCAAAACAATATGGTTTCCGAGGATGTGGTTAAAAGCATGGGGAATGGAAACAGGTCTGGGTTCGCATTCAGACTTCTACATTCTCTGAGCCTCAGTCTCTCCGTCTCTAAAATAGGGATAATAACATTCCCTACATAACCCATGAGAATAATGTCCGCCAAGTTCTGAATGCAAAGAGCAAAAGGGGCACTTCACAAATTAACGCCAGTGATCCTCATCAATCACAATGATCGCCATTGTTATTAAAACCATAATGAAGGGGATAATTTGGGCGACTGTGGAATCATCACATCCGATCATAATGACATAGAGGAAAAGCAACAGCTCATTAGCCACCAAAAAAATTAGTTTATCAGCCCATTTAATTGAACTACATAAATACTTGGGATAGACGAATGGATGTGCTTCTACTTGAGTGAACAGACTGGACCAAATCTGATGAGCTCGCAGCGTTGCTTTAATACCCGTCTTTTAGCTTGTTAGCTCACTAACTCGTTAAGCCCCCGCACAGCACAGGCCACTCTGCCCCAGACTGCAGAGAAGAAAACACCCGCCCTTGGCTGTAAGGAACTGGTGGTCTACTGGGATGTTTCTTCAACTTTAACTCTCCAAAGAATGACCTGAGGAGGATTTTAGAAATGCACAATCAGACATTCTAAAACAGTAGGTCCACCTGGAGCCTGAAGTCTATCTCGCTGATGAAGCGCCCAGGCTCTCTGGAAAAAGAGGTGGCAAACAAGGTTCATGGCCTTCTGGGGAGAGGGTTGGCAGATACTGAACAGTCACCCTTTCTAGAACCCGCAAGGTGGGAGGCTGTTCTAAGAAAGGGGAAAGATACAAGCCAGGATGAAGGCAGGCACAAGGCAGGGGAGGGACCTAGGAGACCCAAACCTGAGTTGGCCTGCGGGAATCAAGGAAGGCTTCTCAGGGGAGAGGTTTTTGAGCTGAGCCTGGACAGGTAAAGTCCAACTACCTTACACTGCTGATGGCATTCCAAACCATCTTCTTCCACTCTAACATAGTGCGGAAGGCAGAGCTTTGGAAACAGAACAGCTGCTGCAAATTCTAGCTCCACTCACTCCCTCTTGGTAAATTATGTGACCTCTCTTAAGTCTTAGCCTCTGTGAGGGGAGCCGGGGTGGCTCAATCGGTTAGATATCTGCCTTCGGCTCAGGTCATGATCTTAGCGTCTGCGGATTGAGCCCTGCGTCAGGCTCCCTGCTCAGTGGGGAAGTCTGCTTGTCCCTCTCCCTAAACCCCTGCCCCTCCCCCTGCTCATGCTCTCATGCTCTCTCTCTCAAATAAATAAAATCTTTAAAATTAAAAAAAAAAAAAGGTCTTAGTTTCTGTGTCTGTAAAAAGGAGATGATTATAGTAGATATCTCAAAGGTTGTTGGGAGGATAAAGCAATGTATGCACAAGGCTAGCACACAGTAGGCAGTTTATAAAATACCAGTAATATGGACAAACTAAAGTCCATGGAATGAGGGGCATTTATGGATGAGCATGTCAGAATCACAAAACTTCACTCCATTTCCGTAAGCCTGTGTCATACATTCAGTCATTGTATGTCCAATGGTCATGAATCTGGTACAATAAGCAGGGATAGGCGTATCATTTCCATTTTATACTGGGCAGTCACAGGGAATGTGTCCAGCCCATTCATATCTGTTTTTGTATATGGAAGTCAAAAAGAATGGGCAACAACTGGCTATATGATGAAGACAGTCTCCAAGGAATCTCACCTAGGTGTAAACTAGAAAAAAGGACATTTGTCATGAGATTTTGTAGATTAGTATATAACTGCTTTATTACCTCATTATACAACTGTTTTACTTGGAGGGAGAGGGCTTATAAGTCTGCAAAAAGCCCAAAAATAATAAAAACTTATGTTGATATTACCTTCACCCTTAGCTAGAGTTTGGGGAACAGATAAAAGGCTTCCAGCTAAACATTTTATTTAATAACAAATGCCAAGAAACTCAAATATAAATAAGAAAACACTTTTCATGATGATTTCTGTAACTGAAAAAATATTTTAATTGCAGTAAGCAGCACCTCCAAATTTTGGACACAAACCCAAATCAAACATATTCAGGGACTGTAGGTGTTAACAATAATACAGAGTCTGAAAAAAATCTATATTTTAATCTTTTGGGGGGCAGAAACAAATTAACTTATTTACTACATGAATGGTTTCCTCAATTTAACGCCAATCTTTAGCGTCGACTTGCACCTGTCTGAATAAACAGGCTGCACAAGAAAAGACTAGATTATTTATATTATGAGGTAGTGTTTAAAAATAAAGTGGAGAGATTACTTTACCTATATTGAAAATAAGAATAACATGCATATCATCTGGGCTTACAAAAACCTCATTTTATTTTCTTCTGTTTCCAGGAGGAAGTTTGAGGAGTATACATGAAGTAGTAAATTAAATTCCTCTTTGAAGGTGAACGAAAAGAGGAAGGAGAATCTTTAAATTTTACTTACACATTCAGAAAAAAGCACCCATATCTCGTGCATACAAAGGCTGCTCCAGTTACGTGGTAACTGGAATGGAACATCTTATCGACAGTGAAATTTTCTTTCAAGACACATTAATCTAAGATACTTTTTTTTTTTTCCCAAGATTTTATCTATTTACTTATTTGAGAGAGGGAGAGCCCAATGCTGGGCTCTGAGATCATGAGTTGAGCCGAAATCAAGAGCTGAGCCACCCAGGAGCCCCTAATCTGGGATATTTTATATAGTGCTTTGTTTTGTGTAGAATCGGTTCCTGTTTTTCTTTTTTTCAATTTGTGGTAAACTATGCATAACCTAAAATTTACCATTTTAACCATTTTAAGTGTATAGGTCAGTGGTATTAAGTCCATTCATATAGTTCTTGGGTTTTATTAAGTTAAAACAGCCATTTGTTAATACAAATGTTTTCAAATGCCATTTAGGCTTCAGGAATAAATATCTATGGAGACTGTCCTTAGGGGGGAATAAAGATGCTTCACTTTTTCTGTCTGGGCTACACGGACAGGAAACCATAGAGGGCTCTTCCCCGTGACTGTTTCCTCTTCCTGGGAATGAATTCAGGAAATTGCTTCTACTTTACGGAGACTACACTTGACATGGCCAAATGCCACAGAATTCATCCAAGGAAACCATGCCTTGGCCTTATGTGCCACCGTCACATGCTCCCCTGAGAACTGCAAAGATAGGGCACGCTTGCCACAGAGCCCCAAGAACTATTTTTTGCTGCTATTATGGCCTTCTGGGGAGAGGGCTGGCAGATACTGAACAGTCACTCTTTCTAGAACCCGCAAGGTGGGAGGCTGTTCTAAGAAGCAACACCTTTTTTCATCCTTTTATCACGTCCTATTTCTTTCCGAGAGCCATTCTGCAAACACCCACGGGGGAGAACTGGCTGGCCTCCAGGAGCCAGAGGAGCACATTCCACCATCTCCAGGAAACCAGAACCAAATGCTCAGTCCACCAATGCCCCGAGGCTGCAATTTCACCTTAACTACTTCTGATGATGATTAAAAATACATCAGGGAAGGTCAGCTGCCCCGAAACTAGGAGGAGGAAGTGGCGGTACTTGCAGCGTGGAAATGGTCTTGCTCTCCTTCAGAAGCGTTTTCCAACAGGAGGTCCGGACTGGCTGGCAGTGGTCCGGTCAACCTGAGCTATCACTACTGCATTCTTGCTCTTACTAGGAGGCTCCAGTGCCCTCACGCTTAATTCCCCTCACTTCCTCACCTCACCTTTTTTCTGTAGCTTCTCTTTTGCACTGAGCACCGCAGGCCTCCAGTAAATACCTGTTGTTTGAGGGAAGGCCTAACCCTTTAAATGCTCAGACAGGGTTGTTTCTGTTATCACCACCATCATCTCATTTGCCACCAATTTGTAGGAAAGAGAAAATTAAACAACTTGCCCTAGGCCACACAGATAGAGATCTGTATTTCTTCATCCCAAACCCATGTGGTGAAGAATTGTGAATTTCCTTTTTAAGAAGTCTAAAAGAGCTCATTGACCATGTACCATGAAACACCCCAGTATACCAAATACACTAATATTTCTGCATCAAATGTATCAACAGTCACGTAAGACAGATATCTGGGACAAATGAAGATTATAAACAGGTAGCCACTCAAGTTTTGCTGCCACTTGAGTCTGCCACCAACTTAAGGAACTTTTTTTTTGTTCGCTTGTTTTTAAAGGTTTTGGATTTTTGAATCTCAGATAAGGGAGTGAGGACCGACCGAAATCAGGACTCATCCAGATTGGTTGACTCCTAACCTCTTGCTCTTTTAAAGCTGCTAAGAGCTTTGCTGAAGCCCAACAAACTTTGCAAAGAATCACTTTAGATTAAATAATGTAGGGAGAGTTGAGGATCTGAAAAGGACATTAGCTATTTGCTTGCAGAAAAAAGCATCCACACTGAACAGACCAGAGATCACTCTTTAAGTAAAGAAAACACAAGTCCGTGGCAGCTCCATGTCATGCGCAAAGACAGGGCTCCCACTGGAAGTTTCGGGGGAGGGCGCAGCGATACTGTGAGTGATGGAAAGAGATGATTCGTGCTTGCTGAGTGCTCCACACTCTGCAAGTGTGCTTGAGCTTCATTCTCGCTGAAGCCTCTTGTCCTGTCCTGTGGATCGTGTCCTCTCCATCGACCCTCAGTAGCCAGTGATCAGAGAGCCCAAGGAAGATGCCCAGACCCATCACTGGGAAGGGGCAGAACAAGATGGGAAGTGAGCAGGGCTTGAAAGCCTACATACTTCGCACCCCCATCTGGACTTTTAGGGACACCAGCACAAACAAATCAGGCCAGCCTGTCATATGATGACAGAGTGATTTCTTTCCCGATGTGACATACTCATTTATCATCTTTCATAAGACAGACCTGGACTATAATTTAGTCCCATTGCTACTGCTTAAATGAACTCCAGGTTTGGATGGGCTTTCAGACATTCTTCAACATGGGTTTCACCGAGGGGCTGCAGTGTTAAGAGGTCAGGATTTGAGCCCCAAGTGGACGCTCTGAGAGGAGGGGGCAGTGCCCAGAACTGTGCCAAGGATCCAGGATGCCAAGGATGACTACTTATTGATGGTGTTGATGATAAGGAGCCCCCAGGGGCCATAAGAAAAAGCAGCAAGAGAAATCTGGTTGGAAAAGTAGGATTTTTAGATGGATTTGTCATCTCCATAGTGGGAAAGTTACACTCAATATTCAAGTAGACTATAACCTAAAAAGCTTCAGAAAGGTGCCTCGTTAGCGCAGTAGGTAGCGCGTCAGTCTCATAAAAAGCTTCAGAAATTGTCTTTATTGGAGAAAGACATTTTAAAAAATAAAATAAATATGCTTTGGCAATGAAAGTTATATCTGCATTTTAAGTAAACTGTACCTTTAAATGTCTAAATGAAATAGTTAAGCCCATGTGAGTAGCAAGCAAGAATACAAAAATCTTTTGGTATTAATGATAAAACAAAACACAAATCATACATGAAATGTGTGCTGTGTGCCAGACACTGGGCGTTATGTTCTTTTTCAGTAATACAACCACCTTGCCAGAGATTTCCAGGTTACGAGGAAAATAAAACAAATGAGGTCAGAGGGGTTAAGGAACTTGTCCAAAGATACACAGCAAGCGGCAGTGAGGCTGGCAATTTAATATTCATATTCCTTCACTAAGCCAAGCTTCCCCTACGTGGTAAGAACGTTCAACTGCCTATGTCTCTGAGCAGATGACTACAACATGGCATTTCGCAGAAAGCTGTGATGGGGTGGCAGAGCAGAACAAGGAAACGGAGTATGCTACATCGGCATCCTGTACACGACCTTGCAATTTAAGTCTCCATAACTGGGGTGCCTGGGTGGCTCAGTCGGTTAAGCGTCTGCCTTCGGCTCAGCTCATGGTCCCAGTGTCCTGGGAGGGAGCCCAGCATCGGGCTCCCCACTCAGCAAGGTGTCTGCTTCCCCCTCTGCTTCTGTCCCTCCCCCAACCTGTGCTCCTGTTCATGCTCCTGTGCACCCGCTCTCTCTCTCTCAAATAAATAGATAAAATCTTTAAAAAAGTGAAATAAATAAGTTTGCACAACTGAGCAGATGTGTACTTCACTTTATAAAACCTAGATGACACCACAGGCTGCATTTTGCTCCTGTTCGTTCAGGCTTCCTCATGGTGGCGGAGCTGTGCGGTCTCGGCAACTGTGCCCCTCGTCACTCTGAAAGAACGGTGCAGTATCCCACTACAGTATGAGTAGGGCCGCGGATTTCTGGAGGGGCCCGAAATTCAAAGGCAGGTGGGGACTGGAACTCCACCTCTCCACTTCCTAACTGTGTCGCTCTGGGCATCTCTCTGCACCCTCATGTCCTCACCTGTAAAAAGGGCCCCAGCACCTCATGGGGGCTCAAAGAACGAGATGACATCGTGCATGCCAAGCTCCAGCCACAGGGCCACAGGGCCCAGGGGAAGCAAGCAGTGCAGCGTACTCAATTTGATTATGTTTTTCTTATCCTCCTCATCATCCAGAGCTACTGATGAGTGTTCGAGTTAAGGCACAAAATCACACAAACTTCTAACTCCAAAACCTTCTATTCCAGGGCAACGGACTTCCTTCTTTGCCTGAAAGGCTAATATATCAACAGTCACTCAGGTTACAGTCCCATGAAAAACACAGGGTGACAAAAGCCCCTTGCAGCAATCTCCAAGAAGGAGAAATAAATTAATCAAGCTGCCAAACGGAGAAGGCCGGGTTGACCTCCTTCTGATCTCATTACTTCTCTATTACCCTTTTGAAAAACATCCTCTTACAGAGATCACTAATTGAAGATTATGTGGAGGGAAACCGCACCTCTCCATCACCGTGGTAACTTTGCCTCATTTGTCATTCTAATAATTCACTTCTTTTCTTTTCTGAAGAGACAGAGACACTAATGGACTATCATCAGTTAAAAAGGCAATTTTTCCATTTAATTGCACTCATTAAATACTGCAATAGAACAATTGGAAAAGCAATATTCTCAATATTTAATCATAGTACAGGAATAATGAAACATTGCTTCAAAATAAATCCCAGAATATTTATAAAGTTGTAAAAGAGCTGTTTTAACAACACCTGTGATCAGAGGCAACATATTTAAAATGAGACACGTGATTTTTCATTTCTCCTGATGAGAGCCAGTGCACAAATGCAGTGGGAACGCCTGGCTTCAGACAGGCTGGTTACCCTGAACGGTTCCTCTGGTCTTCGTGGCCACCGCAATCGCGGGACCAGCAAAGCACTCGCCAAGCAAGCTTGGCCAAGAAATCTGAAGAATGGCTTCTGGGCCCAGGAGCAGGTCTTGCCCTGCGGGTTTTCTCAGAGCAAAGACCAGTCACCATTGTCACATTCTTAACAGCTTTATTGAGATATACTTCACATGCCATTCAATTCACCCATTTAAAGTGGATAATCCAATGGTTTTTAGCTCATTCAGAGTTGTGCGTCCATGAACACAGTCAATTTTAACATATTTTCATGACCTTTAGCTGTTATCCTTCTGTTCCCCACCCCTGCCCAGGCTTAGGCAACACGATGCCCTTCCTGTCCCCACAGATTTCCCTGTTCTATACACACTTCACATAAATGGAATCATAGAATCTGTGGTCTTCCGTGACTTCGCTCATTTAGCAGGAGGTTTTCAAAGTTCCTCTGTGATGTTGCATGATCAGTGCTTCATTTCCTCTTATGACTCTATAATATTCCATTGTATGGATAGACCAAAATTTATCTAACCCATTTCTTCATTGATGGATTTGGAGGTTGTTTCCACCTTTTGACTGTGGTAAATAATGCACTTGCAAACGTACGTGTGTACAAGTTTTCATGTACGTTTTCATTTTTCTTGGCTATAGATCCAGGAGTGTGATTGCTGGGTCAGATGGTGACTCTCCTCTAATCATTTAAGGAGCTGCTAGACTGACTTCCAAAGTGGCTATACCATTTTATATTCCCATCGACAGCGTATGGGGGTTCCTCACTTTCTCCACACCCCCGTCAACATCTGTTATTGTCTGACTGTTCACTTTCAAATCTCGACAGCGAGGTAGGCGGTGTCTAGGACCAGGGAGACACAGAGCCAGCCCAGCTCAATGCAAACAGAAAAGCCCCGTTCCCTGGATTGTGGGAGGCTGCAGGACCTGGGTGGGAAGGGCCTGGGTTCAGGAGTCAGGCAGACAAAAGCTCAATCCCAGCCCTGCCACTTTCCAGCTTATTATAGCCTTGGGCAAGTCCCCTAAACTAGCTAACCTGTGAGTTCTCTTCTCTGTAATACAGAGGACAAAGCCGCACAGAGTGAAGGGAACGCTGAAGGAGCAAAATGCATCAGAGAGTGCCTAGTGATTGCCTAACATCCAGCCGCTTCTCCATAAAGGGGTATCTATGATTATCTAAATTATTGGATGTAGCCTCAAAACCCCCCCTGCCATCCCAAGCCAGACAGCCAGCAACAAGTCATGCCTCAACACTTCCTGAGTATTCAGACCACACTGCATCACAACTTTGGGCAGGCCTCTGGTCCTTAGGACTGCACACACTGGATGCTTATCCAGCCCTGGGCCCAGTAACCTCAATAATCAATAAAATATGTGGGGCAGAAGAAAAAAAAAATCATATAAACAGAAGTGACGAGGAAAGTGCAACCTTATTTATCAAATGATACTTGGAACAGAAACATGTCTTCCTGATTCCCAAGTAGAAGAGTAGAGAACCCATTCTCCCTTCTTCTTTCATTCTATGCAAGAGAAGGAAGGTCTGCAGGCTCACAGCCAAGTGTTGGGCATGACCCGCTTTGAGAGCAGACAGCCCCCTCTTCTTTTCACTGCCTGGTGTGTTCAAACTCAGTGCCCTATTAGCTTAAACCAAGCTCAAAGAAGAAGGAAGAAAGAGCCGAAGCCATTGGGTCTTCTGATAATACTGGTCTCATGTGCCCACTGACTATCTCCTTGCCATTAACAGAAGATTCCAGAGGAAGCCGGAAGATGGCGGAGGAGTAGGAGATCTGGATTTCGTCTCCTCTCAGGAATTCAGCTGGATGGGGATCAAACCATTCTGACCACCTATGAACTCAACAGGAGATCGAAGAAAAGAATAGCAGGAACTCGCTGAACAGAAGAGACCACTTTCTGGAAGGTAGGACGTGTGTAGAAGTGAATCCGAGGCGATAGTCAGGAGGATAGACGGCGGGGGAGGGGCCTCCATCAGACGCTTCTGGCAAGTGATAGAGCCGGGGAGCACAAAATCGGAACTTTTAAAAGTCTGCTCTGCTGAGGGACGTCACTCCGGTGGCTAAGCGGGGGGTGGAACCCTCGCGGGACAGTATGGTCTCAGGACCCTCGGGGTCACAGAAAGACTGGGGGTGCCTGAGTGAGGCAGAGCTCCCAGGTAATGGAGCAGGGAAGCCGGCTGCAGAGGTGGAGCCCAGGCACGGGCTCTCAGATCCGGGCTGCCATAAACCGTGATCCGCGCAGCACAGTCGGGCCACTGCTCCTCTAGCAGGGACCCAACAAGCGGCAGATCCGGGGAGACTCACCCTCCTCCCCCGGGAGGAGCGGCACGGGAGCGCACGGCAGGGATCTGCTGGGTTTGGAGACTCCACCCGGGGGCGGGTGCCACAGATAGAAATGCGCGGTCACAGGCCGAGTGAGCACGGAGTGCGGCTGGAGACCGGGGAGCCGGGAGTGACTGACTGCTTTTATCTGGGGACTCACTGAGGAGCGGGGCCCTGAGTTCTCGGCTCCTCCAGGGCGGAGATTGGGAGGCCGCCATTTTCACTCTCCGCCTCCAAAGCTGTAGGGAAAGCTCGCAGGGAACAAAAGCCCCAGAGAGCAAACCGGAGCAGATTACTTCGCCCGGACCAGCAAGGGCGGGGCAATTCCGCCTCCGGCAAAGACATTTGGAAACCACGGCAACAGGTCCCTCCCCAGAAGATCAGCGAGAACAGCCAGCCAAGACCAAGTTTACCGATCAATGAGAACGGCAGAACTCCAGCGCTAGGGGAATACTGCACATAGAATTCATGGCTTTTTTACCATGATTCTTTAGTCTTTCAAAGTTAATTTTTTTTTAACTGTCTTTTTTTCTTTTTCTTTTTTTTTTTTTTGAGTTTTTCCCTTTTTCAACCAACATCTTATCAATCCCTTTTTTTAAAAAAAACATTTTTATTTTTCATTCTTAGAGTCATATTCTATCCCTTCATAGTAGTTACCCATTTTTGGCATATATATATAAGTTGTTCTCTCTTTAAAATTTTGAGATAGTTTCTTCTAACAGATCAAAATATACCCTAAATCTCTAGTATATGGTTTTTTTCTACTCCCCTGCCTGATCATATTCTCTCCCCCTTTTTTTTTATTTTTTATTTTTTTAAATCCTCTTCTTTCTTTTTTCAAACAACTTCTTATCAATTCCTTTTATAAAATTTTTTATACTTTCCATCTTTACAGTCATATTCCATCCCTTCATCATATCAACCCTTATTTTTGTACATATATAAGTTTTTCTTTCTTTAAAATTTTGGGAGGCACTTTCTTCTAACAGACCAAAATACACCCAAAATCTAGTGTGTGGCACTGATCTATATACCAGCCTGATCATATTTGATCACATTCTGGTTTTTTTTGTTGTTGTTTTGTTTTGTTCTGTTTTTGTTTGTTTTTATCTTTTTCTTTTTTTCTTGTTCTTTTTTCTCTCTTTCCCTTTCTTTTCCCACTGCTTCAGGTATTTTCTGATTTGTTTAGAGTATATTTTCTGGGGTCGTTGTTACTCTGCTAGCATTTTGTTCTCTCATTAATCTATTCTCCTCTGCACAAAATGACAAGACGGAAAAAATCACCCCAACAAAAAGAACAAGAGGTAATACCGACTGCCAGGGACCTACTCAATACGGACATTAGTACAATGTCAGATCTAGAGTTCAGAATCATCACTTTAAAGATACTAGCTGGGCTTGAGAAAAGCATGGAAGTTATTAGAGAAACCCTTTCTGGAGAAGTAAAAGAACTAAAATCTAACCAAGTTGAAATCAAAAAGGCTATTAATGAGGTGCCATCAAATATGGGGGCACTAACTGCGAGGATAAATGAGGGAGAAGAGAGAATCAGTGATATAGAAGACCAAATGATGGAAAATAAAGAAGCTGAGAAAAAGAGAGATAAACAACTACTGGATCACGAGGGCAGAATTCGAGAGATAAGCGATACCATAAGACGAAACAACATTAGAATAATTGGGATCCCAGAAGAAGAAGAAAGAGAGGGGCAGAAGGTATAATGGGGCAAATTATAGCAGAGAACTTCCCTAATTTGGGGAAGGAAACAGGCATCAAAATTCAGGAAGCACACAGAACCCCTCTCAAAATCAATAAAAATAGGTCAACACCCCGACATCTAATAGTAAAACTCACGATTCTCAGAGACAAAGAGAAAATCCTGAAAGCAGCTCGGGAGAAGAGATATGTAACCTACAAGGGTAGAAACATTAGATTGGCAACAGACCTATCCACAGAGACCTGGCAGGCCAGAAAGGACTGGCAGGATATATTCAGAGCACTAAATGAGAAAAATATGCAGCCAAGAATACTCTATCCAGCTAGGCTGTCATTGAAAATTGAAGGAGAGATAAAAAGCTTCCAGGACAAACAAAAACTAAAGGAATTTGCAAACACAAAACCAGCTCTACAAGAAATCTTGAAAGGGGTCCTCTAAGCAAAGAGAGACCCTAAAAGCAACATAGACCAGAAAGGAACACAGACAATATATGGTAACAATCACCTTACAGGCAATACAATGGCACTAAATTCCTATCTTTCAGTAGTTACCCTGAATGTAAATGGGCTCAATGCCCCAATCAAAAGACACAGGCTATCAGATTGGATTAAAAAACAAGACCCATCAATATGCTGTCTGCAAGAGACTCATTTTAGAACCAAAGACACCCCCAGATTGAAAGTGAGGGGGTGGAAAACCATTTACCATGTTAATGGACACCAAAAGAAAGCTGGAGTGGCAATCCTTATATCAGACAAATTAGATTTTAAACCAAAGACTGTAATAAGAGATGAGGAAGGACATTATATCCTACTTAAAGGGTCTATCCAACAAGAAGATCTAACAATTGTAAATATCTATGCCCCTAACATGGAAGCAGCCAATTATATAAGGCAATTAATAACAAAAGCAAAGAAACACATTGACAATACAATAATAGTGGGGGACTTTAACACCCCCCTCACTGAAATGGACAGATCGTCTAAGCAAAAGATCAACAAGGAAATAAAGACTTTAAATGACACACTGGACCAAATGGACTTCACAGACATATTCAGAACATTCCATCCCAAAGCAATACACATTCTTCTCTAGTGCCCATGGAACATTCCCCAGAATCGATCACATCCTAGGTCATAAATCAGGTCTCAACCGGTACCAAAAGATTGGGATCATTCCCTGCCTATTTTCAGACCACAATGCTTTGAAACTAGAACTCAATCACAAGAGGAAAGTCGGAAAGAACTCAAATACATGGAGGCTAAAGAGCATCCTACTAAAGAATGAATGGGTCAACCAGGAAATTAAAGAAGAATTAAAAAAATACATGGAAACCAATGAAAATGAAAACACAACTATTCAAAATCTTTGGGATGCAGCAAAGGCAGTCCTAAGAGGAAAGTATATAGCAATACAAGCCTTTCTCAAGAAACAAGAAAGGTCTCAAGTACACAACCTAACCCTACACCTAAAGGAGCTGGAGAAAGAACAGCAAATAAAGCCTAAACCCAGCAGGAGAAGAGAAATCATCAAGATCAGAGCAGAAATCAATGAAATAGAAACTAAAAGAACAGTAGAACAGATTAACGAAACTAGGAGCTGGTTCTTTGAAAGAATTAACAAGATTGATAAACCCCTGGCCAGACTTATCAAAAAGAAAAGAGAAATGACCCAAATCAACAAAATCATGAATGAAAGAGGAGAGATCACAACCAACACCAAAGAAATACAAACAATTATAAGAACATATTATGAGCAACTCTATGCCAGCAAATTAGATAACCTGGAAAAAATGGATGCATTCCTAGAGATGTATCAACTACCAAAACTGAACCAGGAAGAAATAGAAAACCTGAACAGACCTATAACCACTAAGAAAATTGAAGCAGTCATCAAAAATCTCCCAAAAAACAAAAGCCCAGGGCCAGATGGCTTCCCAGGGGAATTCTACCAAACATTTCAAGAAGAATTAATACCTATTCTTCTGAAACTGTTCCAAAAAATAGAAATGGAAGGAAAACTTCCAAACTCATTTTATGAGGCCACCATTACCTTGATCCCAAAACCAGACAAAGACCCCATCAAAAAGGAGAATTACAGACCAATATCCCTGATGAACATGGATGCAAAAATTCTCACCAAAATACTAGCCAATAGGATCCAACAGTACATTAAAAGGATTATTCACCACGATCAAGTGGGATTTATCCCTGGGCTGCAAGGTTGGTTCAACATCCGCAAATCAATCAACGTGATACAATACATTAACAAAAGAAAGAACAAGAACCATATGATCCTCTCAACAGATGCAGAAAAAGCATTTGACAAAGTACAGCATCCTTTCTTGATCAAAACTCTTCAGAGTATAGGCATAGAGGGTACATACCTCAATATCATAAAAGCCATCTATGAAAAACCTACAGCAAATATCATTCTCAATGGGGAAAAACTGAGAGCTTTCCCCCTAAGGTCAGGAACGCGGCAGGGATGTCCACTATCACCACTGCTATTCAACATAGTATTGGAAGTCCTAGCCACAGCAATCAGACAACAAAAAGAAATCAAAGGCATCCAAATCGGCAAAGAAGAAGTCAAACTCTCACTCTTTGCAGATGATATGATACTTTATGTGGAAAACCCCAAAGACTCCACCCCAAAACTGCTAGAACTCATACAGGAATTCAGTAAAGTGGCAGGATATAAAATCAATGCACAGAAGTCAGTGGTATTTCTATACACCAACAACAAGACAGAAGAAAGAGAAATTAAGGAGTCGATCCCATTTACAATTCCACCCAAAACCATAAGATACCTAGGAATAAATCTAACCAAAGAGGCAAAGGATCTGTACTCAGAAAACTATAAAATACTCATGAAAGAAATTGAGGAAGACACAAAGAAATGGAAAAACGTTCCATGCTCATGGATTGGAAGAACAAATATTGTGAAGATGTCAATGCCACCTAGAGCAATCTACACATTCAATGCAATCCCCATCAAAATACCATCCACTTTTTTTGGGCGCCTGGGTGGCCCAGTTGGTTAAGCGACTGCCTTCAGCTCAGGTCATGATCCCAGGGTCCTGGGATCGAGCCCCACATCGGGCTCCCTGCTTGGCGGGAAGCCTGCTCCTCCCTCTCCCACTCCCCCTGCTTGTGTTCCCTCTCTCACTGTGTCTCTCTCTGTCAAATAAATAAATAAAATCTTAAAAAAAAAAAAAACCATCCACTTTTTTCCAAGAAATGGAACAAATAGTCCTAAAATTTGTATGGAACCAGAAAAGACCCCACATAGCCAGAGGAATGTTGAAAAACAAAAGCAAAGCTGGCGGCATCACAATTCCGGACTTCCAGCTCTATTACAAAGCTGTCATCATCAAGACAGTATGGTACTGGCACAAAAACAGGCACATAGATCAATGGAATAGAATAGAGAGCCCAGAAATGGACCCTCAACTCTATGGTCAACTCATCTTTGACAAAGCAGGAAAGAATGTACAATGGAAAAAAGACAGTCTCTTCAACAAATGGTGTTGGGAAAATTGGATAGCCACATGCAGAAGAATGAAACTGGACCATTTCCTTACACCACACACAAAAATAGACTCCAAATGGTTGAAAGACCTCAATGTGAGACAGGAGTCCATCAAAATCCTAAAGAAGAACCTCTTCGACCTCAGCCGAATGACACACTGGACCAAATGGACTTCACAGACATATTCAGAACATTCCATCCCAAAGCAATACACATTCTTCTCTAGTGCTCATGGAACATTCTCCATGTTCAATCTCTTCGACCTCAGCCGAAGCAACTTCTTCCTAGAAACATCGCCAAAGGCAAGGGAAGCAAGGGCAAAAATGAACTATTGGGACTTCATCAAGATAAAAAGCTTTTGCAAAGCAAAGGAAACAGTCAACAAAACCAAAAGACAACCGACAGAATGGGAGAAGATATTTGCAAATGACATATCAGATAAAGGGCTAGTATCCAAAATCTATAAAGAACTCATCAAACTCAACACCCAAAGAACAAAGAATCCAATCAGGAAATGGGCAGAAGACATGAACAGACATTTTTTCAAAGAAGACATCCAAATGGCCAACAGACACATGAAAAAGTGCTCAATATCGCTCGGCATCAGGGAAATCCAAATCAAAACCTCAATGAGATACCACCTCACACCAGTCAGAATGGCTAAAATTAACAAGTCAGGAAACGACAGATGTTGGCGGGGATGCGGAGAAAGGGGAACCCTCCTACACTGTTGGTGGCAATGCAAGCTGCTGCAGCCACTCTGGAAAACAGTATGGAGGTTCCTCAAAAAGTTGAAAATAGAGCTACCATATGATCCAGCAATTGCACTACTGGGTATTTACCCCAAAGATACAAAAGTAGGGATCCGAAAGGGTACGTGCACCCCGATATTTATAGCAGCAATGTCCACCATAGCCCAACTGTGGAAATAGTCAAGATGTCCATCGACAGATGATTGGATAAAGAAGATGTGGTATATATATACAATGGAATATCATGCAGCCATCAAAAGGAATGAGATCTTACCATTTGCAACGACGTGGATGGAACTGGAGGGTATTATGTTGAGCGAAATAAGTCAAACAGAGAAAGACATGTATCATATGACCTCACTGATATGAGGAATTCTTAATTGCAGGAAACAAACTGAGGGTTGCTGGAGTGGGGGGTGGGGTGGGAGGGATGGGGTGACTGGGTGATAGACACTGGGGACGGTATGTGCTCTGGTAAGCGCTGTGAATTGTGCAAGACTGTTGAATCTCAGATCTGTACCTCTGAAACAAATAATGCAATATATGTTAAGGAAAAAAAAAAAGAAGAAGAAGAAGGTAGCAGGAGGGGAAGAATGAAGGGGAGGAAATCGGAGGGGTAGACGAACCATGAGAGACGATGGACTCTGAAAAACAAACTGAGGGTTCTAGAGGGGAGGGGCGTGGGAGGATGGGTTAGCCTGGTGGTGGGTATTGAGGAGGGCACATTCTGCATGGAGCACTGGGTGTTATGCACAAACAATGAATCATGGAACACTACATCTAAAACTAATGATGTAATGTATGGGGATTAACATAAGAATAAAAAAATTAAAAAAAAACAGAAGATTCCAAGAGGCCCAGGGGGCTGTGGACAAGGACAGCCTGTTTTATTATCTAATGTGTAACTAGCGTATATAGCACAGTGTCAGGCACACGGGAGCTGCTCAGTAAGTATGTGCTGAATGAGTGAAATGAGACTGTACCATGAGTAATGCCATGGAACCATTTGGACGCTGCTCTCAACTGATGCTATAATTTCCATCAGTGCATAGAAAGCAACTTAAAAGAAACAAATCCAAGAAAAAAATAAAAATAAAAAGGTCATGCTCTAGGCTTCAAATCCCACAGCCTCTTCTGTCCATGAGATGGCCATCCCCAAGACTCTCCCGAGCACCCCCTTAATTCTTTACTCACATTGTTAATGTATCTTCTACCATTTCTCCATAGCAGACGTCAGCAAACATCAGCCCACCACCCAAACCCAACCCACTGCCAGTTTTCATATGGCCTGAGAGCTAAGAATGGCTTTAACATTTTTAAATAGTTGGAAACAGATCAAAAGAATATTTAGTGACATGTCAACACTATATGAAATTCAAATTTCAGTGTCCATATATAAAGGAGTTTTTATTGCTATTTTTTTTATTGCAACAATGCCCCACCCATTCATTTACATGCTGTCTATGGTTGTTTTTGTGCTAAAATGCAGCACTGAGTGGTTGTAATAGAAACTGTACGGCACTGTCTGTCCCATTATGGGAAAAGTTTGCCGCCACCCAATCCATATGCCAACTTCATCTACAGTGGTAAAAGCACAGTGATCTTTAGAGGCATGTCATCCGGTATCAAAAGATTAATTCAAAGATTCATTCAGACCTACCTGGATTTGAACCCTGTCTCCAACACTCATTCACTATCTGATGCTATAGGCAAGCGACTAAACCTGTCCAAATTCCCACATTTCCCACCAAAAGTGGGCCAGTAATATCTGTCACGGGGTTGACGTAAAGTTTAAAAAGTGAAAACATCTGGCATAGATCTTGGCTATAGTAAGCACTCAATAAACGCGCGCTATCATGCTTACACACTATTAAAGGAGAAACTCTAGGAAAGTAGAGCAAAGCATGAGGTTACAAAGGGAGTCAAAGACAAGATGTCATACCCCCATCCCTTCCCCCGGTGCTGGCTAACATACAGAAGGTTTGGAAGACGTTAAAAACAACAGAACAACAAACTATATAATCAGTGTATAACCAAATCCAGATGGATCTGGCTCATTTGCTAGTTTGCATTGTTTGTCCTTGTCTTCCCCACAAACCCCATCCCACTGGCAGGGCAAGTGAGAAGCAAATATACAATCATCCCATTTATATACAACAAAATTGAAACCATTTGGCTTTTTGTAAAGTTTGGAGCTAAATGTTTAGGCAAGACATTTGGGTTTGTCCATTCAAGCTGCTGTTTTGATGCACTAATCTGAATTCGTGTTCTATCCACAACCTGTCTTTGTGGGTCTGTCACTTGCAATATGTTTAACAGACGCTCAAAAGTAAAATCCATTTGCATCTATTTGGTATGAAGAACTCATCCCCAAACGTCACTGGAATCATATACCTCCCCAGCTGCCACTCCCCCACCTCCAAATGTTTAGGACTGAGCTTCAGAGCTGGAAACACAGACCATGACCTTGGCTGAGAGTCCACTTCATGTGAGTGCTGAAGCTAAGACTCTGGGCATGCGTCTAAACTGCTCTACCACAAGACTTCCTCTCATTTACTTTTCCATGTGCTCTGGCGTACCACTCGGAGAGTAATAAGATAACACATAGATTCAAGTCCCACGTGTTTATTCACTGTTAGGACATCCTTTTAAGGACTGCACATTCGGTCCTGCAGGCCCACAGACATCAGACAAGGATTCCTGTGGCAGACTACAAATAGGTTTTATTTCAAGTTTCATAAGCCTTCCAATTATGTTATTCTACTCCAGCCTTCACAAAATGTTTTTTAAAAACATATAACTGTGAGGCTTTGCTTAGGCTCCAGCAACAGAAAATTGTGGGTGGGTAGGTGCTACTCAGTCTTCAAGATTTCTGCTCCAGACAAGATGCATTTTTAATCAAAGCTTAGAAATTCTAATTTACACTAGAAATTTCAGGCGCCAAACTTTTTCTCTACTTTGAAAAACACTAAAATGTTTAGGTAATATGCAGGTTTTAGCAGTGCTGAATGTCAGCATTCTTATATTCCATTTGTAAAGCTATTGGTTAAGATGTGAATACATTATAAATAGATTGAAGCTGCAAACAACTTAGACTCTGATGGTAAATGAGACAATTAACCTAAAATCTTTGCATTCTGGCACTCACAGCAGGACAACAGCTTCAGAAAACACGAAGTTATTTTTGTTTTCTGCAACTGAATCATGGCTTCAATTAAAGACATCTACCCCGTGTTAGTATATGCAGGATGACCTCAGAATTTTCTAAGAATACGATTTCTCTCTTCTGTTAGACAAGGTATACCATCTTCTGCAAAACATCTGGATCATTTGTCAGTCACCAAGAGAAGCAGATGGTTGGAAGCATCCAGGATATTTAAAAACATCTGGATATTTCATTCTCCATCCAGATGTCTGGATTCCCCAAGGTGCCGGCTATCTTTGGTTGAATAACTCCAAAAAGCGTTTGGCCAAGAGGTAAGTTCTCTTCAATCAGTTCCTTCTCAGGATCATTATGTTTGGCAAAAGAAGCCCCCATTCTTTGGGAAATAAAGGTGTTGTTGGGATCTACCTCACCAGTACAAATTAACCAAATTATTTCAGGAAGCAGCTGGGAAACAAAAGGACAAGTACAAAGTTGGCCCGCAGTGTGACGCAGGCTCTGCCATGTTAAGACAGTCTACCAGGAGTTCACAGAAGTGTACCCACCCCCAGATACCAAATCAGAAACAGAGTTTAGCATGACAGCTCAGAGAAGGTGATAGAAAAGAAGTATTTGTTGAGCGACTGTGGGCAGAATGTCTTAGGACGCTAGTGCACCCTTCCACTCACAGCCCCAGGCACAACTGCAGCTGTACATCTCCTATTCTATCATTTGTTCGTTCACTCCACAAACATTCACTTGGCTCCTACTGTCTGCATAGTCACATACATGAGGCTGAGGAATCACTGCTGATAAGACAGGTGCAGTGGCTGCCCTCAGTTTCCAGGCTAGTTGGGGAGACAAAGATTAAACAAATAGTCTCACCCAAATAAATACACCATGATCTATACAGATGATGAATGCTATGAAATAAAGAATCTAGTTAGAGATTGTCCTGGGAAGAGGTCTGACTGATATCCAGAGGTCGGGGGCAGGAATTACGTGAAGTGTGGGAAGATGAGGCGTTAGCAGAGTGCATCCTGGCCAGAGTGGACACCTGACAAGATGGCTGACAAAGGAAAAGAGCTTCGCTTCCTTGTGGAACATGGAATGTAAGGACGGCTGGCGGCGGAGGGTGGTGGGTGAAACTCCAAAGGGAGATGTCTGTGGTGCTGGAACAGTTCTGCGTTCTAACTGTGCTGGCAGTTACACGAACCTACACGTGGTAAAATGGCATAAAACTTAAGTTAATTTTCCACCGTTGTGTGATAAATCACCAAAACCTTCCTGGCTTAACGCAAATTGAAGATCTTGCAGTTTTATGCATCAGAGTCCACCTCAGATGTCAGTGGGCTAAGATAAGGATGTCAGCAGGGTGCATGCCTTTCTGGTGCCTCTAAGGGAAGAATCCATTCCATGTGCTCTTCCAACTTCCAGAGGCCGCTCACTTTCCAGGGCTCATGGCACCCTCTCTCCATCTTCAAAGCCACCAGTATCTGGCTTACTCTTAAGACTGCCTTCTCTCCTGGTATTCATGTGATTCCTTCTCCCACTTTTAATACCCTTGTAATTACACCGGGATGGCCTCTCTGTTTTAAATTCAGCTGCTTAGTAACCTAAATTTCATCTGTGACCCTAATTCATCTTTGCCATGTAACATGGTGTATTCTTAGGTTCCAGGGATTACGACGTGAAGAGCTTTGGGCAGCCACGACTCCACCTAGCACAGAACTGTACATTCACACCGTACCAACAGTGTGTTCCCGGCTTTGATACTTGACTACGATTCCATGTGATGCAACCATTGTAGAAAACAGGTACAGAGTACCTGGATCCTCTCTAGGCTATTTTTAGTAGCTTTCTGTGAATCTATAATTACATCACAATACAAGTTGGAAACACATTTTTAAATAGCTGATACTTAACAGGGCACACAACACATGTGTGACACAGCTCAAAGCACCTGACGTTTATTATCCCATCTAATCCCCACAACAAATATACAAGGTGAGTACTAGTCCCTGGAATAGAAGCAAGAATAGGCTTTATGAATTTCCCTAAGGCCATATGAATCCAAATAGGGTCTCTAAAGATTGTATCTTAACATGTTTATGTTTGATGGACTCAAAAAGAAATTTTTTAAAAGATTTATTTATTTATTTGAGAGAAAGAGAGAGAGACCGAGCAAGCTTGGAGGAGGGCAGAAGGAGAGGGAGAAAATCTCAAGCAGACTCCCCACTGAGCGCAGAGTCTGACACAAGATTCGATCCCACAACCCTGAGAAAGAGTCAGATGCTTAACTGACTTAGTCACCCAGGCGCCCCTATGGACTCAAATTT
The DNA here is from genome assembly GCF_002201575.2 of Neomonachus schauinslandi. Classification (NCBI taxonomy): domain Eukaryota; kingdom Metazoa; phylum Chordata; class Mammalia; order Carnivora; family Phocidae; genus Neomonachus; species Neomonachus schauinslandi. The sequence continues at coordinate 50,055,022 of NC_058418.1, read as the reverse complement.
TAATTAAGGGACCAAACAGACCATGTATCAAAAAGTAGACGAAAACAAATTAATGAGAATTATTATCATTAAAAAAGGGGGGGCCTTAGAAGACAATGTCCCTAGATGGACCTTAACAGGCCATTTGGGGGGCTAAATGCTGAATTTTTTCAGAAGAACCTCCCAAATAGCTCTCTTCATCTCCAAAAAAATAACTGAGTTGCAGAAAGGGTAAATATTGGAAGTAGAACGATCAATCACTATGCTTTGAGATCCACTGCCTACAAAATAATTTAGAGGGCAGTATACTAAATGTTAGCTACCTTCCTTTTCCTTACCTTCTTCCAACCCCATGGATCCAAGAACACATGGAGCTGTCCACTTTAATTCTTCGCTCTTTAAAGGCACCTTCATGGATGTATGGCACAAAGCACCTCTTGCTCATTCCAACCCTTTTGTGGTTTTCAGTTCAGGGGAATGGACAGTTGACCATGACCATGTTCAAAAGACAGGCAACCTGGATTCTCTCCTGAACTGAGTCACACAAAGAAGGGGGTTAGACTGAGTCTCCCCAAGGGCAGTAGCATGAAGAGACTGTTCCATGAGTTCCTGGTCCTGGTCACCAGAGGGCCCCAAATCCAAGGATGAAAGCCACATACCTAAAGGGCAGCCTGGCATATACCAAAGCGCTGATGTGCCAACTCTGGGCAGGCACTCTGTGGAAAATAAGCCACAGTGTGGCTTTCTGATACATGCAATCAAGTCACATTACATACAGTCTTGTAATTTCCTTCTCCTGAAATTGTTCAGAGTCCTCTCTGTTGCTTGCAACCAAAGAACCCAAAGGTATGCAACTCCTCCCTCCATAATAGAAAGCAGGAAATTCCCCTGTACTTTATGCCCTCCCCTCTTACCCCTCTCCTCCCTTTCCATCAAAACCAAAATTCTCATAGAAATTTAAACACAGATACAAAAAATAAATAAATAAAATTCCTCCCAAGCCCAGGGCTCCTAAAGGATTCTGTGGCTGGTTCTGGGTGTAGCAGGGACTCAATTATTAGCCACTCTAGGAAGAAGGGATCAAGTTCATGTCATCCTCTAACTTTGAATTTGAGGGACAAAATGCCTTTAATACAAGAGGGAAAGTGACTCACATCCCCTCGGTGTTTTCTAAAGGGATATTGTTAGAACCAATTTCTACTCCCAGATCTTTTGTGCTCCGGGGTAGAAGCAGGCAGCAGTCCAAACACTGTGTAACCTTTTCAACAGCCATAAGGAAAAAGTCACTACCACTTTGCTTTTTATACAGAGGCTGAAGAAAGAACATGCAAAGCCAATGCACAAGGGGATTAGCAATGTCTTCCAAAGAAAAAACAGAAAATGTTTATGGGGAGTGAAAATGAATGATAATAGTCTCACTGTCCACTCTCATTTCCTAATGGTTCGACCAAGTCCCTGGATGTCATAAACACTGAAGGGGGAATAAAAAGCTCTAATAAATCAAGGTGAGGACATTGTGAAGGGAGCCGATGGGGAGGCACACCTGCTGAGTAGCTAACTCTCTGGACAGTGAGTCCACAAGCAGAGAGCAGGCTTCCAGAACCCACACACGGGCAGCCTCCAAGCACAGGGAACATGGATTCCTCCAACTCCCTACAAGCACATGTGTGCACACACACTCTCTCTCTCTCTCTCTCTCTCCCGCACATCCTCTCATTCTGAGAGGGAGAAGCAATCCGTTCAGCTCGGCCATGTTGCCACTATCCTACCTTCCTACCCAATACTTCCCTGTGCTGTAGCCCAGAGTTTCTCCACTGAGTACTACAGTTGGGGTCAGGTAATTATCTGTGTGGGGACTGTCCTGCACTTTGCACGATATTGAGCAGAATCCCTGGCCTCCACCTGCTAGATGCCAGTTGCACCATCCATCATGCTGTAATAAAAAATTTCCCAGATGTTGTCAAATGTCCCTCTGAAAGGCAAAATCGCCCCCCAGGGAAGAAGAAATTGGTTTACCTGAACTGTGTGTGTATGTGTGTTTACCCAAAACACCATCAGCGCTCAAGTGTCTACAGCTTTTACCCCATCCTTCACCTGACAAACTCCTATTCATCCTTCCAGATTCAGCCTCAAAGTGACTTCCTTCCTAAAGCCTCGCTAACTCCCCCATTCCTTGGAGGAGTTACATGCCCCTTTCTCCACATGCCCCCAGTTTTTCAGACTGGAGCCCTTATTCCACCCCTGGTCTACCCACTTGCCAGCCCTCCCCTCTAGATTCTAACTTCCTTACAAGCAGGAAACAAGTTTATTTCATCTTTGTACCCCCAGTGCTTAGCGGCGTGCCTGGGTCATAGTAGATATTCAGTAAAGGCTTGTTAGAAAAATGAATAATGAATGAACAAAGAGACACAGGGAAGCTTCAGCGGGAGACACATCACAGAATACAGAGCTGGTTTCCAGTGGCACAACTCCGCAACTTTCAAAGCAGTCTGGAAGATCACTAGAGCCAAGTCTGCCACCTATGATGGAACACGGGGACTTACATCATCATCACCATGTGACAGGCACAGGCTTCCAGAGGTTATAAACCTGGAGAGAGCAGTGGAGAAGGCAGTACAGGAATCTAAAAAGCCCCATTTTCCAGATGAGCAAACTAAGACTCAAAAAGGTTCAATACCTTGCCTAGGGCCACACCCTAGTGAAGTGAGAGCTGACAGGTTCAAGTCCAAAGTTGTCTGCCCTGTACCGCCAGTCAGGGAAACGACATAATCCCTGGGTGAGAGCCGTCCGTGCGCACAACAGGGCTGAGGGAAATATTTTATTTGAAGCAGAAGTCTGTAAGTGTGTGAGGAGACACACTCTCACTCACTGCTGGAGTGGGGGTGGGGAAGAATGGCCACAGTCTTCTGGGAAAGGAATTTGACAGCATATCAAAAGACCCTGTGATGGTCCAACCTTTGAACTAGCTCTTCCACTTGAGGGAATTTAACCTAACAAAACCACCTGAAATAAGGGGGAGAGGGGTCAGGAGGGCAGGGGTAGCTCAGTGCACAGATTAAGCCACTGTGCACTGCACTGCCACTTAAAATAGCAACAAAGCAAAACAAAAGCAACAGTAGAAACTTTCTAAATATTCAACAATAGGAAAAATGGTTAAATAAATACAATCCATTCCATTAAACATCATGTTACTATTAAATACAATGTTACAGCGCATATTAGGAGGACGTTAAAACAGAGGGAAATAACCTATTTAGAATGTTACATGAAGGGGCGCCTGGGTGGCTCAGTCGTTAAGCGTCTGCCTTCGACTCAGGTCATGGTCCCAGGGTCCTGGGATCGAGCCCCACATCGGGCTCCCTGCTTGGCGGGAAGCCTGCTTCTCCCTCTCCCACTCCCCCTGCTTGTGTTCCCTCTCTCGCTGTGTCTCTCTCTGTCAAATAAATAAATAAAATCTTTAAAAAAAAAAGAATGTTACACGAAAACATAGGATTTGAACTTTCATAAGTGCAATCATTTAAACGTTAAATTGTAAATTGCATAAATTAAGTAAATTATAGTCACACAATGGAATACTCTACAGCCCTGACAATGAATGATGTACAACTGTATGCAACATTAAACAAAAATCTCAGAAAAGTAATGTTGACAGAAAAGAAGCCAGACACTGAAAAGATGTACTGCATGATTCCATTTGTATAAGGGGATTCCATTTATATAAGATCAAAGACAGACAAAATTATTCTTTGCTATCCGAAGTCAGGATAGTGGCTATCTTTCCTTGGGGAGTTCTTGGGGGGTAATGACTGAATGAGGGCAGAGGGAGGCTTCTGCATTAAGTTTTCTTTCTCGATTCAGGTACTGATTACTCGGGTATGCTCAGTTAATTTAAGTTCATCCAGCAGCAAGCATATATTATGCAATTTATGCATGTGGGTTGTCTTTCCACGGAGTTTTAAAACCACAATCACAATTCCATGAAAACAGGAAGCTGCCTCAGGGAATTAGGAAAAAGTAAATCACCCCATGAATGGTGGGTGTCTTTAGAAGGTGGGACCATGGCAATTGTCTTGTCATCCTTTGACTTCTGTGTATTTTCCAAATAATGCAATAATAAGAATTTTTATGGAGGAAGGAGGAGTAAGCAGAGTAAGCAGTACTTAAAACAAACAAAACTGTTGGGCGCCTGGGTGGCTCAGATGGTTGGGCGTCTGCCTTTGGCTCAGGTCATGATCCCAGGGTCCTGGGATCAAGCCCCGCATCGGGCTCCCTGCTCGGCAGGAAGCCTGCTTCTCCCTCTCCCACTCCCCCTGCTGGTGTTCCCTCTCTCGCTGAGTCTCTCTCTGTTAAATAAATAAATAAAATCTTTAAAAAAAAAAAAAAACAAAACTGTGCAGGATTGCATTGGCACACCAACAGAACTGGAAGACACGTGTGTATGTGTGTATATGTGAGAGGCATGTGTGTCTAAGTGTGTTGCATGTGAGTATGTGCATTTGTGTGTGTGTGTTTTGCTCTTACCAAGAGAAGCATTGCCAGTCAGGAGGAAGGACGTCCTTCTAAACCCCACAAAAACAAAACATTCTCTCTCGATAGCAAGGCTGTACCAATAACTACAGAGAGACAGTTTAAAATCTTGTGAGAATCAATAAAGAAACACTGAAAGATACATTCACAGTAAAACATCTGACAGCACATACGCCAAAATCCTGTGGGTGGGTAGTCTGGGTGATTTTTTCCTTTCTTCTAATCTGTATTTCTTTTCTTTTCTTTTCTTTTTAAGTAATGGAAAGGTATGTATTATTTGTACTTAAGTTATTCATCTGAAAATGGAGTAGTAAGAGAAAACTGAGTAATTGCAGGGATTAACAAGCCCTAAATAGTGTAAGCATACACTGAGTGATATAAGCAAACTTAAGAAGTGATTTTTTTTCTTCTTCTTCATCATATAATTATTTTAGTATTGTATAAAATTTAGTATTGTGTAAAATTTAGCACTGTATAAAATCTCGAAGAATATAAGGTGAAAGGTTTTTTTCCCCTAAAATCAACAGTTCTACTTCACAAGTCAACATCTCTATTCCAGTGATTTTAGATACTAAATTTCAAAGACAGGTAGCTATTTTAGGGAAAGTTCTACTTTTGCCTCATGTTTTATACTCTCTTATGTAAGAGATGGAGAGAGAAAAGGGGGAAGTGAGAGGTAGGGAGAAAGATGGAGAGATGGGGGGATAAGGGGGGGCAGAGGAACAGATGGATGGATATATGGGTGGGTGGGTGGTTGGATGGATGGATGGGTGGATGGACGGACGGACTGACAGACGGACGGGTGGATGGATAGGTAGGTAGGGGAGTGGATGGGTGGGTGGGTGGTTGGATGGGTAGGTAGGTGAGTGGGTGGGTGGATGGATGGATGGATGGATGGATGGACTGATAGACGGACGGACGTATGGATGGATAGGTAGGTAGGTGAGTGGGTGGATGGATGGGTGGGTGGATGGATGGATGAGTAATTGAGTGGATGGATGGATACATAAAGGCTAGAATGAAATGTCCAGGAATGGTCAAGACATTCAAATGAAGGAGAAGCTCTCTGTGACAGATGCCAGGAAAAAACCCTATCCCGTGCCTGGACTGACTTCCCCAGAGGGTTCCCAGCTGACCGTGAAAGTAGAAAGAAGCTGCCAGAAGAAACGAAGGTGATGCACTAAGTAAGAATACTAGCACTAGCAGCGGAGGTGGCCTTAGTCATTGCAGTCAGGCACTGGCGGCAACAGGACAAAAACTGCAGGAGTCCTACCTATGACCAGCACTTTTTTCAAAGTGCTTTCCATTCCTTAGAGGTAAAGAGGAATTGCAGATGGAATTAGGGCTGCTGATCAGCTGACCCTGAGATAGGGAGATTGTCAGTAATATCTGGGTGGGCCCAATATAATCACAAGGTCCTTAAAATGGGAGAAGGAGGCAGAGGAGAGAGAACTAGGGGATGGACCTTCGAGAAAGATTCAGCCCAAGGCTGTCTGCTTGGAGACAGAGATGGAGATGGAGGAAGGGGCCACAAGCCAAGGAATGTGGGCAGTCTCTGTCATTAGAAATGCAAGGAACTGGATTTTCCCCTGGAGCCACCACAAAGAACGGAGCCTGCCAACACCTTGATTCTGGCCTAGTAAGACCTGTGTTGGTAATAAATTGGTATTAAGTCACTAAGTTTGAGGTAATTTGTTATGGCAGCCATAGAAAACTAATACCCTCAAGCTACTTTCAAAAAACGATTTTGATTACATAAGCACTACATGAACACATTTCCCCCTTTAAAAAAATTGAAGCATCTCAACAAGGCTGAGCCCCATCCCCCTGCTGCCATTCTCTGCTGGCCCCACTCCCCACCCCTCCTACAGAAAACCATGAGAATAAGTTGGGTGTGCAGTCTCTCAGCCTCCTGGTCTGCATTTCTTTACATATGCATGTGCACAGGTCACACTGCACACCGATTCTTGCAGCAAGCCCAGTCATGAAACACTTATCACCCATCTCCCCAGGAAGGAAAATGGTGCACAAGCCCAAAGACTGCACGGGGCTCAGTGTCTGCCTGTGTTCCTGGGGGTAAGGAAGTGACCGCTGGAGTACCTTTCATATACCTTCTGCCTCCCGTCCCATTATAAATGCTCCATTCCGGAGCTTATGGTAGGATCTGAGTTCCCCAAGAATGAATCTGCTAAATATTCATTGCTTAGAAGATCAGGAAAAGAATTTGTTTATACACACCGGGCCTCGTGTTTACCGAACATCTAGCCTAACACATATACAGGGAACATGATCAATAGCAAAACAACAAGTCCAACCGTGTTTTGCTACCAGGAGATAATGAATGTCTACAAAGCTGCCAGAAATTGCTCAGACCACACCCTCCCCTTCTTCTTTTTTTTTTTTTCCCACTCTTGGGATGTCTGGTATTTTTCACAAGTCTTGTGTCTGCTCCCCAAGTCTTCTGGGAGCCTGCTCACAACTCACAAATTATGTCAGACTTTTTCCTGAAACCACATGTGGGCATCTGCTACATGCATACACTCAATGACCTTCCTCAGCGGCTTCCTGAGAGGCCCCTCAGATGCCACGCCTGCCCCTTGTCCACAGCACCAACGAGGGTGCTCCTGCCCTTACACGTAGCTCCAGGTCTCCACTAGGGAGGATTGGTACTCTCTGAAATTTACCTGGCTTCTCACAGGGGCTAAAACATCACAAGTGGGGTAGAAACGGGCTGGGACAGACGTCAAAAGCCGGCAAGGTGACAACGACTCCCTTCTCACCAGCCCTGCCCTTGCTGGTGGAAGCCAAGTCCCAAGAGCAAGGTTAAGGCGTATAAATCCCCCATCCCAGAGAGGTGTCAGTGCACGGATAAGTGTGCAGGGACCGGCGCATGGGGTGTGCCCCACACATCATGCTGGGGGCTGGGGGTTGCGGAATTATGACGACCAGGTCGAGTTAGCAGCTATGATGGGGAGTCATTCTGATATATAGCCAAAGCCATCAATCTGTGATTTGGCCTTACTCTTAGTAGAACAAAGAAGCTCCACAAGGAGTATGATCAGCATGTGTCTGGTATTCAGCAAAAATTAAATTCATCTGATCAACAAGTATTGTGTGTGCTAGTGTGCATGAATGTGAGCATGTGCACATGCCAAATATAGGCCATGTGGTGTGATGCAGAACCAAGGAGGACATTTTTCTAGAAAAGCCAGCTTTGCAGTGGGTTCTGTGTGTAGCTAAAGGAAATTCATATGTAGAAGGAAACATATCAAATGAACGTTCTTATGGAAAATGCTGTATGACTTTCATATCTGCGGTGGCAAAAAAAAAAAAAATGTGGCTTCAACATGGTGGGACAAGGAAGTGGCTATGGGTGATGATGGTGATGGTGGTAATGATGATGGAAGAAGAGAAGGAAAAGGAGGAAGGAAAGAGGGAGAGGAGGGTGATGATGATGACCATGAGAATCACAGCTGGGACAGTCACTGAAGGCTTTCTATTGCCAGACACCGACCTTAGCAATGCACACATCTGACCTAATTTAATCCTTCTAATAATCCTACTGTCGGTTCCATTACTAGCCCCATGTTACAGAGGGCAACACTCAGTCTGAGATGGGTAAAGCACATGTTATGTTCCAACCAGTGGACCAAGACTCAAAACCACAGCTGGTGTTCATGACCACCGAGGTAGACGCTGCTGGATATCCCTCTCTTCTCATTCTCCCCATCCACTCTATTAATAGCACTGGATAGCCACACACCCAGTAAAAGATAATCACCTCTCCAGACTCCCTTGCAGCTACAGGTGGCCATGTAACCTGGCTCTGGCCATCAACCTGCCGGAGGAATCCATGCAGTGAGCTGGCATGTGCCTCTCGCCCTTCACACTTTCCCCTTCCTCTAGCCTGGAAAACAGAAGTGACACCTTGAGCCTGAGCAGCCACACGCTCAGAATGGCTCAGTGCAAAGATTGAGACAGCCACAGCCCCTGATGGTGTCACAGACCCAGGCTCCTAAATTGGACTGCCTTCTTCCAAGTCTCTTGTAATGAGAGAAAAATTAAGGTCTGGTTTGGAAAGCTGGAGTCTGAGTCAGGTCCTTGCTGATGCAGGCCCAGTGGGAAAGTGCATCCAGACAGTGCAGATCCCGCTTGAGCTCCCTTCCTTCCATCAGCTGCCACAGCCCAGGACATGAGGAGCTTGGAAATGAGTTGTGAAAGAGATACTGTCTGGAAGCCCAAAATAAAGACAAGAGGGCTACTCAAAGACGCACCATACAAGTGAGGTTCACTGAGAATTGTGGGAAGAAGTGGGGTCCACTGAGGATTGGGGGAAGAAATAGGGTTCAAGTTTCTCACCTTTTTGAACCAGAGTAAGAAATACACCCTTCTGACCACAAATGGAAGCAAGGCCAACACACTGAAATAACATTATAAATATTATAAACAGTTGAGGCTACACAGGAGGGCTGTCTCTGGGAAGAGTGTCCAGATGAAGTCTAAGGTAACTCTGTGGACTTCTGTGGGTGTCCCCAGGCAGGTTTCTGAAATAACAATTGCTACGGGGGAAAGAAAACCTTCCATGGAACCCTGATAGCCTGAGCAGCCAATGCATCCCAACCAATAGAGCCACATATGTAAAGAAATGGACTCACCATCCCAGAATCTTCTACCACAAGATGTCCAGACATATAAGGCCTATTATTATTCCACTGCATTTCCCTAAATCCTTTTACCTCATGTTTGTTTGTTTGTTTGTTTGTTTGTCATCTGCTCCATTTTTGGATGAAGGAAAAAGAAAGAAATCATTGATTCATTCATTACAAATGTACTTAAGCTATAAAAACATGAGCTACTAAAGGAAACAGTCAACAAAACAAAGAGGCAACCCACAGAATGGGAGAAGATATTTGCAAATGACACTACAGATAAAGGGCTGGTATCCAAGATCTATAAAGAACTTCTCAAACTCAACACCCAAAAAACAAATCATCAAGTCAAAAAGTGGGCAGAAGAGATGAACAGACACTTCTCTGAAGAAGACATACAAATGGCTAACAGACACATGAAAAAATGTTCATCATCATTAGCCATCAGGGAAATCCAAATCAAAACCACACTGAGATACCACCTTACACCAGTTAGAATGGCCAAAATGGACAGGGAAAGAAACAACAAATGTTGGAGAGGTTGTGGAGAAAGGGGAACCCTCTTACACTGTTGGTGGGAATGCAAGCTGGTACAGCCACTTTGGAAAACAGTGTGGAGGTTCCTCAAAAATTTAAAAATAGAGCTACCCTGGGACGCCTGGGTGGCTCAGTTGGTTAAGCGTCTGCCTTCGGCTGAGGTCATGATCCCGGGGTCCTGGGATTGAGTCCCACATCGGGCTCCTTGCTCAGCAGGGAGCCTGCTTCTCCCTCTGCCTGCTTCTGTCTCTCTCTCTCTGATAAATAAAATCTTAAAAAAAAAAAAATATATATATATATATATATATATATATATATAAAAATAGAGCTACCCTATGACCCAGCAATTGCACTCCTGGGTATTTACCCCAAAGACACAGATGTAGTGAAAAGAAGGGCCAAATGCACCCCAATGTTCATAGCAGCAATGTCCGCAATAGCCAAACTGTGGAAAGAGCCGAGATGCCCTTCAACAGATGAGTGGATAAAGAAGATGTGGTCCATATATACAATGGAATATTACTCAGCCATCAGAAAAGATGAATACCCAACTTTTACATCAACATGGATGGGACTGGAGGAGATTATGTTAAGCGAAATAAGTCAAGCAGAGAAAGTCAATTATCATATGGTTTCACTTATTTGTGGAACATAAGGAATAACATGGAGGACATTACGAGAAGGAAGGGAAAAATGGGGGGCGGGGAACTGGAGGGAGAGATGAACCATGAGAGACTATGGACTCTGAGAAACAAACAGGATTCTAGAGGGGAGGGGGAGGGGGGATTGGTTAGCCCGGTGATAGGTATTAAGGAGGGCACGTACTGCATGGAGCACTGGGTGTTATACGAAAACAATGGATCGTGGATCACCACATCAAAAACTAATGATGTATTGTATGGTGACTAACATAATATAATAAAATTAAAAACTACCAAAAAAAAAACAAAAAAAACATGAGCTACTAACAGGTAATTCCTTTGGAAGACTTAGATAGTGACACAGATGTTTCTCCACACAGTGTCTGTGGGTGGGTGTCTATATATAAACACAGCACGAACTAACTGTGGGGTGTACCACCAGCGAAAGTAGATTGGCCATGTGAAGGACATCTGTGTTAGGACCTGTTCCCAGTCAAAGGAAAGTAACTCTTCTTGGTGGTCCGACCACTTAACTTAAACAAAAAGAACTGAGCCAACTTTCAACAATGAGCCTTTCTTCTAACTGGAAAAAAAGAAAATAAAAAAATGAGAGTTGGCTACTGGTTATGGCGATGATGTGCCACAAGGTTAATAATGATGGGTTTCAGGTCACTGGCAATTTCTCATTTCAAACTAACTTGAACCGTCGGCCCTCAAGGGCTTACTGTTTCATGTGGGCTGCATGGCATTCACAGTCCTTTTCAGACACCCAAGCAGTAGGGTGAGCAATACTCTGCCATATATCATTACTGAAAACAAGAGAGGAGCTCTTCATCCTTAAAATTAAAAAGTGCCCCTATATTCAATCTCCATGGAGAAAGAGCCATAGACTTGTTCAGTTCCACAATGACTAGAACTTGAATGGACTAGTGACTTGGTGTCAATTCATGGGAACCGGGCTCTATCTTCAGAGGGAACTTGGGAGGAAAAAATTCTAAATTTCCCTGCAATGATTCAGAAGACTCCTCAGCTTTTTCCTCCATACTGTCAGTCACTTCTTCTCAGATGCCCACTTCACTGCTAAATAGCCCAAGGACTCATCCAGAGGATACAGGGCTTTTTCCTCATGGTATTATGAGAGCAATTTGGAGGGACGCAAAAATGAAGGGGTAAAGCTGCTTCAACTGAGAAGGGGGACAATAAGGACTGGTAGACATTATGGAAAACTAGAAACCACAGGACCTGATGCTTTACCTCGGCCCCAGCCAACTGTTGCTTCTACTTGCAATCTTCAAACCCAAGGAGAAAACCAGATTTTTATATGAAATCTCTGAATTTGTGTATGTGTCTTGGCAATTTTTTAAAGTCGTTGTGCAGGGAAAACAAAACACGTCTGCTAGTAAGCAATGTCTGTTGTCGCAGAGGAACATCTCCCTGGGTTTTCTCTTCTGGAAGTCACACCCAAAGCTATGGCTTATCCCGGGGCTGAGCCAAGGAAAAGGTGAAAAGAGGAAAAGCGGTGGGAAGAAAGTCTGGGAGCTGAAGGTTAATCCTAAGACTTAAGAGTTCTGTAAGTGATATATTTGCCTGTCAAATTCATGACCCCAGGAGGATGATAAACACACTCAAAAATCTCATCTAATTTTAGAGTAAGTTACTTTGACACATGAACCAAACTTAGAGGCCCATCAGTCCCCTCTCACTGACAAAGGCTATGCCAAACCCTCTCCCCCACAAAGGATGGAGATGAAGGTCTCGGTTCTACCACACTGCATGGCATTCATGGGGCTGGAGGCAAGTTTGTCCCCCAGTGCTCCGCATTCCCCAGATGAGCCGTCAGTAACAAGAGGCAGTCCTGATCTCTGCTTCTTGTCTCTCTTGCACTCTATTTATGGGCAAGTAGCCCTGAGGTCTTCGAGGGTTTGATTTCTTAACTTGAGATTTGAATCTTTCTTTCCACAACTTTTTTTGTCTTACTGGCTGTAGCACAGAGCCCTGGGAGCCTTATTCTGCCTGAGATAAATAGAGCGCTCTCCCACAATTCTAATTAACAGATTTTTTTTTTTTTTCTCTCCTCCCAAGTTTCCCCAAGGAAATCATTCTCAAAGCCAATCTTAGCTGGGCCGGAAGTCAAAACCAGATTTAAAAAGGTACAACAAAATGTACAGCAAATTAAGTTTCCTTGACAACATAAAAGTACCAAAAAATAAAGAAAAGCCTCACTGGCTTTAAAAGGAAATCAGCAGTATCCACAGTAACCAGACAGGAACCTTCCCTTTGACCCCAATTCCCCCAAAAAACTCTATTTAAAACAGACGAGAAAGATGTAATACCAAATGTCATGTGTGAACCTTGGCTGACTTGCAGCCTGATGAGAACAAAGATCTACGAAAGACATTTTGAGGATAACTGGGTAAATCTGGGTATGGATTATGTATTATTTTATGTCAGCAAATTATTATCAATTTTATAAACATGGTAACAGTGATATGTAGAAAAATGCCTTAAGTTTTTAAAAATGCCTGGCAAAGTACTTTATGGTAAAATGTGTCAAGATCTGCAACTTACATATATGGATGGATGGATGGACGGACGGACGGATGGAGGAGTGGGTGGGCAGGTAGATGGATGGATGGATAGAAAGACAGACTGAAAGACAAAACTTGGTGAAACATTAATAACTGTTGAATCTAGGTGGTGGGCATACACCTAGGTTGTTCATTGTATTGTTTTTTAAATATTGTATTTATTATTTCAGAGAGAGAGAGCATGTGAGTGTGAATGGGTTGAGGGGCGGGGGGGGGGGGGGGGAAGGGAAAGCGAGAGAATCTCAAGCAGACTCCATGCTGAGCATGGAGCCCGACTCGGGGCTCAATCTCACAACCTTGAGATTATGACCCGAGCCAAAACCAAGAGTCAGACGCTTAACCAACTGAGCCACCCAAGTGCCCCTGTATACTATTACAGGATTGTTTAAATTTTCTGTATGGTCGATAATTTTCATAACAAAAAGTTTTAAAACTGTTATTTTCATAAGTTCAGTGTTTTAGTTACCTTTTTAAAAAAATACTTTTTAAAGCATGTCATACAAAGAAGTCCCCATGTGGAAAGTGGGGATGATGTGGGAGATACTCCAGTTAATATTGTAGAGAAGAGGGTCTGACTGCCAAGATCTCCAGCCTGAGAGCCTTTTTCAGAACATCCTGAAAACACTAGACCTTCATCTCCTTCATCTAACTGGTAAGGAAACCGAGGCTCAGAGAGGTTCAGTGACTCCCTCCTGATCACAAAGCAAGTTAGTGCAGATGAAGGGACCTGATGGGTCTCAGGGTTCCCATCTACAATGTGCTGCACCACTGAGCTGACTGGCCTTGCCCAATTCATAGTCGATTTTCAGAAGGGTAAAGGATGCCTTAACAACTGACTTCATCTTTCATCCTTTGTTCCTTGGAAATGATTTTCCTCAGAGGCACATACTTCAAATAAGCATTCTCCTCTTTCCCATTCACCCAATACACTTTTTTTAAAAAATATTTATTTATTTATTTGTTTATTTTTGAAAGAGAGAGAGAGCCAGCATGCACAAGCGGGGGGAGGAGCAAAGGGGGAGAGAGAATCTTCAAGCAGACTCTCCCTGCTGAGTGTGGAGACTGAAACGGGGCTCAATCTCAGAACCCTCAGGTCATGACCTGAGCTGAAACCACAAGTCGGACACTTAACCGACTGAGCCACACAAGTGCCCCATTCACCTGATAAACTCTTTATCACACTTACTTTATCACACTAGACCGTATTATTCTGGGCACTTGGGAAAATGTATTTCTGTAGCACAGGGCCCCTGCCTTAGAAACACTCACACCCTACAAGTTACATGCTGGTATAAAGGACAAATCCCTAAGAGCTGCCCCCAAAAGGGTCAACTTCTAAAAATGGCTTCCAATCATTATATCTCAGTGACAGGAGAAAAAATGTTATCCTGATAGTAAAGGATTTAAATTTATTGCATGGCTGAAAATGGTTAGCCAAGTGAAATGATAAAGTGATGAATCATTTCCTTAAAAAAGTTGAGCTGTTAGTAAGGCGACTGCACGAAGAACTATTTAGAGATGTCAGAAGGAAGAAAAAAAAAAAAAAAAGAAAGTTATGAAGCCTGCCCAGGAAATTACTCCTAAATGTATATACTCTCTAGATTAAATTACTTTTTCAAAAGAAAAGAAAACTAAACAGACTTCAGGATTACTGTTGGAAAAAATGAAGCTGTCTCCTAATCTCTATTCGATTCCTTCTGGTTTCAGCACTGCCCTCCATCAGTAACTTAACAATCTGTGCTTCCCACAGCTGCCCTCAGACGCAGCCCCCACAGACGAACCCATACTGGCCACAGGCCTTTGAGACTTCTCTGTCTCCTGGGTTCCGGGAGATGGTTCCTGCCGGATCTCACCACACTGCAGTTGGGACAACTTGACCCAAAACCCAAGCCCAAGTTCTCAGATTGCAGCACTGATGACCTGCTTGATCAGAACTGGGATTTCCAGCCACAGCTCAATAAACAGGGAAGAAATCAGGGCACCGTAAACTGATTCTGTGTGTTGGTTTGTACTTACATGCCCTGTTATTCATCCTTCTTGGTTGTTTTTACTAATAAATGGAGGCAACAGGGTTCACTATCATCAAGGGATCGAGAATGTGTGTATACTTAAGACTCTGAGGGTGAGCAGATGCCAGGCACCGAGGGAGGAAGAGCTCACTCCTGGGACTACAGAACAAGAAGGTGGCTTTCACTTTCAATCAACCATGCTGGGTAACACGGGTCACTCCATGCCATCCACTGAGCTTGACCCTGGCATTCAAAATCCTCTAGAAAAGAGGCTTTCTGAGAGAAAAGGGGTCACTGATAAAGATGTGGCTCCATCCACCCCAGATCTTCAAGACTCACTATTTAACCCAATCTCAGAGCAGTCTCCCAAATATCTCCTGGGCTCGTGTAAAGTGGTATGCTGGCTGCAACAAAGCTCATCTTTTCTGGTATAAACCTTTATCAAAAGAAGAAGGAGATGGAATCATGGGAGAAAGAGAAAGGATAAGAAAGGTAAGAAGAATAGCGGTAATAGAGGCTGACACTGACGAACTATTTACTACGTCCCAGAGGCAGTGTCAAACAGTTTACATGCATTATCTTGTTCCATTCTCACAATCTAAAAGGCAGAGACCGCTACTAATCCCATTTTATAGGTGGGAAAACTGAGCTGCATAAAGATTAAACTAATTCCTCCAGATCACACCGACAGTAAGGGGCAGAGTGAGAATTCAAACACAAGTCGATGCAAATCTGGAAATCCTGGAGTCCAGGTGGCCTTCCATGATGTTCTTCTGAGGAAAGACCTCTTCTCATGTCTTAGCTCGGCATCTTGCCTAGGCATTGTGGCCCAGCTCTGCAAGCCACTGTGATCACCCGGGATGGGAAGCATGGCTCCTTCTCCAGAACTCCCAGATAGTTTCCTTGTACCTTGTTTGAGGACTTTAAAGCAACAATCTTATGCCTCCTACTGGATTATAAGAACAGGTGCCAGGACTTTTGTATTCCCCTGTGCATAGGTACGCAGATTATTGATTGAAAATTAATGCCACACTGCGTCAGCCCAATTGCCTGTCACTGACAGAGGTATCAAGCCATGGTTTGTGGAAGGACTGAACTTTTTTAGTAGCTAAAAAGAAAAAGAAAATTGCATTTGTTCCATAAACATTTATTCAGTCCATAATACGTTCGAGTTCCTTAGACTCCCACAGTCTACTTGAAATTGTCAGATTGACTCTTAGGAGGAAACTAAATGGCGTATCTTTTTGGCATCAGATGGAAATCACTTCTTAATAGGGTTCTACAAACGACAGCCTTAAGGTGCTTCTTCCAAACTCTGCTCCCGAAGTCATGGGGGATGCTGTTCTCCAAGGCTCCCTGCGCAATGCCATAATTACCAGAAAATGGAAAAATCCAAGAAACACAGGGGCCGTGGAGCAGGGTTCAGGGACTGAGGGCAACTGTTGATCCATGCAAAGATCAAAGCTGTGCAGAAACCATTCTCGGGTTTACACAGCTGCATGCTCCGTGCGAGAGCTGTAAAACAAACACAGTCTGGACGGGAGGGAAAGGTCTGTGATTGGGAGCGTGTGGGTGTCAATGACTCCCCAGGACATCAAATGAATGAGGAGGCCAGAGAGCCACCTCACTCCGGGACTAGAAAAAGAACCTTGTACTCTTTTCCAATCCAGGACATATTTTTATTGGGTCAAAAAATTTTACCAATTCAGCCCTCTAAAACATAATAAGAAAGAGGGAAGAGAATCATTAGCAAATATGTAAAAAAGTTCTTGAGTTTAATAAACACTATCACCAAAAAAAAAAAAAATGAATTGGTCAAATCTTAATAACCTGGGGATGAGAAACTCCCTGCTCCAGTTTACCTTGTTTAGTTGCTGTATACAACATCTGAACGAGACCCAGAGCTCTCAAAACTCCTTTAGGTGCATAAATTCCTAAACTAAATAATAACAAAGCCATATGTTACCGTGTTTTTAGATATGAATTGCTGTACAATGCACAAACATAACAGCAGCTCCCTGCTATCATTTGGATTCATTAAAAATAAAATCATCTCATAAGCCTGTAAAGTTGATTTTTATTTTTTATTTTTTTTGCACCACAAAACTTTCATATTTCCCCTGTGTACAGATGTATAATTTCTTTACGTGGTTGTTCTCAATGTCCTGAACTTGATATACATGTAATATTGGGGAATGAAAATAATACATATATATGTGAATTCCTCATTTTGTGTATTAGAAAACAATGTTTTGCTCATTAAAGGTGCCAATATAAATGCTATAAACCATGAAATTACCTTTGAGCCCTTCCTGAAATAACCAGTTCATGAACAAATGATCCATGCATAAAAGGCAAGGGGAGATTACAATAATAAGACTAAGTTACATTTTCATTTCAGGATTTTTTTTTAATGTAGAAAAGTATTATTACTGCAAAACCAACATCTGCAGCAGGTACATCCAGGTTATATAGGTAACACTTGAACAAAATAAGCTTGAACAAAGTAAGTTCAAAGAAGGGCGTTTCGTATTTCCATATGTGATGCTGAACTCCTATTTACAACACATTATCTCAATAAAAGAATCTTACTCTTGGTTTTCCCACTTCATAGGGCTGATTTAAACGCAATGATGGCAAAAGCATTTTACTAAAATAACTCTGATGTTTCTCATACTCAAAAGTTAAGATTCTACACTGCTGATGACTGACAGAAGTTGTCCATGGCAGAAATCTTCTCCCATGAGTCAATATTCTGAAGCTGAAATTAGCAGAGCCCTTACTCCAACGGGATCCCCAAACAAGCATCATCATCATCTGGGAAACTGCTAGGCATGCAGATCCTTGGGCCCCACTCTAGACATTCTAAATCAGCAGCTCTGTAGGTGAAGCCCCATGATGTGTGTTCCAACAGCCTCCAGGGGATCTTCGGGTGTGCTCAAGTTTGAGAACCAATGCCTCAGTCTGATAAGGTCACTAACCCAGGCTTGAGATAATGACGTCATCTCCTCTCAAATTCTGCGTATGGTCTTCAGCGCTTCCACCATGCTGCTCTTCACTCTCCAATGGCCTGACCCTCCATATCCAGAAAACAACATCTAAGCCAACTGATTTGCACATTTCTATCTGGATCAATCCTTTCCACACTCACCACTCGAGCATATGTCAGCCATGAAGCTGTAGATGATACATCTCTTGCCAAGAAGACACGGGACTCCTGAACTTCCTCCAGGTTCTAACCACCATCCTGTGGTAGCCCCAAAGATACCCTGAGTACATCCTGGGCAGGGAGTGGTCCACACTTCTGAGCAAGGGCTACCAGGGCTTCGTAGAGCCTTCCTGTGTAGCCCCAAGTAGAAAGTTATCTGTCTCCCTTAGGCCAGATCCTGTTCTTGACTCATTCATTCGTTCATTTAATTAGTCATTCACACAGTCATGAAACAAACAATGATCTAGCTCTCATTTTCTTTTTTTTGTTTGTTTTCTTTTTTGCTTCATGGGAACACAAAGCTGCATTAGATCATTCCAACCTTCTCTGAGTACACAGTCTAGTGGGGAACACACATAGGATACAAATAGATGAGCATAATAGAGTGAGGTAAGTATAAGATGGAAATCTACATAAGGAACATAAAGAATGGATGATTGAAGAACTACTTTTTGGCAGGAGGGAGTCAGTCACACACCTGCCAGAAACGAATCTTACAGAACGAGTAGAAACCAGCAAGGCTGGAGAAGGGAGATGGGTGAGTTTTAGGCAGTGTCAGACCATGAGCAACAACCCTGATGAGTGGATGGGACTTCCTAACTGCAAGCCCTTGAAGGCAAGAAGACTGCCTCGGTGTCTACACCCTCAACCTGCTGGGCTTGGCACGGAGATGTTGAGTCAAGTCCAGACAAGACGGAACTGGACAAGCGGTAGGGAACTCATCAGAGGAAGTCAACTCCTGAGGCAGGAAGAACAAGTGTGGCTCCATTTGAGTGATCTGGACAAGGAGAAAGGGAAGCTGACCTACCCACGGATCAGCAGCAGCGGAAAGGATGTGTGGAAGGCAGGACGTCAGTCAGGAACATGTGGGGAGCCTGGTTGCTACATGTGAATGGATCCCAAAGAAGGTTATGAATCACCTTTTAGGAGGGTCTGAATGACAACAAATGCTCTTTCGTGCTTGGATAAGATCCTGCCAGAATTGACCAGACCAGGCTGGAGTCCAGGGTACCCAGTTAAAGGCTTCCACTGTGTGACCTGTTGAATAATTCTCCCACCAGCCTGGGATGGGGAAGAATGTCCAATTGCCCTAGTACTGCTGGAGAAAGGGACAACTGACCCAGATATTCTAGAACCACGGTAAGGAAGAGAAAAAGAGAAAGGGAGGACACACAACCTGGCAAAATGGTGCTGGGCTGTCACAGGACATACAGGAGAGAGGAGGGGACCCTCTCTGTAGATTTCTGCTCCTTAAGAACCCTGGACTCAGTTACAAGAGTGGCAGGGGAGGGGTCAAAGGACAAATCTTTCCTGCCTCCTGAGTATGCACCAGATAGCTCCTAGGGGTATTTGCCAATGTCCTCCTTCTGAATCTTTGCAGCAACACTAAGAGGTGGGTGTGATATCCCCATCTTGCTGCTGAGTTAACCGGTGGCTCAAAGAGGTGAGATCACTTGCCTGGAGCCACACAGCTAATAAGCGTAGGATTCAAGGTATGCTCTGGCCTGACCCCAAAGTCCAGGTTGGACTCACCTGAGTCAGACCAAAGAAAGGCTCGGATACATCAGAGGCTGAAGTGGCTGCCAGGCCAGGAGCAGGATACCAGCAAGAAATGGTGACTTTCAAGTGTGCCCACAAGGGGGGGGGAGGGCTGGAGGTGTCTTCATGAGGCTCTAGAATTGTCTACCTTCTTGGCAGAAAATCTCTGGCCTACATCACTGGCTGAGAATTCTGAATTGCAACCCTCACCCTTCTAACCTATCCCTGAAAACCTTACAAAGTATTCTGACAAAGTGCACGTTCAGCTCTGCAACTGAGATCTGTCTGAATCCGCTTGGCTCTTCTATGAATCCCTCCAAATACTTGAGGGTAAGGGCAGCACATTTCAACTTAATGGGATTTCCTGCCATATTCTGCAGTGCCAGAATTGCTCCATCACATAAATAAATTTGAGAAGAACTTTCTTTCTTTTTTTAATGATATAGAACATAATCTTTTCAGTAAATCCTAATTTAAAGCATTCTAAGTCCAAAAGATAATTATTTGGACCATATAAATACTGCATGTGGGTGTAATATGGATTGCATGCAGAGCCATTAAAAAAATACTTGGCTCTGTTATTTTCTTAAAATTGCTGTGTTGTTGCCATTTTTATTGGGTTAATTAAAAGACCATAAAAATCAATTCAAACATGTTTGGAAACAGATTTGCAAATTTTATAAACTGTGTTCAGTTGGTTAGGCCAAAGATAATGACAGACGTCTCTGTATGCATAGCTTTGGTGTGGTCATTCATTCATGCATTCATTCCTCCAACCCAAATCCCCTACTCTGGCCCCAGCACTAAAACAAGAGTGGTACCTGTCCTCATAGCACCCTCGTTCTGCTGGGAGACAGAAACTGAAGGACATCATTTAGATGAGGGGGTGGCAAATTTTTTCTATAAAGGACCAGAAAGGAAATATTTTCAGCTTCGAGGGCCACAGTGTGGCTGCTACAACTTCTGAACTTCGCCCCAAGAGCGGGAAAGCAGCCACAGACAATACCTTAAATAGAGGAGTGGGGTGTGTTTCAGTAAAACTTTATTTATAGACATTATAAATTGAATTTCATTTATATTTTCATGTATCATGAAATATTATATTTCTTTGGATTCTTTTCTTTGACTGCTTAAAAATGAAGATCATCCTCAGGCCATGCAAAACCAGAGGGTTCACAGACACTGGTGTATACGGTTACACAGGGAAAAATACTGTGGTACGGCTGACCCAGCAGCCACCAAGAAGATGCTGGGATTCTCAGCTGGGAAGGCCAGGGGGCTAACAGTCCACCATGTCAATCCTAACGGTCTGGCTAAAGGGTAGAAAAGAGAAACTCTCCCTCAGCTGGTGGCCATCAGATCTCTCTGCTCATTTCAAAGATGGCTTCTTGCCCAGGTCCAAGCAGTGGTCTTTGGTGACTCTCCCGGCTCCCTGGTGGCCTTGGCAATTTGCTCCAAACTTGATAAAGTGCTAATTTTGCTTTTTAACAGCCGTTGTGTAACTTTGAGAAAAAGCCAAGCCAACCCTTTTTGAAAATCTGAAGAAACGTTAGCCCACAGATTGAAACCTGGGGATCCCAGTTACAACCAGATGGCAATTTTCACGGTCAACTTCTACAACTGTCCCAACTGCGGTCTCCGACGGAAATAATGAGAAGACTGTGTGTTATTCCCAGGTTCCTTGCCTTGCCTCAATTGCTGAATGTCAGCCCCAGACAGCTCAGTTATAATGACAGAAACATAACGTAGTTCATGCAAGTGGCCTTCAGTGGGCAAATGTTCAAGCACATTAAGGTTTTAATATAATTATAATTATAGAACATGTTCAACCAATTAACCACAAATATGCTGTTTATCTGAAAGGCTGCCAACACTGTGAACTGCAGTCAAAATAACATTAGGCTGTGGTCCTTAAGCAAAGAATACACACTGAATCAAAAGATCAGAAGGAAAAGGCCAAAATAAATATTTTATCTGATACTTTATGAGTATCTCCTCAAATGCCAGATTAAAATATGTCATCTCAACTTCCCATATATTCACTTGGTGAAATCAGATTAAGTGAGTTCATGACACTGTTGAAAAACATCATAAACCAGAGAGAGAAGGAGAAAGAGGGAGACAGAAAGAGAGAGAGAAGTGTATTTTGTAAATCTTGGCAGTCAAGCGTCCCCTAAACCTAGAGCAAGTATAACATAAACAAGAAAAGGCAATTAGAACAAGTCATATTTTTAAGGCATTCAGAAACTTCTCCTTGCTCCTTATATCTTTCTTAGCTACAGCCTATAGGAATTTAAGCAGAATTAAACTTTGCCTTAGCAACTAAAGAAGCCTTCTCCTAACTTTCCTCTGAGAAAGAATTAAAAAAAAAAAAATCTAGTTGTACAATTTGTATATACCCAATTTGTACTGCTGTAAAAGCATATTTTCAAAAGTGCTCCCTAAATAATTAAGCTGCTCCTTTTACCATACTTCCTATATTACAGAAGTCATTTTCCCACCAAGAATCAATAAGTCATTCCTCACGCCAGTCATTTTTCTCCATTTAACGGAATGTACTAAAGTCCGACACTGCAAGTTACATTACCTTTGAATTATGTGTGTAATTTAAAATTCAAAGTACTACACTAAGGAGCTTTTTAGACTGACCACTCTACGCTCTTCTCATAAATATGGTCCCTTGCAGACCCTTCTGACGGATTTACAGAACAACAGGAGTTTGGAACGGTGAAGCCCTGAGCCCTGCAGGAAAGCCGCCCTCTGTAACAATGACACAGAACAATGCTCTGTTCAGAGGAAGCGCAGAGCAAACTGTCATACATCATTCACCAGGAAACGACTCTGTGTTTGGAGATTAATGGGAAAGCCATTCTCAAGCATCTTCACTTTAATTACAAATAAGCACGTGGGCAGATATTGACATGTCCGTCCGGAGAGTACTCCCTAAGTAAAAGCTGCCAGGATGATTTTTTTGTTTGAACAGACCCAAGTCCTCCGATCACATTTTAAATGTAGAAACCCAAAACGGGGACATACTGAAAGAAACTCTTCTTCACCAGCGAGACACATCACAGGGAGGGGAAGAAAAAAAAAATACAGAGAGATCAGTAAATGAAAATGTGTGTGAGAGTGTACGCACAGCAATTTCATTTTAAAGAATTAATAAAAGTGACTTGAAAGACCTGTAACTGACTTCATGGGCTGATGCAGCTTCTGATTATAAATGAAATACAATCACTTCACTCTTCAGGAAAATAAAAACAAAGTGAGTACCAAAGATCTCCGTGCACATTCTCAAATTTGTGATAGGCTGATTCACGCTGCAGGCTCGGAAAACTTTAAAAACACCTGTCAAGTAAAGAACGTTTCTCTCAGTAGTGCGGGTTATTTTATTCAGTGGGCCTCCTCCAAGGAACCAGACACACACCCCCCCCAGCCGCCTAGTATGGAAAAAGGAGACTTCCCCACATTGTGCTTTCAGATACTGGTTATTTAGAAAACGCGACAATAGGTTTGAGAATTGGGATGTGCATATGAACTGGGATTTCTTGTGCTTCCCTTTATTCCTGAAGCGACTCATTTACCTTTCCGGGAATCTGGGGGTTTCCTTGTCACCTTCCCCCCCCGGGGACAATGGAGCCCATTCTTCAGGAAAGCCCTACCTTGGATCCCCACAGCAGAAGGCTTCTCAGACCATTTCATCATAAGAGCTGCCGCCCTGTTCATTCCCACTGCCCAGTAGCCTAACAACATTTTCCCCCCTTTTTTTTCATTAGTAAGTAATTCTGGTAACTATACACTTTTTCTGATGTGGAACAATCTTAGACCACTGGAGCCTTACTAAATCACTCTAGGACGTGCCTTCTTTGGGTCATCAAAAATCAACTTTCCTGCCTAGGTTTTATTCTTGCTAATTTAGCACTCCCAAGACAAATCACTTAAAAACGCCTTAAAAAATCATTAGCTCTCATTTATTCAACTATAACATCAGCATGGCCTGAAGCACGGGAAGAAACAGACGGGCAAAGTTCCGCTGCCGGCACCAGGTAGAGCTCTCCCTTGTAGCACCCTGTGTTCCCAGCAAGACTTCACCCAGAGCCGCCTTCCACTGCCTTTCAGCCAGGACCCTCGCTCTCTCTCTCCCTCTCTCTCCTAGCTGCCGTGGCGCCTTGTGTTAACTGAGACTTTGTGAGAAAAGCAGAACCTTCCCGCTGGGTGTTAGTTTTGCATGGCAACACTCAACAATCTCAAATTGTGAGACCCCAAGGATAATTTTTTTTTCTTCTTATATTTGTCTGGATTTCTTCCCACTTGAGAAATGTGGCAACCGCCACTCAATTGATGGATACTTGCTGGTAAAATACTAGATCTGAGCAACTGTGCACTGATGTAGCCTATAAATTACAGTCCAACACAGTTAGTTCAAATAAAAGGAAATTTCATCTAAGGGAACTGATATTCTGGGAATTTTCTTTCCCCGAAGGATTACATCTAGGGAAGTAAAACTTATAAAGGGAGATGTTGCAAATGTATCAGGCATCTCTAGGATACAGAGGGTCAGTATGACTGTTCTGGCAATATCATTGTGTAGAAGGATGCATTACTGATGAACGATGGACAGGAAATATATTCTTCTCATCTGATAAAAACAAAATATTAAAATGACAACCACAACCATAGCTCCACAACAAAAATCAGACCAACCTAGATCCAATTACTATGGGCTAACATTACTTTTATTGCCATAAGGCACTGGCCCTCATCAGAGCCTCTCAAACATTTCCCTCAGCCATTCATCCTATGACTAGGTAATAAAATGCATATATGTATAAGCTGCTAAAAAAAAAAAAAGTAAACTCAAATAATTCAAAACATCTCCTTTTGGATGACATAACGAACCTCATAGAAACAGCTTCGGCCCAAACTTAGGAAAGACAGGCTGTGCTCGTTTCTTTGGACGTTTTAAAAATATGCTGTCAAGGGGGGGCGCCTGGCTGGCTCAAGTCGGTAGAGCATGTGATTCGATCTCAGGGTCCTGAATTTGATCCCCACATTGGGCGTGGAGCCTGTTTAAAAAATAAAATAAAACTGGGGTGCCTGGGTGGCTCAGTCGTTTAAGTGTCTAACTCGATTTCAGCTCAGGTCATGATCTCATGGTTGAGATCGAGCCCCACATGGGGCTCAGCGATGAGCGTGGAATCGGCTTGGGATTCTCTCTGTCCCTCCCCCTCTGCCCTCCCACCGCCCCCCCAAAGACAAAAAGAAGTAAATAAAAATAAATTTTAAAAAAAATCTTAAAAATATGCTGTCACTGTAACCCTTTTTTGTGCCTTTTGCCGATAATTACTACCTAACCAATCATTAAAATAAAAATACAAAAAAAGATTAGAAACCTCGATCAGTGAAATTATCAAAAACATCCGATATTTATCAAAAATCTCTAACCTGTTCTTCAAAGATGAAAACTTTGAATGACAAAGGAACTTACTAACTCAAAATCAGAGATGGCCCTCCTGGCCTAGTCTCTGCTTTGGCCCCTATATTTTGACTGAGCTAGTCCCTGGTTAAGCCACTGGAAAGAGAGTCCACTTCAAGCCCTTAAAATACTGTAGCCACAGAGAGAAAGCAATCATGTGACATCTAAGAGACGAAAGCACATACTACTGCTTTGTTAAATGGTGACACAGTTCCTTCGGAAAGGGGTCTCTCCCTAGACTGGGTGGAGCGAAGTTACAGATCTTGTCTGTAACTCCAGAAGAGAGAATTTTCTAATGACCAAGACAAAGGACTCAAAGTGAGCCTGATACCTGGTTAAAGATCATGCTTTAATCACTTGAGCTAACAGTTCCTTTCAACAGACATCAAGATGTAAGGAGAGTCCTAAACTGCTTAGGCAATTAGAAATTATTAAGTTTCAAAAGGAAAAGAAAGGGGAAAAAAAAAAAAAAACAGAAGAGCTAAACTGTCTGAAGCATCCAGCCTCCTTCGCCAAAACGGAGAATTTTACTTCATTTTTCCTTACAGAGTATACTGCCGGTTCCCACGTGTTTTCAAAATTTCATGTTGTTGTTTTGAATGCCAAGGTCAGGACTACTGTATCTTGTCCTGGTATATCACCCGATGGCTGACTCTCGCCCAGTCATCAGAATGACATGGTGGAGCATGACCCCTGGGGCAGTGACATAAGAGGATGGGTGTCCAGCATGACAAGGAGCCGTAAGATAAGAGACTTTCTAACTTGGGGAAAAAAAAAAAGTCAGGTGTTTTTTGTTTTTTGTTTTTTTCCTTCCCTAAATAAAAAAGAAATGAACTATGAATATCTCGAGTGGTCCTGAAACTAATATACCTTTAGGATAACGGTAGAAACAACTTAAATTTTTTTCTATGACACTCACATAGTCATATTTATGGTGGTCTCACTGGTATGGAACACGCAATTAATAAGAAGCTGTTCACTGACTCATTTTTTTGTTTTATTTTGCTGTTCCTTTTACACTTTTAAAAGTCTGCCCAAATGTATTGCTTACAAATCAGACCAAAAACACATCAATTAAAACCACAGTTATTTTTTTTTTTTTAGGAGGAGGGAAAAAAATCAAATTCCAGAATCCAACTTTCACGTTTTACTTAATTACGAACAAAGACATAATGCATTATTTTTCTGTATCCACGAGAGACAGGCAGACTGCAATTTTTATTGCATGTTAAGTTTTCACTGGATCACAATATTATTAAGCTTTAAATCAGAGGATTGGTTCCTTCAGCTAAGTCTAACAATACTAGAAAGTAAAAGGAAAAAAAAAAAACACCTCATCTGGGGCTGTAATATTTGCTGAAAAAAATCTACTTCAAAACATTAATCAAATTTTTCGCCTACTGGGCAACCATATGGTATAGCAGCATGTGAATCTCACAAACTTGCTGATCTCCTGTAACTGGGTGCAATTAATTACGCTGGCTGCATCCATCTCTTGGATTTTCGCCTTGTGAAAAAAGTATTTATTGCAACAGCTTTTACAAAACAAGGGAATGAAAATCACAATTGATTAATGAGCTGAATGGAAATATTTCCGTTAGCAGATTTTTAAAATGAATAAGGATTAATACCATGGGTAGAAATGAACCCACGTCGAGATCTCCCTGTACTTTTTGGGCCCCCAAAAAGGTGGCAGGAGAGAGGGTAGTGAAGCTGCTGAGAAGTGTAACATGCATAATTCACTAGCAGGCTTTGGATCGCAAGTAATAAAGCCTTAAACTAGTGAAGTAATAAAGAGGTTGGCTTTACAAGATACTATCCTGGGAGACAAAAAGCTTGTTCTTTGATTTGAAAACACAGATATTAAATACTCAGTGGGTGAGGAACATCACAGGCCTGACAAAGAAGGGAAGGGAAAGTGGCCCTTAGAAAAAAGCAATCGACTTTGTCCTTAGCTATTTAGGCCCAAAGATTGCTGCACATATGGTCCGATTATTGTTTTAAGACCCCCTCCATAAAACCGAGCATCTGAGAGCATGAAAGGATGGTAACACCGTCCTTACCTGCTGGCTAAAGGTACAAACAATACATAATGGCAGCATCGTTCCCCACAGGTATGCGGCCCTCATGCCTTGGCCTTTTCCTAAGCAGTCGAACCCTTTCTGGTGCTAAACCATGACTCCTGCCTTCCAGGAGCTGGCGTCTTGACAGGCATGGGGGTCACAATCCTTCCCTCCATGGGAAGTCACAGACCCATGGCTGGAGGGCTCCCCCCCCCTCCACAAGCAGAAATTCGCATATCTGTCTCTTCCTAGAAGTGCTCTCAGGGTTTAAGACCACCCAAGTCAGCCAAACATCAGTGACATCTTCTTCAAGGCATCCTTATTTCAGGACGATCAGGTCCATTTTCTCTAAACAAAGAGGAGGCCGATCCCAATATTTGCTGTTAAATAATTATCTGGAGAAAACAGAGCAAATACTAACTGTCCATAAGTGGAAGAAATACGTAAGTTGGAGAGATCGAATATTGTAACGTTTTCACAATTAGTAAAAGAAACAGCTGCTAAGAACAAGCTTTGTAATTCGACCCTTATGACAATTGTTTCCTTTATGTGTCTACTGTATTTAAACATCTACCAGGAAATTCTACAAAGGTCTTATTAAGGAGAATTTATTATCATTTCACTCATGCCTACATGACATGTGTGACCAATGTATTTGTTTGTTTGTGGACAATCACCTCACCCAGGAAAAGAGGAATGAATTTTTATAAAACAAAGGATAAGTGTTATTTTTAAGGGACATTATTTCATCTCAAACAACTCATTTCAAGTGTGGTCTATATTTATGTTAACATCTAAGTTTGGAGATTTTGACTTCAATGGAAAAAAAGAATTCTGCACTTCAAAGTAGCAAGCAGATCTAGATGGGTAAGAGATTCCAAAGGCCACCATGCAGGGAACTGAACACATAACTTTAAAAACTCTGATTGAATCATTCCAGCAGAGAATCAGAAACACTTTATAATCAAAGAAGCTACTGTTGTGAAGAAACCATTATCCAGTGAAAAGTAGGAGGAGGTTACAAAGAGAATGTGCTTGGCTTCTTGAAGAGGGGGAAAAAAAAAAAAGATCTAATGGGAACTGAGTGGTCCAACTCCTTAAACCAGTGACCCTGCAATGTACACCACTCCCCACCACCACCTCTCAGACCATCTCTAACACCTCCTACGTGCAATGGTTGTTGGCTTAAAAGTTTAAAGAGCTAACAAAATGTTTTAACGAGATACAAATCTCAGAGATCATTAATCAATATGTTCAATGTTATTTGTGATAATTCATCATGACATGATATTAATGGGTTACTGTACCCTTCAGAGGTGAGATTAATGCAAATGAGCCGCCACAATTAACTTTACTGCTCCCAACTCACAGGAATGGACAGATGATTATAAATGACAACTATATGTCAATTACAATATCCAATAAAGTGAAGCTTAGAGAACAATCCATCTCCTTTTATTGCTCTTCCTTGACGTAGCTGAATTTAGCTCAACCCACTGTTGTCACAATGTAGCCATTGTTTGGGGGAGGGGTAAGAGGCTTTTCAATTCTTCTTTTTTTTTTTTTTAATGTTTCCAGTATCTTAAAAAGTGCTTCAAAAATACCCATGTAAATACATTTTCTAAAGGAGGAGAGCCACAAGAAACCAGGAATCAATGCCACATTCATTCTACGTGAGTTAAAGAAAACTATCCATTTTCAAATTATAGCAGCAAGGCCAGCAAGGCAGCAACCTACCCAGCGGTGTATAATATATTTACTCAATTAAAAAAGGAAGACATTAGCTCAGCATCCTGAAAAGGCTGGAGTTTCACTAAACAAAAGTTATTAGAGGATCACAATGTTGAAGTAAACAGGTCGGAAAGTGGAAAAGCAGGTATGAGGCCAGGGGCAGAAAGAGAGGTTAAACTTCTTAAAGTGCAGAGCCGCACCTGTGTTAACAGTTATTACCCAGGTACAGACCCTGCCTGTAGAGGATCTTGATGTCAAATCCTTCTTTCCATGGGCAGAGCGCACCTTGAGAGAAGTCTCCCTTGCAGACCAGCGTATTACAGTGGTGCCTCCTAACCACAAATCCCCTTACAGGGCAGGTACACCCCAGTGGCTTTTGAGTGTTGGCAGCTAACTCACAGTTACCCCTTTCTGCCTCACCTGAAAGGCTATGCCCACAAAGCCTCTTTCCCTGGCAGATGCTGGCTAATCCCTGAACGCCAGCCAGCCACGCCCTTGTCTCAAACAGGATCCACTCTGCCATACCATTCATATTCCAGAGCCCCCCATGAGATCAGGCTGAAGCTGGTCACATCCTTCCGACCATTTTCCATACTCTACACCATTCTCCTCCCTCTGCTTTCTTCTGAAAGCACAACCTCCCAGATCAACTGAACAAGAAGCATGCCTTGGGCTCTGCTTCCAGGGAACAAACCCTGCAGAGCAATTTACAGAGACCTGCTCTTTGCCAGTCATCGATAAGGAACCATCCAACATGCTTTTTTGAAGCTACACCCAGAAAGGATTTCTTCCTTGTTTCCACAAACATCTAAAAGTTAAATTATAACGTAAGACTGTAAAAGGTTCACAGTGGATTGTGGAAGCTGTGACTTGTCTATCCAGGACCTATTCCCATGTCCCTTCTGCTGACAAAAGGGAGCTTATTTCTTCATAAGGGAACTGGGCCTCCCGGACTGCATGTAGGGCCAGGATGTGGGATTCCAGCCTAGAATAACGACCCTCATCCTGTGGGCCATAAATGATTCAGGGCTAATACCTGCCTCCAAGCCAGGCTAGTCCTGTTCTCCTGGCTTTTGTGCGAGGGACAGTGGGGGGAATGGCTTCTTGGTGGCAGGGCTGGCTAAGCTGGGAAAGTGCTGGTCTATCAGGGGCCATCTTGATCCCCACTCAGGAAGAATATTCTCTTTGAAGAATATAATTTAAAAAAAAATCAAAATCAACAGGTTAAAGATGGGGCCCAGATGACATATTTAAGGTCTGGGACAAGCTTGACTCTAAACCCAGAGTTGGCAAACAGACCACTGAGCCAAATCTGGACCCCAACTGCATGTTTTCATATAGCCCAGGGTCTAAAAATACATTTTTAAAGGGAGGAAGAATGAAATTAGAATGTATTTTAACACATCAAATATTACATGAAGTTCAAGTCCCAGGCTCCACATATAAAGTTTTATCGGTGCACAGCCACACCTAGTGGCTTACCTGTTGCCGTGTGGCTTTCCTTGCTAAAATTTTGGAAGAGGTGAGTAGCTGTGACAGAGACCGCAGGGCCCAAAGACCCAAAAATATTTATTATCTGTCCTATTACAGAGAGAATTTGCTGACCCTTGCATAAAACTTTGCATTCATGAGCCAATAATGACCCTTTCCACTTAAGCTAGTTTGAATTCGGACTCTTTTGTGTCCGAGGGGAACGTCCTTATTAACTGAGGAATCTATTCGTACCCCTTCCCTCGAACCCAGACACCTCTGCCCACCCAGTCTGCTGGGATCCTAAAGATAAAGAATCAATATACAGACCAACAGATTGGTTGTTTCTTACCTCATCCTTAGAAGTTACTATTTTTTTTTTTTTTTTGCTGAATGTCACCAAGTGTTGAAATGTTCATCTTAAAACATGCAAAATACATAGTATCAACTGTCCCAACTGATATGAAATTCTAAGCCAAACACTGAAACGTAAAGTAGATTAAAGGTGGGGAAATAAACTTTTTTTTTTTAATGTACTTGAAGAACATACTGAATTTGAGAGGAAATCCCACCACTGCCGAAGTGTTATCCCCACTAGGGAGAGCCTGCCATGGTTAGCTGTAATGGGCCGGAACATTCTAGTCCCAGGTCAAGAAACTCAGGTGCCTGGTGAAAACACAGTGTGATTTTGATGACTTTTACAGAATATCGCCAAGAGGGGAAATAAAGTCGTTCCCTTCATTTTTGGTTTCCTGTATTCCATCAGGAGATAGTTGCAGGTTTAAGTTTCTCTTCCCTTTTCCCCTGTATACTCACCTTGGTCTCAGGACAGGAGATCATCAGGAAAACAGATTCATGCTGCCTCCCTTGATCCCCTGATCCATTAGCTCAGGCTTGTTGGGAAGGTTAGCAAAAAAGGGCCAAGCCATTTTCTTTTGTGAGGACTCGAGGGTATCTCACTTTTATTTTAGTGATATAAAGACAACTTTTGTTTCTTACTGTAACCAATCTGCTACACTCGATTCTAATAGCTCTATTACATTTTCCATAGATTCTCCTGGCATGGGGTATAAACGGGCAAGACAGCACTGGATAAATCACGGCCGGCAGCAAAGACATTTTCTCTAGGGAATGAAGGCTCCCATTTAGCATCTTAACTCACTCCCCTTTTTTGGAAACACCCTGTCACAAATGAGTCTCTCAAACTGAAGAAATTGAAATTGATTTCTTAGGGTAATAATTAACCTCAGAAAATAATCATGAAAGGTTGCTTAATTAATTATTTTTTCGTACTATACTTTGGGAATATTTCTTTTTTCCATAAAAGATGGAGACAAAAGTAGACACATTTTATGATCATATAAAATGTTATTGGATTCATATTTTATAGGAGAATGAAACTCACTTAATTTGCAAAATGCTCAATATGAGAGGGAAGGATCCCCCCCCACACACACACACAGCTTTCTCAAGACCCTTAAATATATTCTTTTCAAAACAAAACAATCTTTCTGTTCCTGATTTTTGAACACATAACTGCAGTAGAGTTTTTAATACATTGTTGCTATTTAAATCTCCCACCGCTTTCTGCTTATTCAAAAAAGAAAGTATTTTTCATCAGAATGGGAGTGTACAGGGAACTATGGTGACACCTTCCTTCTTTCTTGAGAACAGAAGGAGGGCCTGTCACTCAGAAACTTCTTACTATCCCAAGGGATGAAGAGACAGGGGGATGGGCATCCCTCACATGATACTACAGAGATGGACGGGTGTGTTGCAAGCAATTTAACACACACACACACACACACACACAGAAACTGCAAAGCGACTCTTTTTTTCCTTTAGTCACCTGAAAAGTCCTCCAATTTAATTGCAAACTAATCAAGGTACAAGTTAAGTCAAGTAATAGACATTGCTGCAGATACTATGTCTGTCGGATCACCAAGGGAGAACTCCCAGCATTAACAGACTAAGAAATGCCCCCCAAAAGAAGATGTAAGAGATAAGATTATTCAAGGTGTTTTATTTTTCCCTTCCTTTGGTGGTTGAAAACATTTTATTGTGCGCTATTTTTGTGGAGGGGGTATTTTGTGTTCTTTAAGAGACAAACAAAAATAAAAACAATTATGTGGAATCAAGTTATGTGAACAACACGGAACTGTTTCTTGAAGCATTCCAAATACACGTTTTTGCTAATTAATTAACAAATTCAAGCTGGTTAAATAAAACCTTCTTCCAACACCTCCTATTTAATTGCAGTTTGGCACCAACAAATATATATCAAAATTATAGTATTTCCCCTGACAGGAAGCTCCTTCCTTCCACACACTATTATGACTCTCTGCAGAGTAAGCCAGATTTGCTGACAACCTTGAACACTGCTACAACAGTATTACTATACTTGGCAAAGAAGTGCCCTTGCGGCGAGAGAAAAGCTGTAATTTTGACTGTCACTTCACATTACACTAGATATTATTTCACTGTATACACATGCACACACTCACAAACTCTTAATAGACTACAGTTTTCGCGCTGCCTGCCTTTCCAATATAAATGGCAATATAATACCAGCGAACCGCCAATGGGATCCCGGGGAGAAACAAATGTTTTGCATTATGGAAACATCGTCGGAGGATGCCTTTTAAGGCATATTTCATTCCTTTGTCCCCTACTCAAGCCGCTTACACCCGAGCATCAACTTCATAAGCTAATTGCTTTGATTATCGAAAGAATTTCACTTTCTTTTTTTTACCCCTGTAAAGAACAAGGTTATCATCAACAAATTCTATGCTTGAAAATGCCCATGATATGCGCCCAAGGCAGTACCACATGATCCTTAGTATGTTGGACACTCTTCAAGTCTGATGCCTGGTTTGGAGAATTTCCAGATTGCAAAATGTATCCTCCTCATGCATATATTCTGCTTTTCTGTTGGCAAGGAGGAGTTTGTGAAGCGGCAGTGGCCACCAGCCATGTCACTGCTAAACCAAACTGGCAAACACAAAACACCCCCACAAACCCCACACAATCTACACACTGTCCCTAGCAGAGAGCAGAGTCTGTCTCTGTAGAGAACTGAATGCAACATATGCTTCCTCCTTACCAAGCTCACACTGAAGCAGATTGGGCCAGCTTCCCTACTGTGCCCTCCCTCCACCCCTGGCTTTGATTTACAAGGTGGTATGTTAATATTCCCTCTATTTGTCCAGGGCAAGGAATTCTGTGATGTCAGTAGGAGTGCCAAGTGGAGAACTCCCCAGAACCCAGAGCAGAGGTCAGGAGGACTGAATGCATAGGTGAAAGGATCTGCAACTTGCCCCAAGGGGGAGATGCTAGACGTGGCAGTGGGGAAAGGGGCATGGACCCTGACCTCACCTTTCAGTGAGGAGTCGGTCCCTCACACACACCTGGTAGCAGAACCACAGAATGCTTGAGAAACCAGGCTCTCCAATAAGGAGACAGGAGCTTCACTTTCTAATTAATCTCTACCATCTGCCCCCACCTCACTTTTTTTTTCTTTTCTACCTTCAAATAGGTATTTCAAAATATTTAAAGAATATTTAAACTCATTTCACTGAATCAAGGGGAAGCAAGAGCAAACTCTTTGCCCTCCATTAAGAGAACACATCCAAAACTTCGCCGTGTCTGCTGACCACACCAAATTTAACAAGGTTTGCAAATGAACTGGAGTAAGTTTCCCACAGTGACACATTAATAATAAGTTCCTTATCCCATCTATCCCAAGCCATGAATATGTAATGTTATAAAATGAGTCCTTTTCACACAACAGAACCTCAGATGTGAATAAATAAAAACTATCCATCACAAGCGTGTGAAAAATTAATGAGAGTTCAGAGACACAAGGAAGAATGGGGACCAAGGAGAGATGGCCCAGTTCATAAAAGCCTCCCTAACTTTTGGATGGTAAATATGCTCAGCCCCGCCCCTGGCGCACTGCCAGGTGAGGGGTAGGGACAGTCACAGTACTTCCCCTCTCCATCTGGAGGTGGGGACTCCGGCACGCCACCACGGAGGTCACGGCCACACACACTCCATTGCCAGTATTCTAACCGTGACCCCAACCGCGGCGCCAGGGCCCAGGCTTCTTTATTTCATTATTTGTGGTTCATGACTGACCTGCCTCCAGAAGGACTCGATGGTGCTCACGGCCGTCAGGACAACTGGAAAGGAGGTGGCTGCTGTCGACACAGCTGAACACCGGGAGACTGGAGAAGTCCCGATGTGCCCATCTCTCGAGGCACGCGCAGCACGCGGTGAAGTGCCACGTGTCGTTTGTCCTAAGGCGTAGCACCACCGGCGCCTCTCCCAGCGGTGCGCTCCGGCCAGGGCTGTGCTGTAGCTATGCACGGAGGAGCTCGAAATCCCTCTCAGTCTCGCTCCATTTGACAGATGGGGAGACTGAGTCGGGGATGAGTGAACTAAACTGACCTGAAATCGGAGAGCCAGTGGGGATCAGAGCCAAACAAGGGGGGTTCCCAGCTGGGGCTGCTCGTTACCACTCACGCGACGGGGGTACGGATACTGCCTCCGTAACCTCTGACACCCATTAAAGGACCTCTGATGGGCAAACCACTGGGGTGAGTGCCTTTTTCACTGCATTTTTCTGGGGCTGGAAGTGCTGCATCGAGGGACAATCGCCATAAGGAAGATTCCAAAATGAGCCAATCGGGTCAATCCTGTTGGCCCCTCCAAGCACTGTCCTTCCAGTTCCCACTCCAAAGAAGAGAGAGCAACGTATGTGGTTCACACCACCATTACTCGGAGCACACCACACTGTTCTGTTTTTAAGTCTGTGCCTGTGCCTGGGCGATTCCCTCACCACTCTCTCCACCTGCCGAAATCACTCCTCCTTAGGGATGCGGTTTAGCCTCTGCGACCTCTGGTGTGGCAGAAGAGGCCCTCCCCCATTCCACCAAAGCACTCAACCGACTCCTCCAGGGAAGCCACAGGCTGCAGGTGATGCGTACAGGCCAGGGAGATAACGTCAGTGAGGAAGGAAGGCCAGATGGGACATCATAGGGACCGGTGGGAGGAAGCTGACCTGGGGCACACACCCCCTGTCCATCCAACTCGGACAGCCACTGTGCTGGGCGAGCCAAGGGCTGCTCCTGCAGAACGTGGGGCGACAGTTCCCAGATCTGCCAGTTATTTTTGAGAGAAACCAAGAATCGAGGTTTTGAGTAAACTTTCTCCATTTCATAAAAGAAAGTGTGGGGACCAAAGAAAACACGTTTATGGGTTAGACTGAGCCATGTTTTAGATCTATCATCATATCTTATTTTAATGCTCCAGGCTCCTTAGGGAACACTGTGTTGCCACACCTAGGAAAGGGGCTGTCACATGGGGCGCTCTCACTGCTTGCCAAACTGGATGGTTCTCATGGTGACTTGCAACTAATGAACCAGAAGCACAAGAAATTAATAAAACCAAAAACAGACCAGACAAGGGGAAAAGTTGTCTGAGTACTATACAGAATTTTACTTTTAATCACTGCAGCCAGGGACTCAGTATACTCCATGAAATGCTGCTTGGGAATCCACCAGGTGCTAAGGGAAAAGGAATTTTTGTTTGTCTTCCCAAAAGAGAATGCCCAAGGTGGGGCCAGGTTCAAAGCAGAACTTCTCCAGTAGTCCTGGGGTGCAGATCCAGAGAAGGAAAACAGCGATGAGCAGGTCAAACAAGAAGAAGGGAAGTCATCAGGCAGAGAGTTAGCTAGCAGTTAAAATCCAGGGTCTAATACACCAGGAAGGACACAGAACCTGAAGCTAAACCACAGGACTAAGCTAGAGAGTAATCAACCCCTTGCCTCTGACGCACAGGGACTCAACACTTACTCTGATCAGCAACACTGAATACCTGATGGAATAAGATCTGCTTCTGCCAAAATCCTACAGGGTATGGGGACACAGAAAAGGGACAGGTCAAGGAAGATGTGAACTATGTACTAGCTGAGTTATTAAATGATATCAACTATAGAAGTTACAAAACTTGCAAAAAGAGGGGAAGCCAACATGAATTCCTACTTCAAAGGAGTTTACAAACCAGTAGGGGAATCAAGATGAGTTCAGAAAATACTATAATACACTTTTTGAAGTGATAAATGCACCAAAGACAGAAAAAGTGTTTGGAGAGTAGGAAGGGGCGATGATAACTCTGAGCAGGTGTAATCTTGAAACACAATGGGTTTCAAAGTGTGGGCAGGAGTTAAGACATGAAGAGACAAGGAGGATGGTGGTGGGAGTGGTAAAAACAGGGAGTCTGTTCCCAGCAGAAGGAACTGTAGGAAATGAACAGGAGCATGATGTACTCAGGGAAACCAGGATGTGATTCCAGTTCAGCTGAAATACAGGTATAGTGGGAGAGTTACTTAGGGTGTTTGGAATGGATTTTTTTGTAATTTGAAAACAACTAAGCAATTTTCAAGGAAGCGGATCACCTCAGTCAAATGTGGGGTTCTCCAGACGAAGTCTGCCAATATAATCACTCCAGATCCAACTCCATCCCGTCCATGCCCCTGAGCGCCAGATCTAAATCTAGATGTCAACCAATCACTTCCACTTGGATGCCCCACAGGAGTCTTGAATTCCACACAGCTACAATGGACTCCTCCTGTTCCCACCACATCCACTCCTTCTCCCATATCCCATATCATGGAAGGTTCCACCACACATCCCACAGTCTGCCACAAACTAGCCTTTGTCCTTCCTTCTCCACAGGCCTTGCCTATCACCCCCTTACAGCTATTGACCCAATCGTGATCTCACCCCCCTCCTACCTCTCAAAACCGTCTCCTCTGCCCTAGATTCACTGCAAACACATCTGTTCAGAAACTGGCCACTTCTTGCCAGGGTGACCTGAATCATCCCCCAGCATGCCTCTCCACCCTTGTTCCTCATGCAGATGACAGAATGGACACCTGCAAGGCAGGTCCGATAACTTCACAATTCTGCTCTAAATTCCTTCTATGCCTTCTATGGATGCAGTAAATGTTTACCGAATGAATGAATTCTCCGAATACATGCTCTTCTCTGGCCCAGTGGAGGTCAGGCTCACATGGGAATGCACTTCTGGGCAGAGCTGGGCAATGCACAAAGTGGGTTATTCTGAATTCCATACCACCCTTAAACACTGGTCGATTGGGAAAAACTTGGGAGGGGCGGTTGTAGGGGGAATAAGGTAGGAGAAGACAGCTGGGACTAATTCAGGGAAGAGTTAGGGGCCAGGATGTTTACACTTGACTGTTAACCAATGGGACCTCATTAATTAGTTGGGTTTTTTTGTTTTTTGTTTTTTGTTTTTTCACATGGACGCAACCAGACCTCTGCTCCAGGAAGGCAAAGGACAGCATGAGAGGAATGGATTTCAGAGGGGATACTGGGAGGTGGAAAGACAATTCGACATTCTGTCACTGACAAAAGTGAAACAAAATGCCCAGAATTAGAGTGGAGATGAAGGAGAGGTGGATGGAAGAGATTACCAAAGAGAAAACACCTAGTTAATGACCATGTACTGGGGTGCCTCTGAATTTGAATTGGAGCCCTGATGACAAACACTCAAGCCTTCAAAGTACCTGCTGCTGAGGACATCACCTTGTGGAGGTGGAAGGCAGACATAAATCATGCCGACCTATTTCTCACTGATCCAAACTTTCTAATTGCAAAAAAGTGGCATATAGTATAATAAAGAAAAACAGCATTACCCAATTGTATTTCAGCATCATTACTGCAGTTGCCATTATGAACAAGTGCAACATTGAGGGGCATCCTCATCACCCGTTTAAGGTGGTCGGTGCTTTACATGACCATCTCATTTCACCTTCAGGAAGTTTGCACTTCTTCTGCAGCCAATGGGGTGGATACTGTTATCACCTACTGTGACGGATTAAAGCTGGCTGCAATTCTTTGACACTTGTACTTCAGAAAGTGGTGTACGTTTTTTCCCCTTCGATTAGAGTGGGCTTTGTGGCTGCTCTGACCACAGAAGCAATCTCATGCCCATCTCTAGGCCCAGGCCTTAAGAAACTAGCACCTTCCAAATGCCCTTTAGAACATTTCTCTGGAAGCCCTGAGACACAATCTAAGAAATCTGCCTCCACTAAGACTGCCATGTTGCAAAGGCCATGTGTAGGTATGCTAGGCAATAGTCCCAGTTGAACCCAGCATCCCAGTCATCCCCGTGAAGGTGCCACACATATGAGTGACCATCCTAGACCAGAAGAATGCCAGTCCAACTCATCCACCAACAAAGTACCAGTGAGTGACCTCCACTGACGCCACAAGGAATCCAAGATTCATCCAGCCGAGCCCTACCTAAATTCCTAATTCACAGAAATCACCAGACAAAACAAAATGGTTGTTGCTCTCAGCTTCGAAGTTTGGGGGTAATTTGTTATGTAGAAATAAATAAACTGGAATACGTTCTTTTAACAGAGAAGCTACCTGTGACTCCAAAAGGTTGACTGACTTACCTATGGTCTCCTGGCTGGGAAGCTATGCACAGCTGGGATGAGAACCTCACTCTGCCTGACCCAGATATGCACAATGTTTATTATATAATCCCTGAAAAAAAATTATGCCAGACAATAGTAGTGGACTAATAAAACTCCCCATGATCTTTGGAAGGAATGCATGCTCACAAAATGCTTTACCAGTCCTCCCATGATTAACTTGGTACATATGGTTAAGGCTGGATGACCCTAAGCCACTTCCCTGCTCTACCCTGCTCCTTTCTCATGACTATTTTCACTCCTGGAAAGACTAAGTTCCATAATGACCAAGAAGTAAAGGTAAATCTGAGGATAAGAGATGACCACTCATCCCAAAGCCTCCTCCTCACTAGGGCAAACAAACACTGAACTCCCACCACCCTATAAAGAAAATAAGAAAAAGGGACATTTAATTGAATTACTTACTACATGGGCTCTCTGCCTACATCTAGATTTTGAAGAATTAAGAAATTCCATGATTGGTTCCCAGGATCTTCCAAAACTTCCAATAATATTCAAATACTAAAGCCACCCAGGATAAATATAGGCATAAATATGAGCATGCTTCTAGGATATAACAATGTGAAACTTCAGCAGATTGTGGTTTCAATGAACGAGATGCTAGAAGCAAGAGTGAGTTTACATGGGCTTGTAATTTCCTCTGACAAGATACATGCACTCATTCCTTC
This sequence comes from Neomonachus schauinslandi, assembly GCF_002201575.2. Lineage (NCBI taxonomy): Eukaryota > Metazoa > Chordata > Mammalia > Carnivora > Phocidae > Neomonachus > Neomonachus schauinslandi. The sequence goes on along the minus strand of NC_058418.1, from coordinate 50,015,410 downwards.
GACCTAAGCAAAATTCCCAAGACTAAAACAGATTTGTAAGTCAGGGGGATGAGAAGACCATCTGGGATGAGATTAACATATAACATCATCAAGAGTATTTTTTTTTTTTAAATAGCAGTCAAAATGACATAGAATAGCATCCACAGACCTGTTCTCAGTTACCTGCAAAATGGGATTTAAAGTAATTGGCCTAGGGCGCCTGGGTGGCTCAGTTGGTTAAGGGACTGCCTTCGGCTCAGGTCATGATCCTGGAGTCCCTGGATCAAGTCCCGCATCGGGCTCCCTGCTCGGCAGGGAGCCTGCTTCTGCCTCTGACCCTCCCCCCTCTCATGTGCTCTCTCTCTCTCATTCTCTCTGTCTCAAATAAATAAATAAAATCTTAAAAATAAATAAATAAATAAATAAATAAAGTAATTGGCCTAATATTGGTGTACTTCTGGAGTTCTACGAAATAACATAAAAATCGTCATTTGATATGAGATTACCCCAGATTAAACAAACAACAAAAAATCTGAAACCACTAAACACTGGTAGAACTGTAAGATTACAGGGCCTTTCAGACCAACTGTGTCACCCAAACAAAAACAAGGAATTTGAAAGTGAATCTGTTTAAGTCTCCAAGGAAAAGGTATTCTACCTTTTCATTTCTGGCTCTTTCACGATGGATCAAGGAGTATGGAGCATTTTAAGATTCCTCTTTGGTTGGCTTTTATGCCCCATTTTAGCAGATACATCATTCTTAAGGGGGCCAAAGTATCTAAAGACCAGACAAATGTCCAAAAAAATACACAGGCCCATCAACATAAAGGAAATGATTTATAACCAACATGAAGTATTAATTTTAAAAAGCTATAAAGTATTACAGCTAGTCACTTTGAAAATGGGCCAAAATAATGGCTGCATTTGCCATGGAATAAGCTGTAAAAAGAATATCAGTTGGGGCCAGAGAGACTTGGGTTTGAGTCTCAGGACCAATATTTATGGTAACACTATTCTGGGTAAGGCTTGAAGCTCACGGCAGTTTCCATTTCTTCATCTGCAAAAGGGAAGCCCACCACAGGGGGCTAAAAGGGCATGGGAAGGCACCTAAGAGGTACACAGGAAGAACTCAGATGTTTTGAGTATCCATCACAGTGAGGGCACAGAGTGTTAAGAACATGGGCTTCACAGTCTGGCAGTGCAGGTTCTAAAGAATTACCTCTATTGGAATTCTTAATCTCAGGAAACAAACTGAGGGTTGCTGGAGTGGGGGGTGGGGTGCGAAGGATGGGGTGACTGGGTGATAGACACTGGGGAGGGTATGTGCTCTGGTAAGCGCTGTGAATTGTGCAAGACTGCTGAATCTCAGATCTGTACCTCTGAAACAACTAATGCAATATATGTTAAGAAAAAAAAAAAAAAGAAGAAGAAGAAGGTAGCGGGAGGGGAAGAATGAAGCGGGGGAAATCGGAGGGGTAGACGAACCATGAGAGACGATGGACTCTGAAAAACAAACAGGGTTCTAGAGGGGAGGGGGGTGGGAGGATGGGTTAGCCTGGTGATGGGTATTGAGGAGGGCACATTCTGCATGGAGCACTGGGTGTTATGCACAAACAATGAATCATGGAACACTTCATCTAAAACTAATGATGTAATGTATGGGGATTAACATAAGAATAAAAAAAAAAAAAAAAAAGAATTACCTCTATTTACCAGCTCTGTGCCCCTGGGTGAGTTAACCAGTCTCTCAGTGTCTCCTTTTCTCTCTAACAGTAATAAAGGCACTCTTGTACTCACCTGTATGAAGGTAATGGTAGTACGGACCTCCCAGGACAGCTGTGAGAGTGAAGGGCACTCGTGTGTGTAAAATGCATATAATTAACAGCATTTCAGTGTTTGCTGTTATTAATGCTATATCTACTATGTCTTAGATACCATACTAATACCTTTCTCTCTATCAGGGGTCAGCAAATTTTTCCTGTAAAGGACCAGTAAATACTTGAGTAAAGATTTTAGTCTTTGGGAACATATATGGTCTCTGCCACATAGTCTTTGTTTTTTATTTTTTATGGGTCACAAAAAACACAAAAATATGGGCTGGATTTATTAGCAAGCAGGCCATAGTTAGGTCATGCCTACCTCTTTATAATCTCTGTTATTGATTCGGTCATTTTCAAACTGTGAAGGGTCTAAGATTTTGCCCTACAGGTAAGCTAAGGAGCTACCTGGCAAGTTCTGTGAGAGCTAGTAGAAGACGTGAGACTCCAGGGTCAGATACAAAGTAGTTGTTGCTTACAACACTGCAAACAACGCAAAGTTCATTTGTGCATCAGCTCCAGCCATCTCTGCCCCCAGTCCCACAGGGTGATGCGTAACAGCCCAGGTGGATGCTGTGCCCTTAGTGGGTTTGAGTCACAGCTAAGAAACAGTGAGCCTAAGAATCCAAATATTTTATCAAGCAAATCAACCTAAACTTTGTCCTGGAGGAAGACATTATCTTTATCATACTGGACAGTAAACAACCCTCCCCCATGCTCCCACAGGAAAGAAAGACTATCTCTATCTTTCCATGTTCTTTGCTCTACAGAATTGCTTGAAATTCCTTGCATATTCCAAGATGTGCAAAAACAGGACAGGAGTGCCTGGGTAGCTCAGTCAGTTGAGCACGTGACTCTTGATTTCGGCTCAGGCCATGATCTCAGGGTCATGAGATCAAGCCCCGCACTGGGTTCTGTGCTGGGCGCGGAGTCGGCCTGAGATGCTCTCTCCCTCTCTCCCTCTGCCCCTCCCCGTGCTTGTGCTCTCTAAATAAATAGGTAAATAAACAAATAAATATAAGGAAAAAAAAACAGGCGAGACCAGGAGAACACTGTCTCTGAACAAGGATAAACAGAAGAAAAAGCCAAAGCTAACACTACCTTAATCTAAAGATCTTTTCTATGAACTAATCAAGCAGATTCATATTTTTTAAAAAGTGCTCATAAAAAGTAAGTTGGCAATTTCAAGGCTCATGCCACACTAACAGATCTGTGACATCATACACATCATTTTTGCTGAAAAAGTGCCTTTAGTTAAAAACAGAAACCAATTTGTAAATGTGAATTAAATGCATGCTCCACAAAAAAAATATCTGGTGAAAGGGAAAAAAAAAAATTCTTACATGTAGATATAAATGTTTCCTGACAGACGTAAATGAAAACTAATATGGTGACATTTTTCAAATTAGCCAATGGAAAACGTTGTGTGTGTGCGTGTGTGTGTGTGTGTGCGCGCGTGCTTTAAACAGCCTAAGCATTTTTCACTTATGTTGGTCTAGGAAAGTATTTATGAAAAGGATAATAAATAATTAATTCTACTTGCTAGGAGCTGCAACTCCTTTCTGCCTCAACAATATACACTGAAATGCTTTTTAAATTATAGGAGCAAATTGATTCAAAAGGCTTCCATTAGTGAGCTGGCAAACAGGTTGGAAGCTGGCTAATAAATTTTAGATAAAGATATAGCCTTTGATGAGGATGGCAACGCCAGAGTGCTGAGCTCCAAGTCACCAGTTTGTTAAATCGGTGGCTAAAGTCTAGATTTCTCCCTGTCTCATAACTCACTGTGTTAAGCCTCGGCAGAGTCAAACTGGAGCGCCTGCTGTGTGCGCGGTGACTGCTCACAGGTCTGGGAATCACGTATGATCCAGCTTTTCTTTAGTGTTCCTTTCCAAGTCTCTGTTCTATCAGGTTTTCCAGCACATTAATCAAGAATAAGGCCCACCTGTGACATAAAAATGTGCACCTATGATATGCCGTGCAGCATAGTCATGTCTGAGATAGCGATTAAGAAAACTCCTTAATCAAAATCAAGAAAATATGCACAAAGCTCTTAATTCCATTCGGACACGCGTCCTTTTAGCTGGCTGCGACCTGCTGTTCTAGGTTATGGAATATTATGCAGCTATTTAAAAGAATAAGTTAAAGCTGTATTTACTGGCTGGAAGGTAGACCCTGTATACTATCTAGGGATGGTGAAGTATGCATCCACTTACTTTAGAGAAAGAGAATGAAATCTTCTGCATGGGTATTACACATTTTAACACGAATAAAGATGTGCAAGAATACACCAGCTATTAACTACAGTTATCAGGAGAGGGGGTGGATCAGAGGGAGGAATAAAGTAAGGATTGTATTTGTGTCACCATTATTAAATATATGTACTTTAAAAAAAAAAGAGTAGAAGAGGGGAGTTTAAGTTCCCCTTTATACAGCTCTATAATTTTTAAAAAACTGTTCAAATAAGCATGCATTTCTTTTATAATTGAAAAAATCTAATACCAAAGAAACAAAATCATAAAATAGGCAAGCTGCTTATTCTCTTAATTTATTTCTACCTGGCCCCTTTGGGGAAGCTTCTCAAGGGCTGATCTATCTTTCTTTTTTTTTTTTTTAAAGATTTATTTATTTATTTGAGAGAGTGAGAATGAGAGAGAGAGAGAGTACATGAGAGGGGGGAGGGTTAGAGGGAGAAGCAGGCTCCTCGCCGAGCAGGGAGCCCGATGCGGGACTCGATCCAGGGACTCCAGGATCATGACCTGAGCCGAAGGCAGTCGCTTAACCAACTGAGCCACCCAGGCGCCCCAAGGGCTGATCTATCTTTCTATCCATCCTCCCTTCACCCATGCAACCAATCAACCAGTCCTAGGACATGGTGGGCTAGGAGTATACAGTTTGGGAATCACCTAGACCTGGAAGGAAATTCTAGCTCCACTGGCTTGCTCACCATGTAGCTTTAGGCCATGCTCTTCATCCCTTCCAAGTGTAAAACTATTACAAGAACGACAGTGAGAGCATGCAGCAGGATCTCAGTACGACTACTTCTGAGCAGAATAAGCCACGCTTGGCCATCATGGTGAACCAGGTTGATAACACTGAAACACACGACAGGGAACTGATTATAAAGGAATTCAAATTTATACAGTCTCAAGTTTGTTCCACTTACCAATGGGGGAGAAAGCCTTTTTTTTTTTTTTTTAAAGGAATAACCACATTTTCCTTTGCTTCATTACATAAAGTCATTTGTGAAATGGAGCTTTTGTGTGGTATTCCAGCCTCAGCCCAACCATAGGAAAGGTAGAATTTACAGATGAAAATCCCAGAGCACTTTTCCTGACTGCACATGGATCTGAAGCAACCCAGGTGAGTAGGATGAGGACCTCCCAGGATCAGTCTCTGAAAGAGAACATGGCCAGCGGGTTTGCTGCTCTTCTTCATGGGCTTGACTCACATGCCTGGGTTTCACTGCCAGGAACTGTGCATTCCTTGGGGGCTCAGTACTCACGGGGCCCTACAAAAGCTGCCCCCAGCAAGGCAGAGACAATGCATTCCCACCTGATTGCCTTCAGGAAGACTCATCAAAGTTATTGACACTTAACACTCACTTTCAAATTTTAATGGGCTACAAAACAAAATATCCAGATTGTGCAAACGGAGAAAATGAAGTGAAAAGTTGGAGTTATCCATTTTTAATTAAGTTCTTAATTATATAACAACAAAACAAGCAATTAATTTCCACGTGGCTACATTAACCATTCCACACTTAAGTGAGGCAGAACAACTAAAAAGTATGTTCTCTTCTGGCTTAGGTAAACAAAAGATACAAAATTACATGTGTGTGCATGAGTGAAGGAGAGAAAGAGAGAGTGAGAGGGAAGGGAGAGAGCGAGAGACAGATGGATGAAGGGAAATAATAACTTAAATTTACCCGGCACTTATTATGTACCAAGTGATGCTTAAAGCAATGTGTCTAGCTACATTTAATTTTCCTACAGTGAATCCTCACAAAACCCACGGCAGAGAGTACTCTGTTACTTCCACGTGACTGAGGGGGGATCTGGAAAAGAGACAAATCAAGGAACTCACCCAAGTTCCTGCAACTAGCCAGTGCAGAGCCAACAGCGGACTCATGGTCTAGCTCCAACAGCCTTCTGGAGACTGCCTTGCTAGCATGCCTTCACAGAAAAGCAACAGGAAAGGGAACAAAGGCAGACGTGGGAAGCTACAGGAGAGGCCACCAAACTTTCTGCAAAGAGCCAGAGAGTAGATACGTTATGGGCTTTTATGGACCACATGGTCTCTGCCCCAACCACTTAATGCTGCTATCATGGTGCAAAGAGAGCCACAGACAACATATAAACAAAGAAGTGTGACTGGGCTGTGTTCTAATAAAACTTTATTTACAAACACTGAAATTTGATTTTCATATAATTTTCAAATGTCATAAAACATTCTTCTTTTTTTTTTCCTCAAACATATAAAAAAAATTAACACCATTAGCTCACTGGCTGTACAAAAACACATGGCAAGCCAGATTTGGCCCACGAGCCACTGTTTGTGGGCCCCTTCCACTAAGGGCAGTACAAGGCAGGGAGATGTGCTTATTTAGACTTTAACATCAGACAGGCCTGGGGCTGAGTTCTGTAACCTTGGGCAAGTTCCTTAACAGCTCTATGCCTCAGTTTCCACATCTGTAAAATAGGGATGACAACATCTACCATATCATTTGGTTTTGAGATATAAAACTACACATAAAGTGGGCCTAGCATTGTACCAGATACAGGAGAGACAATTTGTTTGGATATCCATTCACTCAACAAAGCGCTTACTGAGTCCCTATTTTCTGCCAGGAACTATCTTAGGAGCTGGGGAGGCCGCTGTGAAAAAAAGCAGACAAGACTTTCTGTCCTCGTGGAGCTGCCATTCTAGTGCCAAATTTTCCAAATACAGAGGAAACCCAACTCTACACCGTGAATGGGCCTGGCCCACTGAAGGATGAGTCAAGACTCTGGGTTGTTTTTCTGTGGTCAATCAATTCTTCCAAGTCATCCACCTGCAACACAGCAAGGAGTTTCAGGTATGGGAGAACACAAAGATGGAAACTACATGGATGCCCAAGAACTCTGTTTTGGGGCGCCTGGGTGGCTCAGTCGTTAAGTGTCTGCCTTCGGCTCAGGTCATGATCCCAGAGTCCTGGGATCGAGCCGCGCATCGGGCTCCCTGCTCTGCGGGAAGCCTGCTTCTGCCCCTCCCACTCTCCCTGCTTGTGTTCCCTCTCTCGGTGTGTCTCTCTCTGTCAAATAAATAAAATCTTAAAAAAAAAAAAAAGAACTCTCACTGTTTTGGAGAATATGTCAGCAATTATGCTCCCTTGGGATCCTGGATGTACGAATAAAAGAAGCAATTAATGATAAGAGGGAAAAAGGAATAGCCAGAGCTAACTCCATATGCTTCTAAGGCAGAGCACCACGAACGTGATCTGTGCCCCCGGCTGAGAGCATCACTGCATGTGTTCCAAAGCCCCAGTTAGTCTCACTCCTAAACAGACCCACAGGAGTTCCTCCTCCTATCCTACAAAGACAAGGATAATTTGGGAGAAAATAGAGAAGGCTGTCACCTCCTAAGCATGGTGTAGGAAGGCATAATTTCTCCAAACATATAAGAATAAAACTTCTTAACTCATCTCTAAACACCCTGATGCAGTGGCCTGAGGAGACTAGGTGAAAAGTTGCCTTCTGGGCTATAACTCACCTTATCCCAAGTGGGTCCCTGGGGCCCTCTGTGGTGACGAGTAAATTAATGCCAAATGTCACTTCAGAATGATCAAGACCCAAGAAGTGACCTCCGTTACAGCATTCACGGATACACTTAGGGCAGATGGCCAGAAACAAGACACCCAGAGAAAAATGGATATTTCACCGCTCCTCATCAAAAAGGTATCACAGCCAAACACGCACTTCTCTGCTGCATTAAGGGAAAAATCGTGAGATGGCAAGCAGGCTGGATTTTTAAAGGATGAAATACAGCAAGGCTGTTTCCAGGCTGCCAGGCCAGGGAGCATGCTGGCAAATCCATCCCAGGGCAGAGGTTTCTAGAGCCTAGGAGCTGGCCTTACTGGAGGTGGGTAGGCAGGGGGAAGCTGACATCTTTTCTACTTACTCCAGATAAGTGGCAGATAATCCCAGAGGGGGTCTGGCTCAGGCTTTCTCATCAGTAATTACAAAACTGAAAATCATGATCTACATTTGAGTGGAACAAAATGGGCCAGTGGTCCTTTCTCTTTTTCTCTGTTTCAATCCCCTACCACCAAGGCTCTGCACAGCCATAAAAACCTCACCTTAAGTAACAAATTGGCTGGAGCCAACAGGATTCATTAGGAGGCATTTAATTACTACAGGGCTGTAATGGACATCTGTCGTTTTTACCTTTTCTGTGTTCTGCATCCATACCCCGCCCCCTTCTTCTGACAACAGCTCCTCCAATCACCAGGGCAACCCTCTTCCTCCCCATGCACTTCTTGGGGCGCCTGACCCCACCTGCTGAATCAAGAGGTGAACACATGAATTAGAAGTGGCCACCATGATGGGTTCAGAGATGGCATGTGACTCAGGTCGGGCCAATGTGAATGAAGGCCGGGGTGCTGACTGGATCCACAGGGGACAGAGAATCGCAACTGTATGAGGGGGCTGAAAGAACAGGGTGCAAGCCCCTAACTGCTGGCTTGCTACAGTGTAGGAAATGGCTGCCCAAGGAAGACCAACATGAAGAAAGCAGAGTCAAGAGACAGAGAGAAATGAAAGGTTGCACAGTCAAGCCTCCGGGTCCAGCCAAGCTAAATATTATTTTTTGTGGTGGTTATCTGATGGTTTTTCAAAAGCCCTCAGAGAATGATGCAAATAGCTTCCCAGGGTACTACAAAAACGGCATCAACTCCCACATTTATGACCATCAGAGTGAGGCCATCTACAAACAACTTTTCTCTCAGCCTGTCACCTCCCTGCATCCCAGACCAGAGTGTAATTGACGGCCCAAGACTTAGTAGTCCCAGGAGCTATTCATCACAGACCGTCTAATGCAGGGGATGTCTTTGATTCCTCCTTATTCCCTGTCCCTTCCCCTTTGGCCTCCTCTTAACATTTTCATGGCATGAACCTTTTGTTAAGGGGGATTTATGCCTTATCTGCCAGATAGTAAGCATCTTCAGGACATGCTGACATCCAGAGACATCCAACTGAGTGACTGAATCTGCCTCTGTTATCATCTGTGAATCCCCAGCATATAGGCTAGGGGTTGCCATATAGTTGGTCCTGAATAAAATTTACTGAATAAATAAATAAGCAAGGAGATCTCCTCAAATACACTGAAGACACCTAGAGAGTAACAGTGGACTTCTATAGCCCTGAGTCCTCCAACAGGAGCAGGCAGGATACTCTGTACCTAAAAGATGCTCACAATTTATTTGTTGAATGAAGACAAATGCTCCACCACCAATTAAAAGCACTTCCAAGTTCACTTATGAACAACTGGTACTGTTTATAATTTATGGGGGAGAAGGGAGGAGGGAGTATGTATATTCCCTATTTCTCAATTTCTTAAAGGCCTAGTCAGATATGATGAGGCCTTGGGCTCTACTGGGCCTTCCAATTTGCATTATTGATCTAAAATATAACTTACACAAGCAAATTCTGAATGCAAACTACCTGCATTGGTGAAGAAAAACGTGAGGAGTTACAACTGTGGGTCTACCAGACCCTGCATTACATCACTGTAAAGCTGAAAATGTGACTGCAAACAGTGTTCTAGAAATTGTGGTATTGCCACTGTGGCCTCAGACTGAGATCTGAGAACAGGGGCTTCCATAGACGTGTCTCTCATTCCCCAGCATGTAGTTTCAATCACAGATTTTTTTTCTACAGTCAGGAGGCCCAACAATTGCAATCACGTATGTAAAAATACATACCCAGTGTAACTCAAATCAAAGGCAAAACTAAGGAGAAAGAATCATTGCAAAAGGAGAATAGAATTTGGGTGACTCTCCTGTCATTCTGTTTCTTTCATGTAGTTATGATGACACCTTGTAAACATAAAGCACTCTCTCTCCCCCGTCGGCCACCCATCACTGGGTGCTGAGTCTCCTGGGAGATTTTATTGACGGGGCAGTACAGAGAGGTAGCAATTTTACACGAGCTAAACTTGAAAAGGGAGGTTAGAGCTCCAGCCATCAAGAGCACAACAAACTCAGTGGAGCAAACCTGACAACGAGGACGGCCAACAAGCGCAGACCCGATCATCGGAAAAGAGCTCCCCTGGGGTTTGCCAGGCATGCCAGCCCCGGGATAAAGACGCTGCGACAGAGGAGGTAGCCAGGAACTTCCTAACTGAGCCGTCCTCGTGCCTAACCCTTAAAGGCTGGGCCCTCCACGGCCACTTTTGCTGCCTGGGGTCCAGGAGAAGGTCAACAGACCACGCTCAGGAAGACCAGAAAGGAACTACTCAGGTAGAGTGATGGGCCAAAAGCAGGCCCGAAAGATTACAAAAGGGCAAAAAGTATGCCATCTGGACACACTGGCGATGAGGTGGTGCCACTGAAGAGTGTACCGTGCCGCTGAATGAGAGACAAAGCGGAATACATTCTGCCTCCCAAGAAATGACTCGGAGTAAAAACCTCACTTCAAATTCTAGGCAACTGTAAGTTCTCTAATCCTTAATTTCCTCTCCTGGAAAACTGAGACAAGTCTACCCATCTCATAGGAATGTGCTAGAATGAAGAAGTGAGAATCTGTGCAGAGCAACTCTCACAGCATCAGCTCCCAACAGAGAATAAGTGGTGGCTATTAACGACTATCATCCATCATCATCATCGAATCACTCAGCTCAGGGTCAAAGTTGACTTACGACCCACCAGGTGAGGGTTGACTATCACATCATTAACATGTCGGGATTTCCTAATAAAATATAGCCATGTTATCTCAGAAACGAAGAACTGTATCTGCACAATCCACAGATTACTCAAGAGCCCCAGGAATCTGTATTAAAGTTTTCCCACCTTTGGCAATACTTTTTTAGACTCCATATTTTTCACAAACAAATGTTATTTCCAGAATATGTCCTTGGGAGCTTTCTGCATTAAAAAGAGAAAAAGAAAAGGAAAGAAGCTTGGTTAAGTCCTATGGTCCAACCTAAAGTTTCAAGTGAGTTTCATTTTTAATTATGTCTCCTTGTCAAATGGTCCAATGTCATCAAGGCAAGACCTCACTCTGACTAATCTCAAAGACTCCGTGATATATGAGGGATGCTAAGAAAGACCAGCCCCAGTCTAATGCAGCCCCTATGCCATAGACATGAAAAAGTGAAAACAGGATTGACCTTGAGGTATTCCTCTGGGTGGACAACTGTAAATGCAGAGAGGTGAGAGTCAGTTTTCAGGCGTGACCCCAAATAGAACATGACTCTCCTAGACAAGAGCAGTTTAAATACCCTTCCTATTGCCTCAACATGGACCACTGCTGGTCAGAGCATCCCGTGCAAAGAATCCAGTGAACTTGGGACTCACTAGGCACATACATAAAGCAGGGGGCCAACTTTATATATAATGGGAATGTAATTGGATGAGTAGAGGCTGCAAAGCATCCATAGACGACAATAAGGGATCAGACACAAACATACCATCAATCCCAGCATAGACGGTATGGAAGAATCCATGCGCCTCTTGAAAAAGGTTCAATAGAATCAACCAGACAAGGAACCCCAGACAGGACCCTAATGAGGACCTGTATTCTTAGTCACAATAAGGGACTCATCTGCTTTCTTCAATAAGAGAAGCCAAAACTTATCAGAACCCACTGCATACCATTTATGGTAGCTATGAACATTCACGATTAACTGCAGCAGGATTCCATTCCAAAACAAAGGTCCCAGTTGGTCCTTTTGTTGTCTTAAGGTGAAGAACTCTATTAGGCACTATAGACAAGATATTAGTACCCAGGGTGAGTATCCATCTTTAAAAACTGTAGGGTTCTGCCTTACTGAGACTCATCCCTCCCTAAGCTACACACTACACAGACCTACAGCAAATGAAAGATGTTCCCACCAAATAAATCCAAGGCGATCAGCCAAGGCTGAGCCATTGATAAGACAAAATATGTGGAAGGCCACAGTTCAGTCAAGAGGACGTGGGGTATATTACCATGTGTACTCAGATGATTGACTGACAGTTCCTGCTTCCTAATGCTCATTGATTATGTATTAATAACATCACCAGCTTATGTTAGAAGGCATTATCTGCCAGGTAGACTTCTAATAGCTATTTAAGGAAAACATGCACATTACGGTCATTTCAATCATTATGGAAATTTAATCATCATGGAAATAAAACATGATTTGGATAGAAACAAGTATTCTTCCCCAACTAGTCCCAGTGAGGGATGCAGGATTTCTGATCCAGAACACAGAAGATGGTAGCTAATCTCTTTTCATGACTGTAGCATCAAGTCAACCCAGATATAAAACCCTAAGTGATCGGGGCGCCTGGGTGGCTCAGTTGGTTAAGCGACTGTCTTCGGCTCAGGTCATGATCCTGGAGTCCTGGGATCGAGTCCCACATTGGGCTCCCTGCTCAGCAGGGAGTCTGCTCCTCCCTCTGACCCTCCCCCCTCTCATGCTCTCTCTATCTCAGTCTCTCTCTCAAATAACTAATAAAATCTTTAAAAAAAAAACCCTAAGTGATCACTTTGAGAGGATAATTTATATGAACTGCACATGATATCTGCCCTATAACACCTAAACTGAATATAGATATAGCAATGGACAGCAATCACTACGAACAATATGTCTTTACCACGTTCCTTTTGAAATAGTTTTAATCTAAAGGAAATAAAGCAGTGGTAAGTACAACCACAGCGGGATACAAGAGAGAGTATTAAATGCTCCTAGGAAACCTCCCAATTTTAATTAGGGTGCCAGTAAAATTAAATTTTCCCAATTTCTTACCCTTGTCAACTCACCAAAAATGCCAGACTTGCTATCTTTAACATAACGCACGGAGTCATGAAGCTAAATACTCATTTGTTTATGTGCATGTTGTCTATCAGGACCCAGCCCTATCTGGGTCAAAAAAGAGGTCAGCTGTCTCCATGAAATTTAAGATTGTAAGACTCTCAAATTAGGAACAATGGTACATTTTACAAACATTATCATTATCTTTGAAATAACTGAGCAAAATCAGCTGGTCCATTTATAAGTGCGTAAATAGAAAAGGAAATAAAATTGGTGAGCCCAGAGTGATTGATGTAATCTATTGAGAAAGCTTTTGTGTGAAAACTAAATTTTTCTTTTATCGCCATTTACCAAGACACTCATCATAGGAGGTAAAAGGAGGGTCCAGTATTATTTAAAAAAAAAAAAAAAAAAAAAACTGTCCTCCAATTGGTCTAAAACTGATATGGTTAAACTGCAAGCTTTCAAATTGTTTTTTTAAAAGATATTATTTATTTATTTGTCAGAAAGAGAGAGAAAGAGAGAAAGAGAGAGAGGGAGAACAAGCAGGAGGGGATCAGCAGGCAGAAGGAGAAGCAGGCTCTCTGATGAGCAAGGAGCCCCATGTGGGGCTCGATCCCAGGACCCTGGGATCATGACCTGAGCCGAAGGCAGACGCTTAACTGACTGAGCCACCCAGATGCCCTCAAATTATTTAATTAAAATGTTATAATCAATTGAGTAATGACTCCACATAATACTATTAGATAAATCTTTTTTAAAATCCTGTTTCCCCAAATGGACAATTCCTTATTCCAAAAAATAAATGAATAAATAATCCGTATTCAAAAATAAAAACCAAAAAAAATAAGCAGTAGTCACTAACCCCCCTCCAGAAGTTCACATTCCTAAAACAAGAATATGAAGTCTACTTCCCAGTTTTCTTGCACATCCCTTGGGACACAAGCCCCACAACAGGGGTCTTTCTGCATTCACTGCTACACTCCCCGCGCCTAGAACTGTGCCTAGTAACCTTGACAGCCATGACTGGCTGGATGGCTGAGGGGCTGTCTGAATGCAGTACTGCCCTGGGATCTACGGGAGATGAACACCTGTCCTAGGTGGGCCCCAATCTTCAGAAAGCACCGTGTATCAACTAGAGATGAAATACGTTTACTGGAAAACACACTGGTGCCTCCGTTACTTGAGATCTGCTTCTGAACGTTTGTGGAGCGGACATGTTACCCTAAACATCCACTCCGGTGACTGCCACTGGTCAGGCCCCAGAAAATCACTGCTCCACATCTCTCTTACCCTCCATCTTTGAAACAAAAGACCCCTGTATCGGAATGCCCTTGTGGTTTGTGGTGAGCTGCTCCCAAGTTCAAGAAAAGAAAATGCTTCTGGGTATCAAGAGTATTTGAGTCTTACAAGCTTTTAGATAACAGAAAAGACAAATTAATTAACTTGTCAAATCCTTTCTCTCAGATAGCCTGAATTGGAAAGATTCTTGTATAATAAAGTACTGTGTCCCAGAAGTACAGAGTATCAGTTTTCTTGGGTTCCAGTTCGTGATGTGAGAGGTGCTTACAGACTGGCAGATACTCACAAGTACAGATAGCAGCTAATATTGAGGCATCCCTATCACTCTTAAATGTGTGTATTTGCAGGACTCGATGTAACACGCATAAAGCATGGTATCATTTCTCTTCATTGCCCACTAGATAGATAGTCCATGCTAGAATTTCAAATTTTTTTATCTCTATAAAAATATGTGGTGTGATTAATTGTTCTTTTAAAATTAAACTTTGAGGGCAAGAATGAAGGGGGGGATATCGGAGGGGGAGACGAACCATGAGAGACAATGGACTCTGAAAAACAAACTGAGGGTTCTAGAAGGGAAGGGGGTGGGAGGATGGGTTAGCCTGGTGATGGGTATTAAAGAGGGCACGTTCTGCATGGAGCTCTGGGTGTTATGCACAAACAATGAATCATGGAACACTACGTCAAAAACTAATGATGTATGTATGGTGATTAACACAACAATAAAAAATAAAAAATAAAAAATAAAAAAATTAAGACAAAAAATAAAATTAAATTAAACTTTAATTTTATGAAGTCTTATAGTCATTGTTTGAAAAGTGTTTTGTGAATCACTAAAAATGTTGCTAATCTTTTAGTTTTCATTACATACTTTTAAAGAGAAACAATATGAAAGTATATAACCATAATTTGAAATTTTCAACTTCTTACATTTGCTTTAGTTTACACTTTTGTGAACTACATAGTATTTTATACTTTGGATCATCATAATTTAACTCAATTGCTAATTTTTTTTTTTTAAGATTTTATTTATTTATTTGACAGAGAGAGACACAGCAAGAGAGGGAACCCAAGCAGGGGGAGTGAGAGAGGGAGAAGCAGGCTTCACGCTGAGCAGGGAGCCCGATGCGGGGCTCGATCCCAGGACCCTGGGATCATGACCTGAGCCGAAGGCAGACGCTTAACGACTGAGCCACCCAGGCGCCCCTCAATTGCTAAATATTTTAAGTGGGTTTTTTTCATTGTATAAATAATATGGGCATAAACATCACTGTACATAAATTTGTGGGTGTATCTTTAAAAATTCCTTTAAGATATTTTTCTACTATGAAAATCCTAGGTGAAAAACATTTCTAAACTTTTGAGAGACACCTCCATATTAACCATGAGAATGAAGATGAGAAATAATACTTCCTGCCCACAGTGTTTGGGAATGCCCCTTCTGTGCTACTCCAATACCGTGTATTAACAGTTTCCACCTGTTAATTTGACATGTATAAAAGTTGAATGCACTTTCTAAGTTGTTTCTTCCTTGCTAGTAAGCCTGAATGTTTTCCAAATATTTATTGATCATTTCAACAACATTTTAGGCTTTTGCCAATTGTCTTACTACTATATCTTTTTTTTTTTTTAATTTTAGCTTGTTGATTTGTTGGAGCTGTTTATTTATTAAGCAGAAGAAATATCTGAAAAGACATCTTAAAAAATCCTATTACTAACTCAAATACGTACTTACAAAACTGATTCAGAATTGTGCTTCTTTTATTAATGTGGTGCTAAATTACTTTATGAGTTCTTAAAGATTCTTATTTTTGGCACGTTTGAGGTACAGAATGAGCAGTTCCCTGTGTTTCCATCTATGAACACCAGTATTTGCAGGCCAAACACAAGTTTAAAGGAGACAGGGAAGTGAACTCTGTAAAGTGGAGATTTGTAGAGTGTGATAATGAGGCAAGTCGTTATGTTCTAACTGGTCTTAACTGTTCCATAAATGTTTCCTTTACCCTGTAAACTTTAAGGTCAAGATAATATGAGGAGCACTTAAAGCAAAGAAAAGCCATGTGGGCCTTGGCTAGGGAACATGCTGTTTCGGGGTGGGGGGGGGCAGGTGAAATCTGGAATACTCTTTAGCGTATGAACACATAAAAAATGTATTTTCTTCTCAAGCACTAACTGCTAAACTGAACAAAGAACAACTAGGCTTCATCACTCATCTTCGAGGAAGTTCCTAGGAATGCCAAGAGAGTGACAAGCCCCAAAGAGGGTTTGTTTTGTTCTCCAAAGCAGGGCCCTGGTAAACAGGCCAGGAACACACAACAGGCTGTAGAATCTGAGGGATAATCTAGCTCTCTGAAGAGCAAGATCATCTCTGCAGGAATTTGGTTTCACACCATTTGTGATATGTTAATACCCAAAAAGTGCCTGTCATTATTAAATCTCCCAGCAAAACTATATTTAGATTATCTAGCCTATTTTGTAATCCTTTTTTAATCCCAGAAAATGAAGAGCTAGCAATATATGGTAGAATTTACTGGCACTTTAACAGTGGAATTGCTCCTCACAGTTATTAATGCTGTGATGAGACTGGTTTCCCTTTTGTAAAAGCGGCTAAAATATACTTTTTTGGATTTCCTTCAAACCTCATTAGAGAAGTCGATGGATTATTGGTTAGTGTCTGAAACATCTTAAATGTCACAAGCCAGGCCTTTGAAATAAAATATTTTTAATTATATGGAGGGTATCTTAATAAATAGGCAAGTCAAGATTCATAATTTGCACTATTAAGTTTTTTCTATAGCAGAATTATTATACAATATGGCCTGGATGTTTTTATGGTTCTTTTTCTAGGAAACAAAGTTTGGGACATTTTGTATACATTGTCTCTGATTTTTTAGGCCAATAGAAAAACAGTGGAAATATATTCCGTTCCTGTTTCAAGGAAGAAAAAAATCCTATGCACAGAATGGTTATTTGTCCCAGGTCACACATCTGGAGAGGGGTTGAAAGAACCAAAATCTATGTCTTAGAACCCCAAGAGTTCCAAAAGCTGTTCAAATCACTTTTCCACTCCAAGCATCAGAGCATGTGTGATAACTGTTCTCAATCTTTCCAAAAGAAAGAAGAAGCTGTGATCTAATTACAAAGTCTCCCAATAAACAAGGAATGAGGGGTGAGAGGAAACCTCCCTGGCCAGACTTTGTTCCTTAGTTTTAATTGTGTGGTTGCAGGGGGCTGGCGAGAGTAAACAGCAGTGCCTCCCACTGGGCTCCCTGCAGGTTCTCCCTGCAGGAGTGAGATTCTGCCCATGATTTATATGGCTGGAGACATACAGGAAGAGTCTTGTCACTCAATCCCCGCTTCCATCTCTGGCTCTGAGGAGCCTGTAACTGTCAAACGGCATTCCCCAAATCCATCAATACTGCCAGCTGCCATGTAAATACCCTGCTGCTCTAGAGGTTGCAAATATTTCAATCATTCTACAGACCTGCAGCAGCATCTGAGCAGACATGGGAGAAAACTCGTGAAATCTGATGGCTTTATTTACTCTTCCAACGTAAGAGAAACACACACGCCTAAACCTTCATTTACCAAATGTTGACTGGGAGATTAGAAAAACAACAGATGACAGCCAGTGTGTCAGCCTAGAAGAATCACAAAAATCCTTCTTTAAACAATCTAGCAACCAGATGAAGACTCCAGGCCAGGAGCCCATGTGTGTGTTTAAGAAGTTCATGGGGCCAGCAGCATTCCTTTGGATTGTAAAGAAATGGATATGGACTCAAGTCCAAAGCCAAAAGCGCCAGGAAGTGAAGATTTCCTTGGCCTCACCTGAAGCAAATATATCTAGATTAAATTCTAAGAATCAAAACCCAGGAGAACAGGGCTGCATGTATGGTTGTTCAGTTTGTAGACTGAACCATTCAATGGGTCACCATTTACATAGACTACAATGTGAATGGAGTTTTGCACTGGTATACAATCACAGATAACTCAAGATTGTAGAGAGGGACATCTGGGCCATTTTATCACCCACCAGTATCCTGCTCTGCTTTCTATCCATATTTAAGAATGAACGCATCAATCATTCATTCATTCAACAAATATTAACTGAATGCAAATGAAATGTGAATCTCATTGAATCCTGCAAACACTTTTTTGGGTAGACACTGTTCTTCCCATTTAGCAAATGATAAAACTGAGGCAGAAAGAGATTAGTTGTTTGGAGGTGGGGATCACAAAGCTGTGTTTTCTGAGCCTGAACCCACTGTACTTCTCTCCTGGATGGAGCTGCTAGGTTCATTAGAGCAAAAAGTTCCTTTCTCAGCAATGACTTTTAAGAGTCAAGTTCTTGGGGGCACCTGAGTGGCTCAGTCAGTTAAGCGTCTGACTTCGGCTCAGGTCATGATTTCAGTGTCCTGGGATTGAGCCCTGCGTCGGGCTCCCTGCTTAGTGGGGAAATTTACTTAGGATTCTCTCTCTCTCCCTCTCCCCTCTGCCCTCCGCCCCCAAATAAATAAATAAAATCTTTTTTAAAGATTTTATTTATTTATTTGACAGACAGAGAGAGACAGCGAGAGAGGAAACACAAGCAGGGGGAGTGGGAGAGGGAAGGAGCAGGCTTCCCGCTGAGCAGGGAGCCCGATGTGGGGCTCACTCCCAGGACCCTGGGATCATGACCCAAGCTGAAGGCAGATGCTTAACGACTGAGCCACCCAGGCACCCCTAAATAAAATCTTAAAAAAAAAAAAAAGTCAAGTTCTTGGACAGCAGAGGTAGGAAGGCAGGATCTGGAAGGATACAGTGAGATGTAGAGGACCAGTAGGCTTGGAAACCAGTACTGGAGGCCAATTGCAATGGCGTTTCAGTCTCTTGTTCACCTGGCGTAGGGCAGGCGTGGAGCCAGGTAGTGTGATGGATAGGCCCTGGGCCTGGGAGTCAGAAGAACTGTGCTCACATCTTGATATTGCATGGCCTTGATTATGTTACTAATTTTTCTGAGCTTTAATTTTGTCATCTATAAAATGGGAATAATAAAACCTCAGAGCATTTTGAGGAATAAACATGATTATGGATATATAGGGACTAGAAAAGTGTCTGGCTATCATGGATCTTCAATAAACCGTGGATACTGTTATTACTCACTGTTCTGGGATGTGTGATTCTTAGCTGGATCTCCAGCATCTCAAGGGTGCGCATTTTCCTAAGTGGGGTGTGTGGGTACAGGAAAAATTTGCTCTTCCTTCATGCCTGCCTCCCCCAAAAAGACATTAGGAGAGTAAGTGTGCCCCCACACAGGAATATGGCCTCTTGCTCTCTCCCCTCTACTCAAGTAGCAAAGAGACAGGTAACCGCAAAAGCTAATTTATCTGAAAGAACTGATATTTTTCTCTTTCCACCATATAGCTTCTTAATGACTCCCAAGTTTTTAGATCCTCTAAGTTTATTCGTTGAAGTTTCTTTTTCCTGCTTCTAAAAGGTAGCTGCCCCCTGACCACTGTTTTGGAAGTAAGGAAACCTGGGGACTTTTCTATAGGCTCATAAAGACAGTGTGCCAGAAACAAGAAGGTATGGCAGGGGGCAGGGGGGACTGCACATGCCAAGACATCCTTATTGGTTATGGCAAATGTGAAACAGGCTAGAAAATCAGAGGCCCTGGAAAAGACTTATAAAAATAACAACGTGAGAGCTTACAGGCAAGGAACATGAAAAGGGAGGCTGTGGGTGGCATCTGAAACATGTTGGAGACTGGGCTGGAAACTCGCCCTGAGCTGCCCTTGCAAAGTGACGCCTCTTTGGAGGTTCCTCCAATGGCCCCCATAATGGATAGGCCAAGGTGTGGCCCTGCCCACGGACACACGGAGAGTTTTCAGTCCCAATTAGAACTGAGAAAGGAGGGGCACAAGTCACAGTCTGTTCCTGATGCTTTCCAACAGGGCTCTGAGAGGGGGGAAGTTGGAGAGCTGCCTCAAACAAATGTCTGAGTCATGGAGTAGAAGTGCCAAGTCTCTGTGCAAGAAGACAAAATGGATTTCTTTTTTGCTGTTCCAGATAATCCTTTATGGAATATTAAAGAAAAAAAAAAAATAAAGACCATCACACAGAGATCTCTCACAAGCAACCCTAGCTAAGTGAGGAGAGTAGAGCAGATGTCCTGAGTACATGGCTGGATGACTTTTGTTCTTGCCCAGGATCTGTACTATATAACAAGAAATGCCTCTTGAGTTGTTCTGGGAGACGGGGAGGGCAGAGCTGGAAAGTCAGCTTCTGGCCCTGCCTGGCACTCTGCGCACAGTGAAAACACACTCCGAATTTTACCACCTTAGCTCTCTCATTCCCAGGTCACTCTTACATAACTCCAGCAATTAGTCTCTTGGGTTTTATTTCTTAAATTCCATTTTAGTGAAAGTAATGTTGTTCATTCTACTCTATGATTATTTAAAAATAAAATGAAGCTTTATGTTTATGAAGTGGAATATCGTATTTCCCTGGCTCTTAGGAAATCTGTATTAGACTAACTTGAATCAACCACTGAACCGCTCGCACGTGTTCATGAAATGACGGGTGCCCATGAGTCAGGAGAAGGAGATAC
Source organism: Neomonachus schauinslandi (assembly GCF_002201575.2). Lineage (NCBI taxonomy): Eukaryota > Metazoa > Chordata > Mammalia > Carnivora > Phocidae > Neomonachus > Neomonachus schauinslandi. Next base: position 49,994,728 of record NC_058418.1, on the reverse strand, counting down.
TCTATGGAAAGCACAAAAATTATGAAACTAGGACATAATGGTGTCTTTCATGATCCCAGCTCGACCACTTACTAACTCTGTGATCTTGAGCAGAGTATTTAACTCCTTAGTGCCCCAGGCTCGTCAACTATAATAACATTTATTCATAGCGTTCATGTAAAGACTGGAAGACAAAACACATGCACAATGGTTAGCACAGGGTCTGGCAAAATAAGAGTTAATCTGTAATATACATGATTATGATGATGATTACCATCACTTTCATTAATGAATCACTGGTCTCTGACACACTAACAATGTTATGTGTTAAAAAGACTATGTATGACCTTAGGAGTATGACCTTAAGCAAATTACTTAATCCATCTGAACCTCAATTTTCCCTCTTCTGCGAAATACAGAGAATAAAAGGGATCTCATGGGGATTCAAGGACTCGAGAAAGTAGATGCCGAATTTGTCTTTGCTCTCTTGCAAAATAGAGCTGGAAAATTTGAACAATTATTCTGATCTAAACAGAGAGTAGGGTACAACATTTATAAAGGGCCTACGTAAATAGATGATATTACTGCCACTATTTGCGTTTCTACCGGCCCCTATGCTGAATAATCAATAATAAATGTTGTTTAAACAAATGGTGTAATTTTCCAATCTGTGTTGTTCTAAACCGACCTTTGCTCCTCATTGCCATTTGTAATGCATGCATAATTCACTGATGAAGCAGAAGGAGAAACAAGGATGTTGGTCTATGTGGCCCTTTTTGGGTTGTTTTTGATGATTTGTTATAACCCTATAAATAAAACAAAACTTGTCCTTTAAATACATATTGTGTTATCTAGAGGTATATTTAGTGGGTAAAATAATAAAAACTAGCCTGCCTCTCCTAGAAATCTCAAGGTATAATTAATAGCTAGTAAGATTTATTCTAGAGTGTGAGAGCCCTAAAGTAGAAGGAAAACTAAAGGCCACTGTCAACACAAATGCTAAAAGAAATACCTAAAGGGCAGAGCCATTTGCCATTTGCAGGAACTGTTTGCTAGCATACTTATCTGGGAGGTAAAAAGGGAGATTCGCATGGTGGAGCTATGTGTGTATATACATATACACATATACTTTTTAATAAATCATAAATCAAGGGGTTAGCAGGGCTAAGTGGTAACTTCAACTCCTGTCTGTTATTAGTTCTCTCTCTCTCTCTCTCTCTCTCTCTCTCACACACACACACACACACACCTCCACCTGGACAGAAATATGTATACGAAAATGTGTATGTGCATATACATAAACACACATACATATATAAATGTATATATATATATTTTTTTAAATAAAGCATAGATCAAAAGGCTTTCAGAGCTAGCTCCAGTCAATGCTAACCCCAGTCTGCTGTTTGTTCACCAGCACACACTCACTGTGCAATAAACCCTTTCAATATGGGAGACAAGAGCAAGATGCCCCTCTGTCCCCAAAGGGCACCTCTGTGTGCTCCCTCAGATCATAGCTGATGACATATCAATGAAACGGTGCTTGCTCTGGTCCCGGAGATCAAAATGAGGGCTTAACCTGCAATTTACTCTACAAGTCCCATGATACTTGCCAAATCTGAAGACTTCATTCTAACCTTCCCTGCTGAAAAAATAATCAAATACTCCAGCAAAGATGTATTGACAACTCTTAATTAACCATGCTAATGGGGGTAAGAGAGAGCATGGATAAATGAAATCCACACATAACCTAAAACCTTCATTTGGCATTAATTTCCCACTTCTCCTTCACTAAACCTTGCAGGGGGGTGAGTATGAGTACTTGCTTTAACAATAGAATTACTTGATGTCCACGTCTGCACTGTGCCAGTCATTCGTTTGGACAAGCTAATGAGAAAGGAAGTGGTCCAGAGCACCATGTGTTCCAAAGGTACTGGGGTTTGGTGGTAATGTTTTTGTATTCTTTTGGATACAAGTAAATATATTTTAGATGGCTTTTAGAATGAGGTTAGCTGGAATAGTTTTGTAGCAATACAGGTTGACCTGCTGGAGACTTTCTGGTTCCTTCCCTATCATTGTTGCTATTCAAACAGAAAGGGAAGGAGGGAAGCCTGGGTGGCTCAGCTGGTTAGCCCCGCATCACGCTCCGCACTCAGCGGGGAGTGTGTTGGAGATTCTCTCCCTCCCTCTCTCTCTACCCTCTCCCCACTCATGCTCGCTTGCTCGTGCTTGTGCTCGCTCTCTCTCAAATAAATAAATAATTCTTTAAAAAAAAAAAAAAGGAAAGGAGAGGAGGCATAGGGAGAAGGGCTAACACATGTACAAAGTCAAATGGTCCTTGTTTTGAAATGAGCAGCTGATTGCAATGGAAAAATCTGCAGAAAGGGCAAAAGCTGATGCCCACGAATTGACCAAAGCAAAGGGAAGATGAGGGAGAGGAGGTTTCCCTAAGGGAGAACCTGAACTCACATTTACAGAGCACCCTCTCTGTGCCAGGCCCCGTGCACACCTACTATGATAAGGCACCATGAAATGAGACCTAGGAGGAATCAGGGCAAAGAACAAAACTGGGCTTCCTCCTCCTTCTTCAAACATCTGGCACAGCCAACACCGGATGGCAGGAACCAGGGCTGAGGGACCTCGGGCAGAGTTACTCCAAACATCTGTGCCTCGATGGGTCATTTCTGCTCTGCCACCCTGCCTGGTGCAGCACAGACACCCAGTAAGCAATCCTTCCAATACTAATAACTTGCATCTGCTGGGCACCACCAACTCCCAGGCACATTATAGGGACCATCTCAGTTCACCTTGCCAACAAAACATCTGCTGTTACCCCTGTATTACAGAGGATGGGGGGAAAGCAAAAAGGAAATTAAGCCACGTGCCCAGAGTTACACAGCTAGAAGAGAGCGGTGCTGGGAATCAAACTCAGGCCATCAAGCTCCAGAACGAAGCTCTTAACCATGACATTGGCATTTCTGGAGCTCTCCCTAACATGCCAGACAGTGCGCTCAATGCTCGGAGTGATTTCTCATTTAATCCCCTCATGGCCCTATGAGTTAGAGGTTACTGCTGTTTTACAAATGAGGAAACTGATGTTGGAGAGAGAGGGGCAGTAAATTGCCAAGGTCATAGAGCCAGGGAGTGGGGGTGGTTCGCCCAAGGCCAGGTCTGCTTCTCCAGGTGAAGGTAATGATTCAGAACACAGGTCTGGAGTGGGTTTGAATCACTCTGTGTACAGCTGCTCCCTAGGGACCTGGCCTCAGCCCTCTGATTACTGTAGGACTTTATTACTTTCTGAATTCCCTTTGCTTATCTCACTCACCCCCTTCTTCCCACTTTCCCCTTCCGGTGCCCTCTCTCCCCATCCAGCCTCCCAAGCCCCACCCACAGCCATCTCATCTCTGCTGTAAAATGTTTGTGGAATGTTCCTTTCAAAAGCTGCATGCCGATTTGCAGTTTGCAATTCTTGGGAAGAAAGGGGCCCTATCAATACAAATAATCAAGTCCCAAATGTTGTTAAAATGATCACTTTGGTTCACCTAAGTTTATATACAAACATTTTCCATGGTCTGACGTCCGAGTGTACAGGAGGTAAGGGAACAGTAGGGATCCAGGTGGGCACAGTAAGGACCAAAGAGCATCCCTAAAACAGTGGGGTGAACCAGGAACCAATCCAAGGCACAGAGGCAGGGGTGAAGAGGCAGAGGGGACCTGTGTGGAACGTTTTGCACCCATGGCAGGAAAAGGGGGTAGTGGCCAAAAGAGACACAGCTCCACTCAGGGTGTAAGCAATAAAGGGGTGCATTGTCCATAGGGAATTTCAAAGCAGTAATAAAACTGACCAAAGTCCAAATGCTTTTTATCATCACCACGGTCAGCAATTTTAAACCGTGTCAGAGAAAACATACCCCTCCTTGCTGGGGGGCCCTCGTCCATCACCCCCCCACCACCGCCACCACCCCGTTGGCACCCCACGGGTTTGCACACTGCACTCACTCAACAAATACTCTCTGAAGGACTGAACCTAATTAACGGGGCCTGGGGAAGGGCAGAAATCCTGTTGACTTCTGGGCACAAAACATGTAAACTGACTGACACTGAGATATATAAAATACATCTTTCAAGAAAAACCATGGCACTCTGTGTGAAGTAACAACACATTCCACTCCCCCCCCCACCGCCCCGCTCCCCAACCCCGAACAACACTCCACCAGCACAGACGGATGCTGCTGCTGCGGGCCAACTAGAAACAGCATCGCGTACTGGGGCTACAAAGATCACTCCCAGGGTCCTAGGATTAATTTCCCTTGCTTGGGAACCCAAGACAGATCATGAATCCCCCTCGTCAGCTGATCCATCGCTGGCACTTCTAGACGGGCAGCCGGCACCCCCCGCCCCTGCCACCCCCTGAACAAGGTTAAAAGAACGGACTCCTGAGCCATGGTCAGAGGGAAACGGGCTTCGGAAGAGGAAGCTGAAAATATTAAGAAATCAACATCAGCATTTAAAAGCAAAGCCCTTTCCACACCACAGAAGACGCTTCGCAATTCATCTTGTTCCCTGACTCTGCTTCACCAACTTGATGGAAGATGGTTTAACTGACATAAAAACCAGCTCTACATGAATAGCCGTGATTGATGGAGCCATTCCAAGCATCAGCCAAAAACCGGCACTAAAAGATGCCTCCGGCTTCCTGTTAACTGTTTTATGAGGGGACCAAAACTTTTTCCTTCTCTTGTTTAAAGAATAAATTATCAGAACAAGTACTTTCAAAAACAGGGTATTGTTATACAGAAGCGGGGGGGAAAGTGGGAGGCCTGTGGAATGGCAGAATATGTGTGAGGGGTAGTTAGGGTGGTGAGAACCGTGTTACATCGGAGGCTTTCACCATATGCCACTGCTGGGTTTCAGGGCACGTGATCTACCTGGGTTTTATTTAATTCCACGTAATAACAAACTGTTCTATAAAGTAGTCTTACTGTACAAACACAATGTCTCAGTGGCAACAGAATGAAAATCCAGTCTTCAGTGGGAGCCTGAAAAAGAATGCACAGATGCTCCAAACGAGCTGTGATAAAGAGGGGAACTGGGGGAGATCCTGTGCCAAAAAAAAAAAATTAGGGAGGGCAGATTTGTAGGATCTGTGGTGAAAGCGTAGACTCTTTCAATTCAGGGAGAATGATCCATCTGCAATCCAGTGTCCTACTCTTTGGATTGGTTCTTAATAAAGAACGGGAAAGAGCAGAGGTTTCAAAAGGGTTAGCATTTCACATTTTGTTCTCCTTTCTGGAGCTCAGGGAGCCTTTTACCAGCCTTTCTCCCTTCTCATTTTGAAGCAGGTTAATTATGACCCGGGAGCGTTTTCAGCATCCTGGCACTTGAGACTCAGCCATTGTGGAAAAAAGAGTATTGTCCGTGCTGTACTGCAAGAAGTAACTTCAGAGGCATCCAAATTTGGAACTCCTTTTCAGAAGCCTCGGGACTGGTTCCATGTCCTGGCATTGTTTGAGATGACAAACACCCACCCAGTTCCCACTTGTCTTTGAAGACGTGCACGTAAGTAAAGTGTAAAATTCACTCGACTTTTACAATAAAATAAGCTGGTCATTTTGGCCCATCTAGGATAAGCCCTTATCTGAACAATGCAAATCAAAAGACCCACTTACTCCTGTCCTCACCCTGGCTCTCCAGCAAGCCCAAGACACACTCTCAGTTATGTGGTGGGTTTCTGGCCCAAGTTAATATGTAGCAGGAGTTCTCAGTGTTTGTACCTTTAATCCACTTCTGGCAAATCAATCCCATAGAAATAGTCTTAACTGGGGACAACTTTACAACCAAAGATGTTCATGGCCTTATAACTGACAAAGAGTTAGTAACAACCTAAAACTCCGATTAGCTGGGGAACGATGAACTGAAAATCACGATTCATCTAGTTGGCTGACTGTCATGCAGCCATTCACATCGCTTCTTAGAACAGTCTAGAAAAACAGGAAGGACTGAAATCTTAAGTCAAAAAAGAAACTATCACCTACAGAGCACTATCTATATAACATGCTTAACCACTATGCAAAAAACATTGTCTCTGGATTGGTATTTGGATTCAGAAAGCAGAATTAATTTAAAATTAACCTGTGAGGGAAGGGCATCATAAGCGTATAGGCTGCAGTTACAACCAAACAAAATAAAACAGAACAACCTGTACATTTTGAAGCGCTCGAGAGTATGCGCCAAAATGTTAGTGGTGAATATACTGGGTGACTTTTATTCCTCTCTCTCTTCAACGTTCGTGTACTTTCCACTTATTTATTTGAGAGAGAGAGAGAGAGAGCATGAACAGGGGGCGGGGCAGAGGGAGAGGGAGAAGCAGACTTCCCGCTGAGCGGGGAGCCCAATACAATGCGGGGCTCGATCCCAGGACCCCCAAGATCATGACCCAATCCGAAATCAACAGTTGGCCACTTAAATGACTGAGCCACTCAGGCGCCCCTACTGTCCACTTTTTTAATGAGCATTTTCTAATTTTATATGGGAAGTCAATAATTTTAAGCAAAATAAAACTCTGAGAGGAAAAAAAATGCTCCTCTTGCTCCGATGGGAGTGGATGACGCAAGGCCTATGTAGCACCTGCCTCACTGCACAATCACCTGTGTCTCCAAGCAGACGCGCCTCCTCTGCTCTGAACCGGCACCGGAGTATCAAGCCCTGAAAGAGGCACGAGGGGCCTTTAAGTAGCACCAGGTTTCTTCCAGGATTCCCTTGCTGACTTTGATCATCGCCCTTCGCCTTGCCCAGAGACGGTGGATCCACAGCCGGACAGAGGCCACAGGACTGGAAAGGGGAGCAGGAACAGGAAGGTTGGGGGAGAGGACAGTGTGGCCTGTCACTCGAGGCGGGACTGGAGGAGCGATCCTGGTCCTGTGTGGACACAGACATGCCGCCAAACCTCCTGGAGTCCCAATTTCCTCATTTTCAACAGAAGGAATAATAGATTGTAAGGAGGTTTCAATGAGGCAATAAACGGAAATGTACCTTCTGTGGCAATTTCTCATCCTCTGGGACCCCTACTAACTGGCCGCTTACACACCAGCACTTGATGTGTACTTTCTCCTATAACCTTCGAGGATGATTTTATCGAATCCCCACAGGGAAGATGCTGCTCTTATCCCCCTATCACCCGTGAGAACACCAAGGTTTCAAGAGGTGAGGTTACTTGCCCACCACTGCGCAGGCGGAAACAGGTAGAGCCAGGACTGACAGGCGGAGCGGGAGATGTTCCAATCTCCTTGGAGATCTTCTACTGCTTGCTCGGCCAAAATGAGGTGCTTTCTGAGGAGCAATCGACACAGGAAATCAAACAGGGTAGGTGGGGTCAAGAACAAGGGCTCCTAAAATTCACAAGGGAGTAGAGCATCACGTGGTCTCACTGAAAGGAGGGACCTGGAAGGGGGTGCGTTTCGGTTGGGGAGAGGGCAGTGTAGGAGTTCGATTTCACTTACCCCTCCTGAGGATGTTTCTGCTTCCAATCTCTCCTACGTCCCCACTGCCAGGGGGCCCACAGACCAGAGAAGAGTCGAGAAGAGAGGGGGCACTCAGGAGGTCACCCTGCCCACCCTACTCTTTCATGAACCTCCTCAAACCCTGGCTCCACGTCTCCCTCACTCAAGGATTTATGTCTCATTTTCAATGGAATGTTACATTTGGTCAGACCACGAAGAAAACTTCTCATTATAAACTAGGAAATGTGTGGAAAGAGAATTATTTACCCAAGGCAGCGCTCAATCAGTGTTGCCCGAATATTTATTTAGCCCACACACAGAGAAGTTGTGTTAATGTTTGCCAAAGAATGTAGCTTTATAAAGTAACTGGGTCAAAAAAGACAGCATATCATTTTACAAATAACTTTAAAATGGCTCAAGTTAAATGGCCGGCTCTCTCAGGTTTGTCTTTTCAAAACGCTGCAGAAACAATATCCAGAATTAGGTCTCATAAAATACAGGTATTACAAAGTGGCTGTTTAGCCCATTAGAGAAAATGTAGAGTGAAATCTGAATTATTTCTACCCGAGGCAGAAGCAGACAGAGTTACCGAAATTATGTTGGGCCAACGTCGCAATCCTTCCAGTCTGTGGGGCAGCGAGGCTAGCGGCTCCTGCACCAAAACCCTATTAGGAGGGCTGTGTTTTTCAGTCAACAGTGACAGGAACTCCATTTCTCAGCCCCAAACCGAGTGTGGCTATGGGGAATTCACCCAAAACGTTTGCTTGCGGTTTATCAGCAACATCTGTCTGCCTCAAAGAGCCCCAGGAGGGAGAGGGCTGAGTGACACAGCCGGAGAAGACAGCTCGAGGCCACTTGTTTCACGGATCTGAAGGCGAGGGTGGCAGCCCGCGCCCTCGAAGAAGTGGGCAACTCTGAGCAACCATGTCATAATCCTCATTAACAGTAATAACAGTAACGATAATAATGATCAGGGTTGCGACAAGGGTGAGGCCCATGGGCCCTCATGATGGTGGAGGAGAAGGAAGAGAGGAGGCAGAGAAGGGGGGGTGGGGAACACAACCACAATGATATTAGCGACTGACATTTATCCTTTGCTTACAAGGTGCCATTAACTGTGCTAAGTGCTTAGCACAGAAAGTTCACCTAATCTACTGAAACAGTTTGGTAAACAGCACTGGCAGCCTCATTGTAATGTCTGTAGGTCACAGTGTCTTCATCAATCCACTGGAGACACTGCTGGCCCCCCAAAAGGCTGGTGTTGGGGGGAATGTGGTGAGCATGGGCCATGAGGCTGTGGTGGTAAGCAGGGACAGCTGACCTGGCCAAGAACATACCCATCAAGACGGGTGTCACTTGGGTAAACAGATCCTAAACTGCAAGTTTCCAGCTTGAGACTAAGGGGTGTGTGGCCTGACCCTAATCCTTAGTGTCTCCCTGACCCGTAGCTCTTCGTGCAAGTTCTGGAGAGTGGCCACATGGTCTCATTAGAACTCCACCGTCTTCTGAATGAAATCAGGAACTTCTTGAGGGCACTGTCTTATAGATCCTGTACCTGCAATGCCCAGTCCAGCTTGTCCCTGGTAGGGGCTCAGTAAATATTTACTTACGAATAAACAAGGGACGATCATGAGCTCTCTGCTCTGGGACGACAGTGGTGAGGGCAGGAGGCTACTCAGAATTCTGGAGGCTGCAGCTCAAGAACAAAGACCACATGCACTTCCTTGGGGAACCGAGGTGTCTTAGTTCCCTGGGGCTGCCATAACAGGTCATGACCAACAGGGTGGCTTAAAGCAGCAGAAATGTACCCTCCCCCAGTTCAGGGGGCCAGACGTCTGAGATCATGGTGTTAGCAAGGTTGGTTCCTCCTGGAGGCTCTGAGGGAGAAACCACACCATGCCTCTCTCCCAGCCAGGGTGGCTGCTGGTGATCCTTGAGTCCCTCCAGCCTCTGACTCCACCTTCCACAGCCTCTTCTCCATGCCTGCATCCTCTGCTCTTCTGAAGGACAACAGTCTACATCCAGGATGATTTCCTCCTGAGATCCCTAACTAATGCATCTGCAAAGACCCTCTTTCCAAAGAAGGCCACACTCTGAGGTTCTGGGGACCCTAGTCACCCCTCTCCGTTAGAACTCTGCACCTTGCCCACATCAGCCTTCCCTTCCTTTCTCCCCACATGGCTTAGAACCAGAGGGTAGCCTTGCAGTAACGGACTTTGAGAAGGTGGACAAGTAGGTGCTTTGTCCCACCAAGAACTGGGGTGAGTTCTTGAGGGAAAAAAAGAAGGAGTCTCCAAAAGCCAGAAGAGTCAAATCCTAAAAGTCATAAGCAGAAAAGGGCAGAGGAACATAGGGCCTGCGGCCTGGGGCGTGAGGCCTGCCGGACCCCTCAACACTGTCAGGCTGGCCCCGTGAGCAGAAAAACAAACTGTTAGCTGTGGGCCCAGTTCTTCATCAGTCTCAACCTGAACAAGGCTCTTCACACTTCAGGGGGACAGGAACCCCCTCTCAAATCCCCCAGCATCCATGGAAGGTCACACAACGGCTTAGACCACAAGATGGGACAGCGCACTGCACAGACGCGCTGGGCCAGGGCTGGTGGGAGCTGTGGGGAAATGTGGCGGCATAAACCAAGATCGCGTCAAAGGTCAGCACCACACCCAGGACAGCTGAGACAACCATGCATAGCAGCTGCGAATCCACAGCAGGTGTGTGGCCAGCTCAGAGAGGCCGTCCTGCTGTCCAGCAGGCAAAGGGGAGTCCACGATGGAGGGAGACAATGCAAATCTGTAGGCTTTGGTGGCGAAGGTGCAACAGAGGGCCACCCCATCTGGTGTGCTTCCATAAGTCAGACTTTGTCCATGTGATGAAGGTAACTGGATGAATAGACTGTGGGTCATGAAACACCCCCAGCAGGGTTTAGGGTAACGTCCCATAACAAACACATTTCTATTTCTGTTGTGAAAATAGGATTATTCACAGTAGAGTAGAAAAATAGGGACACAATATCAGCTGAAATCAGGTTTCACCACCGAAAGAGTTTGCTGTAAGTTTACAAAAAAAAAAAAAAAAAAAAAGTTTTTCAGAGCTTTTTGGATTAGAATAGCAAAAAGGGGACTACAGATCGGTCTTTACAAGCCTGAATGTAGGCACCTTCTTAATGAAGGGGATCCCCAAGAAGGAGGGTGTGGCGTGAGTCTGACACCCAGCAAGGCTCAGAGCACCACCCTGCTCCAAACAGTCCATCACGTACCTGTTTTGTAAAGCAGGCTTCCCTCAAAGGGTTTAGTTTCATGAAAGATTTTGAAAGCTACAAAACAGACTGCAAATCACTGCTCTATATCAGGGGGTAGCAAATTTTTTTTTTTTTTGTAAAGGGCCAGACAGTAAATATTTTAGGCTTTGTGGGTCAAAAGGCAAAACCAAGGATAGTATGGAGGAACTTATACAACAAGAGAGAAGACAGATCTCCGCCTAATTTTATTGGTGAAATTCAAAATTTTATTTATGGACCCTTGAAATATGAATTCCATGTAATTTTCATGTGTCATGAAGTAATATTCTCCTCTTGACTTTTGTTTCAATTGTTTAAAAATAAATGAGAAAGAGCAAAATCTATTCTTAGCTTGCAGGCCGTACCCCAACAGGTGCAGGCTGTATTTGGCCCAACGGCAGGCAGCAGTTTGTGCCCCCTGCTCTAGGTCACTCCTGGTCAAGCAGGGGCCAGTCGCAGAGTGAGGCCCACTGGCGGCCCTCCCCCACAAAGTGAAAGCCTTGGCTGGATCGGAGCAACACAAGCCTAGCAGCTCCTAAAGCAAAACATCCCGCGCCTCTGACTTACAAGTCATTCTGGAGAAAACTGCTTCCTACTTAATTTTCTAAAACCCAAATACCAAATACGATAGGACCCAAAGCAAAATTACTTTCCTTCAACAAACACACGCTTTCAAAAAAATTAGATATATAAATAAGACAAAATGCAATGTTTTTGCTCTCTTGGGATCATGGTACGGCAGGTTGGCTATAAACGTACTTCCATTGTGTTCGGTGGGTGCCTGATTAATCTGAATGCTATTTACAAAATGCCTGATGAACATAAATCAGCCAGACTTAGAACCATCCTAGCAGCCTCTGAAGGTTTACCATGAGCTTCCTAAGCCAGGCGGGGACACAGACATCAACCATCAGGGGACAGCCCCTCCATTCCCAGATTCTAGGACCCCCTTTGATGCCCATGGTGAAGTTGAGTGCATGTTAATTTCTAAGTCTGGACACACTTTTTGGTATATAGGTTTTGGGGTATACTATTCACCTATCCTGCTTGGGCCAAAAACACGGAGTAATAGATTAGACAAACCCTGAATTAAAACGTTCACTCCAGCCTCAAAAAGGGCTAGAAATAATTACAGAGAAAGCACATGTGAGTAAACTACTTCAAGGAAAATCCAGTGTTTAAAATGGCAATGCAGAAGGTGTTCCCGGACATGGAAAGGGGAAACCACAAAATGACCTTGAAAGCTCTGAACGTGTCTGCCAAAAAATCAAGGCCAGCGGACAACCTGAAAAGTCAAAAGCTTCACAGGAACACCTATTTATTATCCAGTGGCCTCAGATCCAGAACCACCTCCCACCTTGCTTCGTAAGTGTGGATAAGGAGGTCCTGAACGAAAGAGCATTTGTTGAGATCTTACTCGGAGCTTATTGCATACATCGTTTCATAACCATGCTAGAAGCTATGTTATCTCACATGACAGAAGAGAAAACTGAGGCACAGGATTTTAATTAACTTGCCCAAGTCGCAAGGTTAGCAAGGTGTCAGATCTGAGGCTCAAAACCCACGCTCTGTACACTAGAGTCTAGTACACAATCATGGCCCTTGGGCCAAATCTGGCCTACTGCCTGTTTCTGTGAATAAAGTTTCACTGGAACACAGCCATTCACCGATGTATGGTCTGTGGCTACTTTCATGCTCCAACAGCACAGTGAGTATAGTTGACCCTTCAACAATGTGGGGGTCAGGGGTGCCATCCCTCATGCAGTTGAAAATCCACCTATAACTTTTGACTCCCCCAAAACTTAACTACTAATAGCCTACGGCTGACCAGAAGCCTCACTGATAATATAAACATTCAATTAACACACATTTCGAATGTTATACATACCATATATTGTCTTCTTACAACAAAGTAAGCTAGAGAGAAGAAGATGTTATTAAGAAAACCATAAGGAAGAGAAGATAAATTTACAATACTGTACTGTAAAAAATCAAAGTATAAGTGGACACGCACTGTTCAAACCCACGCAGTTCATGGGCCAACGTAGCTGTGACAGAGACTGTACAGCCCGCAAAGCTGACAGTATTTACTGTCCAGCCCTTCCGAGAGAAAGGCCATGTTCTTGTTCCCTGTGAGGACCTACTTACAGCCCTCTGCTGGGGCAAACACCTGCACTCACAGGCTCCCGACGAGGCTGCATGCCTGGACAGTCCTTGGAGATGGGTGGCACCAGGATCTCCTTCCCCCCATCACCTTGAGCACGCTGTCTGCACAATGGGAGCACCCATGATATGAAGCGTAGCCAGGCCACCCTGCCTTGAGTGCTTTGTCCAAAAGGCACAATGATAACTACACAGAACCAATCAGATTCACTGCCTTCGAGGGTCTGAAGAAGGCAGCTGAGAGTAGGAGGTAGAAGCAAAAAGGCTCAAGAGGGGAAAGCAGGGGCTGCAAGATGAGCTGGGCCGGACTGAGGGGCCAGACAGAGCACTAGTGACAAGGTCAGGAGCCCCTGCTGCACCGCAGGCTGGTCTGGAGGCTTCTCCCAGTCTAAAGGCAGGGATTGCCCTCCTCATCCTTCACCAGGAGCATGTGGCATGCACCTCCTCCTCTGCAGGCCACCAGGAGATGAGAAGAGCTGGCCACGCAGGCTTGTTTCGCTGCACCAGCAGTTTAGTATAGTGACGCATCCTCCCCACAAAACAAAAGGTGAAACAAACTGAAGAGCACAGACCATTCTGTGAGAGCAACACAGACACATTCTGAAGTACTGAGCTATTTAAGGAAAGGAGGCATGACATGACCCTTTCCCCACCAATAACAGTAAGAATAACAACGAATATTTCATAATAATTTAAAATAAATTCTTAATTATTCATGACATTTTCCTCCATTACCATCATTATTACGTGTGTGTGTGTGTGTGTTTTCTCATTTTAAAGCCAGCAGGTAAGGGGTGGGGGTCTCTTTTCCTCTCCCCCTTCTCTTAATGGAAGGACCCACTATTGTTTGGGTGTTTTCAAGGCCACCCAGCAGGAAAATGGAAGTTGGGTTTCTATCCTAATCCCCTAGTTTAAAAAAAAAGGAAAATCTTTATCGCATATCCTGCTATATCAACTTAATCAAGTTTTTAAGTTAAATTTGATTTTTAAATCCTTTAGGTAATAAGACCTAGCATTTAACTTCTATTTTTAAAATATACGTCAGGCTCCCGACTCCTGCTCTCTCTCGCTATCTCTGTCTCTCAAATAAATAAATAAAATCTTAAAATACATATATAGATAGATTTGGGTTTGTGTGTGTGTGTGTGTGTGTGTGCATTTCCCAAGTCAATCCAACAGAAAGTGAGTTGTGGTCAATGCATAATAAAAATCAGAGTGACTCTTGACTTGGGAAAATTATTAGCATTTTGAGGTAATGGTTTCCTAGTTCTTCAAATTCAAAAATACCTTAGCAAGTCCAGGACTTCCCGAAATACTGGAGTTCTAGATTGCTCTTTTTCAATGCTTTCAAAACACAGGGCACAGCGCAATAGGAATCCGGCTATTGAATAACGTGTAAACCCTGCAGAGATGTACAAAAACACGGCTGCTTGAGCCAGCGCCTTCGTGAAAGGCACGGGGCCCAACCCTGCACACGTGAACTTCTCACGACCCTCAAGTATACTCATGTGATATATCGAAATACCATAAAGCAGATTTGTAATTACAGGGAGCAACTGATTTTAAAAGGCCTCTATCACAATTAATGCTCATGAAAATATAATAACCAAAACCAGAGAATTCGGGGGTTAGAGTATTTTGAACATTATACTTCAAATGTACAAAGGCTGTGTATTAAGTAAAATTCACAGAGGGTTTTTTTAAAAAACGGAATAGCTGTACGCATGGTGACTTCATTATAAAATCTAGATATAAAAAAATGAGTATGAAACCACCCCTACCCCATGTTCTGGACTAAAATCAGTTAAGTTTCCCCTAATGTAATGTAAAAGCTGGTCCTGTGACCCATCTTCCTATTTGCAGGTGTAGCATGTTAGGGAACACAGCATCTATGGGAAGACTAGGAGGAGTACTATAACTTAGATGCCTCCAGGGCCAAGCACTGGGGATGCCTTTTCCCAATGGAAGGAATCAGCATAGAGCCCAAGGAGAAAAAAACGTTGGCAGATTTTGGCGAGACTGAGGTATATCTTGGAGTGAAAACTGAATCATCAAAGGAAAATGTTTTAAATTTTTGGTTAACTTGAAATGAGGCACCTATCATGGAATCCATCCACCGAGAGAGAAGCCACACATTGTCTGGTACAGGCCACGACAGCATATTAAAAACATCCTCCATCCAGCTGTTATGATAAGGGAAGATGTACCTTGAACAGAGGTGAATAAATCCGTACAACAATGAAACGTCAGCTAAGCATGCTGGCCATTAACAATGTCTCAAGAACATTTCAGATATGTGGAAACACGAGAAAAACCTAATGCCGGTGTCTGACCTTGAACTTCAACTGGTTTCAGCTGAAGTGACCACTTTCAGCCAAAATTAATGAGCATTTCTTTCTTGGCCTTCCTTCCACAAACCTCTAAAAAGATAATAATACTCATTCCTTTTGAATCTCTAGATAAATGAGAGTAAGAACCCTGAGAAGCAGTTTACATTTTTCAAAGGATTTTCATAGATCTCACTGAATCTTCAAAAGAGCCTTCTTTGGGAAAAAGTAAATTCAAATTGAAAACAACTTTATTTCTCCCATTTAAAAAACAAAAAACAAAAAAAATCAGCCCGTTGAGAGAACCTCCAAGTTTCTCAGATTTCAAAAGTCGGTTTTCTTTATCATGACCCCAAATCTGTCGGAACAAGAATTTCTGCCCAACAGTGGACTCCCCTTTCATGAAATCCTTACCTACCAAGGTTCACTTCTACAAACCTTGGCAAATCCCTAGTTATGAACCCCTAACTGAAGCTAGCACAGACAAGTTCAAGGCTGCTGGTGACAGGGAGGACCCGAACAGTTGTGGCCAAGCAAGGGATGAAAGTGGAGTTTAGGGCACAGTGTCATGTATATTTATCAGTTTCAGGTAAACGAGACCCCACAGCAACTCTCTTCACCCATCCTTCCTGCTGTGAGTTAATGAAGAGACAAACATGTCCGATTCTGACTGCAGTCACCCCGGCTGGCACTGTCTCCCTAATGAAGAACTGAAATTCTTCAGCAGCTAAGTCTTCCTACTCGCGATCTTCAGGACAGTGATTTTTGAGGCTGTGGGTGAAATATTGCATTCCTTTAAAAAAAAAAAAAAGGTATACTTGTTTTCACTTTCTAGCATCTGATATGTTACATCCTGTGTAAATTTTATATCCCCTAATAGAACGTTAACAGGCTTCACCTTATTCACAGGTGTTCCCTAACCCATCGCAGGCACTCAATTAAGACTTACTGAAGGACTGAATGAATACACTGGATTCCATATTGTGTAGGGAAAAAAAAAAAAAAGTTTAGGCCTCTTAAAATATTGACATGCCTTGCAGAATTTACCGGTACGGGAAAACTTGAAGACAAGTCCAATGGGAAGAACTTCTAAACAATGGCAACGCCATCAAGATAAGCCCCATTCCAAACCTGAATATCTCTGAATCAGCTACTCCTTAGGTACACATATTGCTCCACTCAGCCAATGGCAATTCCAGGAGAGAGGCAATTGATAATAATTATGTTTTCTGCCTTCTCTTGGGTTATGAATTTATCATGATGCAAAAGTTGAGCTACTCTGATGCCACGTTAACAATGATAAACACCATAAAGACAAAAAAGAAACTAAATTTAAGCATTTAGATTCTGCAGGGGAGTTTATTAAATGGATTAACTAAGGAAAGGCAAAGCCTCGCAATTATGGAAAACAGGGAGCAGCACTTCTGCCTGGCTATTTTTGACGGCCACCTGAGAACGGATTTCAAATGCCCTCATTTCTGCAGGTACATTATCTTGTGTTTTATTGTTATTCACAGCTGCAAGTTGATTAATTTGTATTCAGAAATTCTAAGTGGCAAATGTGCAACGCATAGTAATATACATTTTCTTTATGGACACAGTGAAAATGCCTAAGCCACATCTCATGTGTAACTCTTGCTCAACCAGTAAGCAAAACGCAGAAAGAGTTTTACAAAAGGCTTGGAAAGAATTTGATTTGAAAGGAAAACCGCAAGAGGAAGCCTCTCTCCCCCACCCTTCTCTTAAAAAACGACAAGAAAAAAAAAACTGCACATACACACACACACCCCCCAAAAAAACAAAACAACAACAACAAAAACCAAAGCCCGAAGGAAAACCAAACAAAGACAATAGTTGGGTAATGTCATTTTGCCAGAATCATCAATGTTGTCAGTTCATATTCTTGTCTTTTGCTGTCTAGGCGTTTCTAATAAAACCCAGAAACACCAGTGATGAGTCACACCAACAGACCTGTGTACCACAGTCAGAGCTTAAATAAGAGATATTTGTTAAATCCATCACCTAAATGTAATCATGGGAGGTTCTTAAGAATACCAAACTAACTCTCCGTTTTCTGCACTAAGGAGATAAGGAGTGGCATGGATAACCAAAATGGGTGGAAAATACATAATCATTGGTTTGGGAACACATATCCTGATCCATCCCTCTCCTCCATCAGCCCCCTAGTCTATGTCCCTTACTGATTTATTTT
Source organism: Neomonachus schauinslandi (assembly GCF_002201575.2). Taxonomy (NCBI): domain Eukaryota; kingdom Metazoa; phylum Chordata; class Mammalia; order Carnivora; family Phocidae; genus Neomonachus; species Neomonachus schauinslandi. Next base: position 49,977,274 of record NC_058418.1, on the reverse strand, counting down.
CCCTGCTCGTGTTTCCCCTGCTTAAAATGACTTTACATTCCTTTTCATGCTGAACCTTAGAAGTAGATCTGAGACCATGCTTCCTAGTGGAGAAAACAACTTTCTCATTTGAAACCTTTTCAAATTATCCACGGCTTTGACAACAGGTACTCAGCAGTTGACAATATTCTCATTGGAAAGTTTCATCAACCACCTAAGGTCACGTAAGACGCAATAAGAATGGTATACTACCAGGCAAATGTAGTCATCAATATTATTCAAATGCAATTTTGGTTTACTTTTTCATCACTTCCCATGCTTAAAATTCCTAATTGCCATGAACACAGCCCAGTCAAAGAATGTATCTGTCAAATGCTCGCATACATTATGTTTGTGTGGATTTCCACTCAAGACACCGCAGACACAGCTAAACTCCTGGACCCAGTCTCTTGTAAATTCATTACAACACCTCAGATGTGACTCCAGATGCTCCCACTATCTGTCACTCTGTAATTCAAATATTTCCCCAAACCTTCCGTGGCAGCATATATTGGATGGATTAGGAGATACTGAACTGTAAACAAGGAAAGAAACATCTGAGAAGGTGCTCTCGGGAGAAGAACAAGACATCAGCGACTAGAACTCAGGAGGAAGGGTGATCCTGATGGGGGCAAACTGATAAGGCTTCACTAATGGGATTCCATGTGGTCTGCATGCTTATGGCCTAAATGAACTATGGACATTGAAACAGCCCACTTAATTAACCCAAAACCAAAAAGTATGGGCTGGGAATCTGAGACCTACAGGAACTCCAGAAACAGAAATTACTTCTTTCTCACACTAATCATTCCAGGTCCTATAAATATACACAAGGTCACAAACAGTCCACATCATTATTTTTTTTTTAAATTATTACAGAAGAAACTAAACTTCTAAAGGGCCAGATATAGGTTAAATCATAAAATGGTGACGAAAAAAGTGAAGGTCTCTTCCCGAGTTTAAAAGAAGAAGAAAATTTTAACTTGAGTTGAAAAGTAATTTGATCAAGAATCAGGAATTCCAAGTCCCAGTCCTGATTCTATATTTCTTCAAAAAATGTTTTGCTCAGTATCCACACTATGATCCCTAGCTTTATTTTTTGCAACAGAGACTTAATATTTGCCCTTATTGGTATGTTAAACTCAACCAATAGGAACAGTTAAGCAGACATACAATCCACGTTGGATGGATCCTACAGACAGCACTATACACATGGGACATGCTGGTATTATTCCATTGAGTCAAATGACAAGCTTCTTAGCACAAACCAGTCCTGGCATAATTCAGGATGACAAATAATCTAAGGTATAAGAATAAAAATTAGGAGACATCAGGTGACCAAGGAGAGTGCTATCAGATCTGACTTTCTATAGAAGCACCACAAAGGACTCAAAACACTTAAGTTGGGATTAACACTTAGGTTGGAACCAAAAGCCACGAGAGCCCCACCCTGGCGGAGCCCTTCCACAACTCCAAAAGGGAGAAACGAGTACTAAGTGAATGATCTGCCAGCTGACACTGAAATGACGAAAGATGAAATCTCAATGTTACATTTGTCAAATAATGCCATTCACCAAAAAGCTCAAATTCTAAAAGGCCTAAAATGTCCATATTTAAGTCATCTGAAATTCTGTTTCACCTAAGAGAATGTGATTCCTAGTCCTGCATCAGATGCCGACTGAGAGGGGGAAATGATAATCCATCTGGTCCTTCCTCCTCATAGATGCCTCTTTCCCATCCACGGAAGACAAAGTTGCAGGGGCAAGAGACATCTTGGACTTCGTGATGACCTTCTCACGTCCTGCTACCAGTACTCACTCTCCAGTGAAAGGCTGGAAGAGATGGGCCCCTGGAGCATCAAGGCATTTGTGATGTCCTCCAGCTCCCTAGAATGGGATTCTTTTCCAGCCCACTCTCCCCATGGCCCTAGGCTGATGCTATTTGATTACCATAACTGTATCGGCCAGAGAGATGGTCCATAGGCCATGTTGGTATGGTGTCCTGGTGACATCTTGTGGTGAAATAGAATATAAATAAGCCTAAAATTCTACCCATGGCTGCATTTGGGCTAACTAGAAACCTGATTTCCCCTTTGTTTTTCTACCTAACTTCGGACTTTATCCTTCCTTCTCTGAAGAGGAGCATCTTCTAGGCCCATAACCAAGAGGCATATACTGGGGTCCAGGGGACACAAACATTTAATCATACATCAAAAAAAACCCTTCCCAGAACTGATTATACACAAGATAGCAGCCACTTTCATTAGAGGGATGAGGGTATTCTCAAAGAAATAAAAAGATCCTATCTCCCACTGGTCACCATCTATCCCAATGGACAAATAAACAAAAAGGTAGCAAGAGAGAATTACAGCATGTAGGTGAAAGTGGCCAGGTAACACGTGCCTAGCTCCCCAAATTTCCTAAAGAAAGCCTGAGTTAAGATGATAAAACTCCCTCGAATTTCCGTGAAAAGTTATTCTTATTCAATTATGAATAATTGAATAATGTTAAAATATATACTCCACAAAAGGTAAACTTGGGGTCTTTCTCTATCTGGGATTAAAAATGAACAATGGGGAAGAAGAAGTTTCCACAAATAAAATGATTCCATAGTAATAATAAGAGCCCACTTGGCTCTGACTGCAAACAGAAATGAAAAAGATTACACAGCATCGAAGACACTAACAAAAGGGCAAACCATTTGCATTATGAACTAAAGAAGCAGAGAAGAAGGGTATGGAGACGCTGACATAAATACCTCTCAGTGTCCAAAGTAATATCTTTTTAAACATTTAAGAAGACAGGGGTGCATATAATGGACGTGATATGAATCTGTCTGTATGAAATCCTTATGTCTGAGAACAGCTCTCAGCAGATTGGCCTGGTCAGTGGAAATGCCTGTCCTCATAAGACACACTGAACGTGTGCCTTTGATAAGTGTGCCCATCAGCAGGAACCACAACACGGTCATGCCTGGCCTTTTAGTACCTATTCGGTGTGACAATAAACGAGACACGTGTGTTACCTAATATTGTCCACAAGAGTGGCAGCAGAGCAGTGAGGCCTGGGCTACACAAGAAAACATCACAGATTACAAAATAAAATTGTGAAACATTTCCATTCTAGTATTTTCTAGGCAATGCCAAGGAAAAAATCATTATTAAGGTTTCTCTGGCATAATCTGCATCCACGAGGACGTGGTGATTTTAAATGTAAGATCTGGAGACTCGCACTATTAGGGATCCTTCTCTTAGATGGCTGGGAAATGTCAGGCTTACTGCCTTTTCCAAACCAAATTAAACCTAAACTCAAATTCCAGGGTGGGTGGAATTAGAGTATTTTACCCCATGGGGCTCACGTCTGAGAGCCTAAAAATATCCCTCGCCCACCATTTATTCCACTGATGTCTTGAGGATACCCAGATGTTGCTGAGGAACAGGTAACTAAGCAGTATATGCCTTCATTCTCAAAGGGAGCCAAAATGCCAAGTTTTTATTTTGTTTTGTTTTTTAGATGCAGAAGCCACAGTTAAAGGAATGGCAGTTCCAGAACTATTTCTTAAAATCTTGGGTGGGAAAAAGACAATTATACATTTAGATGTAATATCAAAGTGAGTCAAATTATTTTTTAAAAAAAGGAAAATACAATATAATCCAAAGAAATGTGCTGGTTGGAAGCTGAAAAACAAAATACACCCAAGAAAAGGATTCCAGGATTTTTACACATCAACCTAATATTTTATGAGGTAACATGGAATAATTGCACTGAGGTATAGTTTTCTTAATCAGCCAAGGTGTAGTTACTGGGGAAGGAATAAATTATTCCAATAACTGATGTTGGGACAACTAATTAATCATTTGGGGAAAAGAAACCAGACCGACCCTTACCCCATTTCTCATGGAAAAAAAAAAAAAAATCCCAGTGAATTTAATGATTTCAAGGTCAAACATAGGAGCATTTAGCCAGTAAGACAGATAAGTGAATAGAATGTTACAGTGGAGAAGGATTTTTAAAGCATAACAACAAAAAGCAGAGACAATAGAGAACAGGCTCATCAATTTGCTATGTTAAAATTAAGCATAAAATTCTAAGACCAAAAAAAAAAAAAAGCAGAAATCATGAGGAAATATCTATGATACACATAACAAAGGGTTACTATCCCTACCTGAACACATAAAAAGTTCTTATCATTTCATAGACAAAAAGGCACAGGGACAGAAATCAATGGACATGAATAGACCATTTCAAAAGAAGACATTGTTGTTACATACATATATTTAAAAAAAAAAATTTAGCTTTCCTAATTCGAGGAAATGCACAGCAAAATAAGCCAAGGTTCAATTTGGCTTTTGAAAATGATACTTAGTGAAAATACAAGCAAGTAATCTCTCAGTATTTCCAGAAGACAATTTAGCAATTTATCTCGAAGCCCACTCTTCCTCTTAAAACCAGCCCTTCTAGGCAGACTTGGCAATCACCCACTGATGTGTGCTAAAAGACATTCATTGCAATTCCGTTTACAATCGAGAAAAATTGTGAATAACCTCTATGTCCAACAATAGGGGATCCGTTAAGTAAATGATAATCCACCCATACATTAGGGCATTGAGCAGCTATTAAAAAAGATGCTCCCGAAGGATTTAATAGCATGGAAACAGTGTTAAGTGGGAAAGGGCAGTTTCTAGGACAATTCTATTTTCTTTTTTTGACCTGACTGTATTTTTAAACTTCTTACAAGCAATGTATGTTTGTGATATCAGAAACTACACATGTGAAATAACCACCAAAAATAATAAGTTGTTCCACTTAAGAGAGAAGGAAAAATAATGCAGTTGCAGCCTTTAGTCCCTTCCTTTCCACTGACAGATCATGGGAGCTTCAGCAGTCACGTAATCTGTTTGGGCCTCAGTTTCCCCATCTATAAAACAGGAATAACAACACCTTCCGTATCTTAGACATACAGAGAAGGCTGATAACACGATTACATGAATACACTCTCTCTAGATACATAAAAGTCTATTTCCTTGTGTTGTTGTTTCGGAAACTCTATTGTCATAGCAACTATGTGAAAAAAAGTGGCTCAATTCTATTTGACAAATGTGTCCACCTAGCTGGGCTGAAATGCCTTTCTGCCATGTCTCTGCAAGTGAACCCAAACACCCTCTCCTTCTAGAAGCTCAGTCCAGCTGCAGGGATGCCTCCCTCCTTCTGTTTCCCAAGACGCCTGCTCTGCATTGCTGGGCTGCTCTGACCACTTCCATGTTTTCTGTGGCATCACTTCATGGTCTGCCTGCCCTCAACTTGATGCATTCCTCACTCTGCCTGCCCCATCTTCCATGGGGTGGAAACTTGAGCACTCCTCCCACGGGCCACATCAATCTCTGGAGGACGAGCCAAGGTGAAAAGCACAAAAGAGCACGTTCCACACAAGTGCAGGCTCTCTCGACCTTGCCACTACTGACTTTTGGGGGCTGGGCAATTCTTTCTTGGGGCCCGTCCTGTGCATCGTAGGATGCTTAGCAGCATTCCTGGCCTAAACTCACTAGATGTCAATAACCACTCATTCTCCCCCGGGAGATGGGACAACCAAAACGTCTCCACACATTGCCAAATACCCCAGAGTGCTAAGGGGACAGACTGCACACAGGGAGAAGGGCACTGTTTTCTTGTTACTAATGGCCAGGGCCTCTAAGCGGCAGACAATGCAGATCAAATAAATGGTCATCTCAAGCACAGAGCCTTGACAAGAGAGTCTATGCCAGCAACCAGACTGAACGATGGATGACAGGGAGGGCATCGCTCTCCTCCCTCCTCAGGTTCCTTCTCAGCCTTGGGCAAAAGTAAGGGGACAGCCCCCCTGAACCCGGAGCCTATTTGCGTCTCCTCTGAGAGCATGTTCTGGAAGCGCTACGGAGCGAGCGTGAAGATCTTTTGTGAGATTACTTATCTCAAGCGTGCGTCACTTTTTCAGCACCATAAAACTGAAATACTTGAAATAGATGTCACTACATTTGTCATGAACTGACATGGCCAATTAATATTACAAATTCACCATGGAGAAACGCTTCCAGCTCCCAAGGTATAAACTGCTGAACATCACAATTTCATCTTGTAACAATGGGCCAGCCTCGCCAGGGCTATAAATACGACGAAGGTGATTAAATGGTAAAGAGCACTATTCACTGGGAGCCGCTTTCTAGGGCTGACACTTGCGCCGCACCTGAAGTTAACCAGGTGCCACCAGTGTCTTGGCTGCAAAGATATACTCTGTCCTCTCTTTCTTCAGGAAAAAGTTGACTGCTACACACCGTGTCATTTTTCTCCCCACAGCTAGCAGGTGGCACGCTCATTATGTCACATGAAAGATTCTGGACACAGGTAGTCCCAAGTTGTGTTGCCATTTAGCTGGCTAGGCTTTTTCTTTTTTTTTCTTCCCTCCCTCCTGTCTTTCTTTCTTTCCTTCCTTCTTTTCTTTCTTATTAAGTGGTACCATAGCCAAACTCCCGCTCCTAATGAGGCACAGCTGGGCCTTTGGCCCTGAGACTTACATGCTGGAAATGAACTGGAAACAACAACTGGCCTCCCCTTAACTTCTCATGAGCCAGCTTCACCCTGCTCCGCCCTCTGGGAGCGGACCAGCGCCTTTTCTGGTGGCCACCTTAGCCATCAAGCAGAAAAATGCCACTGTTCCTGGTCACACACTGATTTCTGGTGATTTTCAAACACTGTTCACCCACCACTGCAAAAGGCGGGCATTGGACTTGAACTCCGCAGGGCATTTAGGGGCTGAAAGGCCTTGACTTTCCTTTGTTGGCAGAAGTTTTAAGTTCCAGTCCTGTGGCTTAGTTCTGTATATTGTTGGTTTGGAAGACAGAGAGAGCATTCAGGGAAGAGACTACGTATTAAGGAAAATAAGTAGTGGCCAATAAATTATCCAAACAGAATAAACAAAGTCGACTCTGGAAATAAGGTTTTGGAAGAAGGTGAGACCTATATGCATGAGTGTATGAAATCAGAGAGAAATGTGTCAAAAACAAATTACAGATCTTCCAAATACAGGATTACACATGAATGGATAGTAATAATCACACATTGGTCAAATTCAGTGTGTGTATTACGTCTTGCATTTCATCAAACAGTTAGCTCTTGGGTCATTAATTAGCAACCTTGGTTCTAGATACCAGAATCTGAGACAGGCTATATAGCTTGCTGTCCCTGCCTCAATATTGTGATTCATTTCCTTATCCACTTCTCTTTTTCTTCCTTCATTTTACTAAAAATGCCTTCTGAAGAAAAAGAAGACTTTTCAAAGGAATACTCATGAGTCTCTGCTCACAGAGTTCACCATTAATGGAAACAGGAGATTGCTTTCTTCCAAGTACACTTAATTAAAGTAATTTACTAACTCCTTTATGTCTAACACACATACATACACAAAACTGTAAGAATTTTTATGTATTTATACTGTACTTTTTTTTTTATTCCTCTCTCAATAATGGATTCTTTCTGTTTTAGAAAGCTGAACCACTCCATACAAAGAACAGTTTACTCCAATACAAATAGAAATTATAGAAAATATGAAAATCCCAGTAAACCCTTTAATCTCTAACTTTCCAAGCAGGTGAATTAATATAGAGGACATTCAAGATTTATTTTCTTTAAGCTCCAACAGTAAAGAGTGTTTCAAAGTCATTCTCAAAGCCCTGGAGATTTTTAAAATCCAAACGAACCAAGCTTAAATCTGTGGTGTGATATATAATAAAACCTACTCCAGGAATCATCTCCTTAAAGATACATGGTACCTTTGAATAAGAGAAAAAGAAATAAGAGAATATAAACATATATGGATCTAATGGGTAGAATTTTTGAATAAAGGTTTCTTGCTTCAAAGTAATAAACTGAAGCTTCTTGGTGGGTATTTTGTATCTTGATTTTTCCAAAAAGAAATTACTGGAGCAATGCCAAGTGAAGGGAAGAAATTACGAGCACGTTTCCCTACAAAAACAAGGTCCCTATCCTGTAACTGTGGGCACCTCAGCATGACACAGTAGCTCAGAATTGCTCTCAGGGTCCTTTTACTCTTCTGGGTCCGAGTCACTCCACCATCTGTAAATTGCTTTTCATGTCAAAGAAAGTGTAAATGGTTTTCTTATCCTTAAATTTCTTGTCTTACATAAGAAAACATTAAGCATATTTCAAATAAAAATTTACAATTATCAATAGCTGTGTGAAAGATTAAATACCCAAGCTAAGATAGCTAAGTTAAAAAAAAAAAAAAAAGTGATAAAATGGAACAGAGAACTTTGATTTTCTCTTTCTAATCTGAAAATATCACTGGAGACTGTGGAGGAAGCAAAAGAAGAGTCAGAAGGCCTTTGGGGATTACTTAGTAAAAGTCATTTCAGTCATACAATCATGACCAAAAGGAATATTTGTTAGATAATTGTTATTCACTCTAGTAACTACCCAAACTGAATAAACAAAGTCAGCTTTGAAACTCAAATTATGGAGGAAGGGGAGAACTCTGCGCTTGACTGTATGAAATCAGAATGATACAAGTTAATGTTGTTATTTTGCTTAAATGGAAACATCCATGAAACAACCGGCCTTTGACTCACATAAAATTCACCCATATCACATATGAGGCCCAAGAAGTGGAACCCCAAGCCCAAGAAATGGAACCCCAAACCCAAGAAAGCATCAAACAAAAAAATCTCAACACATTCTAGACACCATTGACTGGATAAAGAATTTGAGTGAGTGCCCCGAATAACACGCATTAGCAATCACTGGGCATTACCTTACATACCATAGAAGGATAATCCATTTTAAGTTACTTTTGAATTTATCAAAACACAATTTATAAAGTAATTATACTGACAATTCCCGAGACATTTTTAAAAAATGTATTACTGCTTTATTCAGATATAGTTCATATACAGTGCAATTCACCCATTTAAATTGTACAGTTCTGTGGGTTTTCATGTATTCACAGTTATGCAACCATCACCACTGTCAAGAGAAGAGGAGAGAGGGGAGACGGGGAGGGGAGGGGAGGGGAATTGAGGGGAGGCGAGGCAAGAGGAGACAAGACGAGACGCGAGACAAAACAAGAGGAGGACACAAGACCAGAGGAGAGGAAAAGAGAAAGGAAAAGAAGGGGAGAGAAGGAAGGAAAAGAGGAGCAAGAGACTTAGAGGCACATCATCGAAGGCACGTACTCATGGTCTTTGTCACTGGAGGATTTCCCACTGTTTCCTAAGGTGATAGAGCTCCAGTTGTCTGGTTGCCAAATAAACTCTCTTACCAAATAAAGCAAGAAAGAAAGCAAAAAAAAACTGTTCATTCGCAAAACTGAGACTCACCGAGTTAAAAAATTAAGTTGTACAGATCAGAAACGTAATCATAGGAGACAAGCTCTGAGAGTTTTTCAATCATTGTGGGGCTGCATCAATTTAAAGTCATGTTACATTAAAGAGAAAAACGTCTGGGAGTGTCCCCCCATGTCACTTTAGATTAGATTTGTTGTTGTTATCAGGCTGTGCATTTTGTCGGCTTTATTTTACATTTTAAAGATTTTGCTTAATGCCCATAAATAAGAAAACACATAACCTATGACTTGTTCTCGGTTGCCCAGAGATTAGCAGGCAGCACAAATTGACATGAAGAGTGAAACACACAGTGTTCATCTAGATTCATATTAACATATTAACTAACTTCCTTGGAGCAATCAAACATAGGGCAACTTCAAATCCAGCGACTTTTTTTTTTTTTTTTTTTAACTCTGCTCCACTTAATTTAAAAGTTACACAAAAATCAATTTGTGGTCTGTCTCCCTTCACCTATTCAACCATGCAGGAGGGAAGTGGAAAATTCCATCCAGTCTGTCTCAGTGTCTCATCAAGTGCGACTTCCTTTATCTCACCAGGATCTTGTTAAATTGCATATGAGTTTAGTCCTGGGCTCTGAGGATTTCTAAACATCAAGTTGCATAAAAGTGACACTTCACCAATTTAAGTGATAAGTTTTCAAATTGTGAAGCGTCTAATTGCAACAATAAATTCACCTGGCTTTCCTCTCTGACCAGACATCTGTATCTTTAACAAACAAAAGTGGCAGTTTAAAAACAATTAGACTCAAAAACTCTAATGAATAAAAATCACTGTCTCTACAGATAGCACGTAAACTTGGATGTGCTTCTGCACGGCATGGCACACAGGCTAAGGACATTCTGAGCCAGGAAAGGCCCTGTGCATGAAGTCACACCTCTAAGACATCAAAAATCTAGAGGAAACCTTAAAACCTCACTGTGACAGTCATAAACGTAGTGACTTTATCGTTACATTTTGTTTTTCTTAGAGGAAGGAGAGTGGCCTTCATATTGTTTGACCACAGAATTCAATAAAAGACTGCTTCCTACCCCGGACAACCAACCCTGACACCCACAAACAAACCACCTCTTAATGACGAGGGCATTGAGCAAAGCAAAGACAAAAAGGAGGCAGAGTCCACAAAAAATTGAGACGGTTGGATAGGGGTGGGCCTCTGCCTTCCATGGAAGAGGAGGCTGGTGCTAACTATTGCAAGAAACTGGCACAGGAGTTTCCAAACTGGCTCTGAGTTGCCAAGCGCGTGCAATCTGGAAGGATCTTTGAGGGTCATTTGACTGCACTCTATTTCCCGCTTACATGCTGACTTCGGAACCTGACCTCTGCAGAAGACGAGTCTCCACGGCCTCCACAGCATACAGCATTATTTATCCCTGTACCCCTATATATTAAACACCCTTTCCCAGAAGGTGAAATAACTGTTTGCTGAGTGAGTGGATGAATCTTATGTTGAACATTATAAGGATGTGCAAAACACTTTGTGTGACCCCTGGCATGTAATAACTTTCGGTAAGAGATTTCTCTTCGGAGCCCCTGGTAAGCTTTTGGTGTCTATTAAGGTCAGAAGCTCAGAACCTGGCAGCATAGTCCGGTGAGGCTCTGATCCCTTCAGGTGGATCATGCTCAACACAGCAGGGATCTACAAACAGCAGTGCTCTGTCTTTAATAGCATATTAGCCCATGCAATTATTTGGGACCCTTTGTTTTCTACCGCTCAAACAAAGGCAATTTCCTCCTTGCCCTCTATGCTCTTCTTGTATGTTTACCATTTTTTTTTCCCACCAAGGTTGTACCTATATATGGTGGTACCTACTATTTCTACCACCCAGAAAGCAGGACCAACCAATTATCCTCACTTCGGGTACTGTCTGAAGCACTGCGTACATCCCGAGAGGCAGGGCAGGAAGTTAGAAACAGGAAGGAAGTGCTGGATTTATTACTATGTATGTAGGGCAACGTGCTAACACTGTGTAGGAGACAGAACAATGCCACTCCCTCTCTCGAAGGTGCCCAGGTCCTAATCCCCGGAACCTGTGAACACATTTAGGTCACATGGCAAAGAGGAATTCAGGCTGCAGGTGAAATGAGATTGCTAATCAACTGAACTTGAAGCAGGGAGATTGCCTTGGGTTATCCAGGTGGTCCCAAGGTAATCACAAGGGTCCTCAACAGCAGAAGAGGGAGGCAGGAGAAGAGAACTAGGGAAAGACCCGGCTACAGAAGGAAAGCAGAGAGATGCAATGTTGCTGGCTCTGAGGGCAGGGCCACCGCCAAGGAGTGCGGCTGCCTTAAAGGCAGGGAATAGGACCTCCCCTGGAGCCTCCAGAAAGGAACGCTGCTGACAACGTGCATCCGACTTCTATCCTACAGACCGGTGAGACAAGAACTATATGCTCTTTAGCCACTACATTTGTAGCCAATTGTAACGATAGCAAGAGGACACTAATATACGTGGATACACTGAGCATAACTCCTCAGTCAACCCACCGGTTGCCTCATTTGCAAATGGCCCAGCCAAGTGTCGATCTGCTTTAAAATAATTAAGCCAGACTTTAGGGGTCACGAAGACAAGAAAGAAATTTTATATTTGCTATCCTATTACTTTTATCATGGTTTCCTTAGGATTTTTGCTTTTCAGCTGTTCATATTTAATGGACCAGAATCAGAAATCTATTGAGATGGAATGGCCCACACAGGTCACCTGCCAAGGTAGACAGGGTGCCTCCTGGATAAGGGCAATGGCTCTACCCACATGCTTCTGTCCCTGTCACGCCTCTTACTAGCCATACTATCTTGAACCAGTTAACTCGAGCCCCAGTTTGCTTTGTTGTAAAATGGAAATAATAATAGTCCTAACACCTCAAGGACGGTCATCAGGGTGTAAAAAGATAGGACACTATGCATACAGTGCTCAACTCAGCACCCGATACATAGTAAGTGTTTGAAACAAGGAAGAAACAGATCCATGGGACTTAACTGATTTGCCAAAGAGCAGAGTTATGTGGCAAAGACAGAAATACAATGCAGTCTCCCTCCCCCGGCTAACGATCTTCCCCTCCAATACCCTGCGTCTAATACTGTACCTTTCATTGACTCAAACTGGTGGATTTGAGTCCACATTGGCTTAAATATCAAGGACAATCCTCTTAATTTAACCCCGTTGTCATACAGGTCTCTATAAAGCTGTTTGAATAGAATTAAGTACCAAACACTGTCACAGCAACGGGACTAAAATATAAAGAGCCGAGGCACAGGTTCCCATCTAGCTCCAAATGTTTAAACTGAACAGAAAAGAGTATTTATTCACTGGTGACATTCAACCCATTTTCATGGAGATAAGGTGGCTCATTAACAAACAAAGACATGAAATCAAACTAAGAAACCAACTGAGGGTCAAACCGCAAAGCCCAGCCAGGCATTACAGTTACAAAGAGACCAAGACCTAGCCTGGCACTCCACAGGCTCAGCAACCCCAGCAGGGACGGCAGACGTGAATGATAGGAAAAGAAAGCACTGGGCGGTATGGGAGAAACGCTGTTATTCAGAGGAAGGTGCCCTCCTGGGGGGCTGAGGACCAGAAAGGCTTCAGGGGACGTCCGACTTGAATAGAGGGACACACTAATGACAGCAATGCTGAGTGCCAGGCACTGTGCTCGGTGACTTACAGGGCTTGTCATCCAACCCTCACACAAACCCTAATCGGTGGGAACAATTATAAACCAGGGTTTACACATGATGAAACTGAAGTTCAAAGAGGTTCGGCACTTGGCCAAAGATCACACAGGGAGGAACTGGAGGGGCTTGGACTTGGGCCCTTCAGTCTGACCTGGAAAGTACTGATACTCCTGGCAAGAGGAAGAGCAGTGACTCTGTGGGATGAGCCTGTGGCAGGGACGGGGATCCTGAGACCTGAGGGCCCGGGAGGTCAGTCTGAACTGTGGGACCGGCGTGGCACCAGCCATGAGCCCAGATGTACAGTCACAGCACAGGTGGCCGGGAGACAAGGTGCTTCTGCCCCAGAACATCGGTTGGACCTCATTCCAGTGCTCCGAAGGGCCGAGGCAGCCCTATCAGGGAGGCACAGGGCACAGCGTGACATGTTGATCAGCTCCTGCTGTGCAGTGGGGCCCGTCCCCTCACACTTGGGACAGGTCTCAGACAGCCTCCTGAAACCGCCCTGGGGGCCCCAGAGGCCCTGAGGTCTCCAGAGCTTGTCACTCAGGCACCGAATACACTTAGTCTAATTGGATATTATTCCTCCTTTATGAAGCGAAGCAGGTTGTTACCCAGTTCCCTGGATAAGACACCTGCAGCTTCATTTTGCAATTACATCTCCCTGGTATTTGTCATGGCACAGAAGTGAAATCTTTGTGTCGCTGGTCCCCGATGTCATCTTCTCCTTCTGTTTAAAACATAGGTGCTATGCCAGTTTTAAATCTGTAAGAGCTTTCTTCATCCTCTCCAAAAAAAAAAAAATCCTGCAATATCTGACCAATTATTTTCTAACCCACATTAAAAATAGATGCCATTTCCACTGCCACGGTGGCATAGTTATTAAAACTGCTCACAGCTGTCCTCGTTTCTATTCTTCAGTTCTTTGGGGCACATAGTAGGCTTGCACCTCCCTGTCCTTTCGAAGTTCAGCACAGCTGTGGACTTGTTTGGGCCAACCAACTGTGGGGGGCAGTAACACTCCTGGGTGGAAGCTTTAAAGGCCAGGCACTGAAGTGCCATGTCCCCTTCTTTCTGCTACAAATGACAGAGGCATGTGCAGGAGATGGGGCTGAGGTCAGTAACTTTACTGGGCAGAACTCCTTCACCTTCCCATTTCTCATGAGTGAGAAATAAATTGTTTACTGAGTCACAGAGATGTGGGGATTTTTATTACGGCAGCACAACCTAATGCCTCCTGACTGGTAAAAGCCATTATAAACCAGTTCAAGTCCTGACTTTATATTCTACCTCCTCGTCACAAAGCTGGCTTTCCTTCTGCCTCCCAGCAGTAGGGGGACCACTCGTGAGCTATCGAGGGTGGGTTGGGCAGGTCGCCTAGGTTGTGACATCCATCCTAAGTCCCATACCCTTTTTGATTCCTCCCTCTCTATGCAGCATGCCAGCGTACCCTCTTCCTTGGACCTAACCCAGATTCACGGAGCAAGAACACAGGCCTTGGTTTTCCCCCCTCCTGGTCTTGAAAGGGCTACAGGTGGAGTCACCAACATTCCAGTTACAAAGTGCACATCCAGGCACAACCAGTCTATTAGTCCTCCCAAGGCTTTCTAGAATCCAACATGAGGCACACACGTGGCCAAAGAAGGGGTCATCCCTCTGTTCCCCCAGCAAATCACCATGGTTATGGGGCCTGAGTCCTTCCTGAATGCCTCAGCGTCGTTTCCTCTGAGGTTGTCCCACCAACCTAGACTGATCAATCTCTGCCTTCAGAGAAGCATCTTCTGTTGCCACTCCTTCCGTAACAGCGGCTGGTGGCCAAAGCAGCAGAGAGCTGAAATATTCTCAGCCACACTATTGCTGAGGCCAGATGCTGCTCTCTGGAATAAGGATGACATCTCTGCTGAGTGCCTTATTGGGAAGGACAGCTCACACCCTGTGTCCCAAGCAGGAAGCTCACCTGCTAGCTACTCTCACACACCCTTTCCAAATACCCAAAAATAATAGAATATGATCAAATAAATGTATCTACCATGACGATGAACCAGAGACCTAATATGCCTGATTTCTAATGTCCACAGCAAAGTGAAGCTCAGAGGGGTGAAATGGCAGAGCCCAGATCTGAAGCAGGTTCTTCCAATGCCAGTTTCATTTTCCTCCCACTCCACCAAACTTCCATCCCTTGTGCCTTTTTTTTTTTTTTTTTTACCTTTTTGGTAATTTTTGTATTATTCTTCCTGCCAGGAAGATTCTCTCCAGTCATATCCATACTGAAAAGTCTTGTTCCTGTTTCTCCTATCAGCTGTTCCATGTTATCCACACTCACCCTGAACCCCTCCTTCTGGAACATTTTTCCCACAGTGTTGATGTCTTCTCTGTTCAGGCTGCTAGAACAAAATATCATAGATGGGGTGGCTTAAGTAACACACATGTATGTCTCACAGTTCTGGAGGCTGGAGGTCAAAGATCAAGGTGTCAGTAGATGTATTCCTGGTGAGAGCTCTCATCTAGGCTTGCAGACAACCACCTCACTGTGTGCTCATAGGCCTTTCCTTGGTGCCGGAAAGAGCAAGATCTCCCTCTCTTCCTCTTCTTCTAAGAGCTCCATTCATATCACAAGGGACTCCCTCTCATGACCTCATCGAACCACAATCACTTCCCAAAGGGCCCACCTACCCATATGATCACACGGGCGCTCAGGTTTCAGCATATGAATCCAGAGAGGACACAAACATTCAGCACATAACAGTCAGCAATGGAACTGGTGCATTAACTATAGGGACACAGTCTCACTGCCTATTTTTTCTAATTTTTCAAGGGGCCACTCTTTTGCTTCATAACATAGGTCTTGACTGCTAACATCCATGGGCACCTCCAGATGCAGGGACTTTATTAAGCAGTTCACACAGAAGATGTCCTATCTGTAGGGCTCTCGCCTGAACTCCATAACCTGTCTCTCTCTGCCCCAATGTCACCTCACCAATGAAGCCTTCCTCAAAAGCCCTAACAAAAGCCATGCTTGGCACACAGTAGGCCCACAATACATATCTGATGAGTGAATTAATGAATAGATGGATGGAAAATGCCCTTCAAAGCCAAGTCTGTGGACTCCTTATGATGTGTGAGTCCCATGCGATGGCCATGAGAAGACCCAGCTGGTTCTGTCATCGGCTTCCTGAGAAGTAACGCCCACCCCAGACTCACAGGAAATCGTAACTGCGCCCAGGGTGACCTGTTCTGTGCCACAAAGCTGGGCCAGGGCCAGAATCAGAACCAAAAATAAATGGCCTCTAGCTCTCTAGCCTCTCAGTAGGAATATCTGAAGTAGCTTTAATCAAACTTTAGAGGCTCAAATTGCCCACAATTCTAGAAATGCCTCCAGTTACTATGGATTTATCAGTGAAGAGAATGAAATAAAGAAAATTTGTTTCATAGTTAAAGCCAAGGCCACTTTATCCCAGATGTACTTAAATCACTTAGCTCTTAACAGAATCTTTAACTATAAATATACGAAATTTGGTAGTAGGATAGATTAACTACAAAAGGAAATTAACACTGCCTCAGAGAATGGAGATAACGTATTAAAGCCACTGATAGGCTACTTCTGAGAATTATAACTGGGTAGACCTAACATTTTTAAATGGATATTAGAGATGATGAAATAGTACGTGGCCACCCTCCGAAACACAATTGAATTTACATTGATTAAGGTAGAGGGAGAAAATCTAGTATTATAGAAGGCCTTATATTAAAAACTTTAAACAAGCCCCAAAATGATTCCTTAGGAAATAGGTTTTGGTGACTAAATGGTGTGTCATTAGTCCTCTGGCTAGAAACTGCAGTATTTAGTTCCATTATGAATGTGTGGTGCAGGATTTCGTCTGTGGGTACATTAACACTTGCCTTCCAAAGAGACCAGTGGTGGTAACCCAAGTTTGCAGGGCTCTGTCATTAGCCCTGTTTGCATTCTCCAAAGCAAACCGCCAGTCTCATGATGCACTACATTAAAAATCCTCTGTGGTATCGACTGCCTGAAGTTGATGGTCCCCCGTTAAATACAGCACAGCTCAATTAACGGCTCTTCAATATACAATTTAATTTTTCTTTCATCTTGATCCACAGCCTGGCTCAAAATGAGGAATGCTAGAATAGATGTACTTTGAATATTGAAGCAAGTCTTTATAAATAAACCTATCACACTTGTAATGATTTCTGTCATAACATGACAGAAGAGATGAAGCTCAGCGTCTGGCACTTCTACTCACACGTCATTTTTCCAACATCACCAGAACCTACAATTTTTTTTTTCTTGGCTTCTCCCTAACGCTTTTTTCCAGTTATCCCTGAATGGCATTCTGCTGTTGGAGAAAAGTTTATCCTTTTTTTTTTTCCTTCCGTGTGTGACAATTCTTCAGAAGGAACAAAGAAAATTACTATTCTGTTACTTATATGTAAGGTAAGGAATGTAACTTATAAATGAATTATGAAGGTCTTACCCTTGGAAAGACATACATATTTCATCATAAATGTGATCCATAACACTTATCCACATGCACTATTTATATTTACACATGATTATTCAAGGTTTCTTTTAATCTCACCAAGCCCATACTTTCATAAGGAAATCAAACATTCTCCTTTAACCTATAACGCACAAAATAGAATGTACAAAAGGTGCTCCCAATTGACCCTGCAACACATACTCTCTCCCTGGATGGAAGGTATTATATTTACAAAGAATGCTGTGAATCCAGTGATTTCTCAAAAGTATACTAGGCAGTGTTCAAACAGCTCCATGGGCTTGCTGTTGGTCACGAAGAGGTGGCTGTTTCACTTTGGACCAGAGACAGTTTCTTCTGTTTAAACATATTCATAAAAACAGACTTGACAACACTTAATGCCCTGGGTAGCAGCAGAGTAGCGGTGACTTGGATTTCTCATGGTCTCTTTGGCTGGAGAAAGAACAGGGCCCTCCCTCTACAAGTGAATGAAGTATCAGGGGAGACCGGCTAAAACCCCAGTCTCTTTCTGATCAAATCATTCCAGATGGTCTTTTTTAGGCTACAGGAGAAGGTTTGTTGCCAAGCTGGGTAACGTCATAGTCACGTCACAATGACAAACGACTTATTTAGAATTTACTGGTTTTATCCCAGTGTGTTTTTCATGTTATAATTTATAACCTACTTTTAAAATTCAAAATACATTTCAGATTTTTCAACTCATTCAGTGCCTATTAGCATGAAATAGATACAAATAAATATGCATATATATGTGTTTGTGTGTATATATACACACACAAAAAAGAACAAGGAACTGACAAAAGTACCCATATTTTAAACATCCTCCTTCCATTCTTATTCTTCTTTCCCCGATACTGTACTGCTTATATAATTTAGAGGGAACTACACAAAAGCTGTAAGAGACTTTTTAATTGTCAGAGATAGAGCACTTAGAATTTATAGTAATTAACTAGTCATTATTTCAAATAAGAACATTAATTGCTATGTTCAGAAAATCTGCAGCATTGCAAAATTTAAAGTAAACATTACAAAGATATCATTTACAACTAATCTATATTTACCATTGAAGTGAGCTTCAAACTATATTTCTTTCTATTATGTTTTTATTGGCTAGAGCACACAGCAAATGGGGTGTGTTACACACAGCTTCCTAAACACCTAAATTTATAAAACCCAATTACATAAATCAATTAGGAATGAACCATACATTTATGTCTTTGTTTGCAACTGCAACATATTAAACATGACAAAGTTAGTAAGTAGACCCTAAAAGAAAAAACAGTGCCATGTATTCATTTTCCATAACAAATTTTTATGAGATTTAATTTGACTTGTCTAGTCCTAAGGGTCATGATTCTTAATAAATATGCAGTTTCTTGCCATTTCATATATACGTAAGGGTATGTTTTTATGGTTCCTAAAGGACCAAGAATGTATAAATTCAAGAGCATTTATTTCCAGATCCAGAGACGAAGGGCAAAGAATTACTCAAATGTTATTTCTATCTTGTTCAATTCCTATGCTGTTACCAATGACAACATTTTGGTAATCAGCAGTACACACACAAAATTAAATGACTGGCCATCATCTAGCTTATCATAGGATACATCCATTAAAATAAGCTTAGTCTTAACTTCAAGGGGGAATAAAACATTGATAGGAGTTGAAGCCAATCAGAAGTAAATGGCTAGAAACAGAATATAATTTTGTAATGCAAAAATCAGAAACCCAAAAATGTGTAATGTATTTTTTTTAAAAAATCAAACAATCCTATATCATTATTGTTGAGAATGGTATTTTCCTGCATGGAAAATGCTGAAAGGAAAGAGTGTGATTTTTTTTTTTTTTAAAGATTTTATTTATTTATTTGAGAGAGAGAATGAGAGACAGAGAGCATGAGAGTCAGAGGGAGAAGCAGACTCCCTGCCGAGCAGGGAGCCCGATGCGGGACTCGATCCCGGGACTCCAGGATCATGACCTGAGCCGAAGGCAGTCGCTTAACCAACTGAGCCACCCAGGCGCCCAAGAGTGTGATTTTTTAAAAAGGTAAAAGGAAAAAAGTCTGAGATGAAGATAATCTCTCCCCTTGGCCCCCAGCCAATGCACAGTCCTAACTGAATCATTCATACGTGCCCACAAGATTCCCAGGTTCCGAAACGCAAGCTGGCGGGAGTGTGTGTTTGAGTGCATGCTTTTGACCCGCTTTAAGAGTCCTGGTTACAGGAAAAGTAGTCACTTCGTGAAAAGCCTGTTCCAGGCCTCTGTCCCGTCACAGCCCCTGGCAAACAAATGAAATTCTTCAGGTCACAGACCACCTTGGCAAGTCAAACGATGCTCCCTGGTTCCCTGCCCGACCCGTCCTGCTGGTGGAATAAGAGGGATCCCTCAGCAGAATGAACGAGGCGGCAGAGCTCCTCATACCACCACAGGAGGTGAGGCACCGTCTATCTTCAAAGGGCCTGACTTCACCTTCCTGAGGCAACATCCTCTCCCAGGACCGTAGGGATGGGAAACAGTGAACAGGGGAAGCACCCTGCAGCCTCGTCCACACCCTTCCATCAAGCCTCAGACCCCACTGCTCCATGTGGCTTCTCTACAGGTGCCTCCAGCGCAACGGGACCCACACTCACTCATTTCTCTTCCTCCTCCTCCTCCTCCTGCACTCTGCCTTCCGTGAATGTGCAACAACCCAAGCACCACCAGGAAACAGCCTAGATCTCTTCCCTTCCCCCCTTCGGCCATCCCATTGCCCACCTCAGTGCCAGCTCCTTCACCTCTCTCCAAGTCAGCCTCCCCTCTCCATCCCCATGGTCCTTGCCTCCCCAGCCTCCCACGTCTCCTTCTGTGATAAATGCAAGACTCCTGTACCAACCTTAGCAGGCGAGGCTCCAAATGCTGCCAGAATCGACTTCCCGAATACTCACTGGAGCAAGGACAGAGCTTGCTTAATTACTGACCGCTGTACACCTCAACCCCATTATAAAACTCACACCCCCAGCAAGCGATTAAGGCTCTTTGTGATATGCCCTACCTTTCTGATTTACTTTCCTCTCCCGCCACACCTCCAATGTCTGCCTATATCCCAGCTGTCCTGAAGAGCCACGGTCTTCCTAAATGTGCTTTTGCACCTTCAGTCTCCAGACCTTTGCTCACGGGATGCTATCAGACTGTAATGCCCGTCCTTTTTTTTTTTTTGCTTCTCTTCTCTTTGCTAACTCCTGCCAATTCTTCAAAACTCACTTCTTCAACCACGTCTTTTCTGACTCCTCCTCCCACTGACCAACTGAGTTAGATATTACGGTGGTGTTCAAATAGTTCTACAAATTCTTTGATAATCCCCTCAAGAAGTAGAGTCTACCTTCCCTCTCTTCAGTGTGGACTAGATGAGGTGATCCACTTCTAATGAACTGTACGGCATAAACAGTACTGCGGTGTCTCCCTCACGCTCTCATTCCTGGATCACTTGCTCTGGAAGAATTGTTAGGATTCTCTCCCAGCAGCCCTGTGCAGAGGTCCCTGTGGTCTCTATCCAAGAGCTATGCAGGTATAACACCTAGGACATGGATCCTCTGGCCCCAGTCAAATCTTCAGATAACACTTTTTTTTTTTTTTTTTTTTTTTCAGAGAGAGCGAGCAAGCATGGGGGGTAGGGAGAGGGAACAGAGGAAGAGTAAGAGAGGAACTCAGTCAGACTCTGCACTGAGCAGGGAGCCCGATGTGGGGCTCGATCTCATGACCCTGAGATCACGACCTGAGCCGAAACCAAGAAATCAGACACTTAACCGACTGCACCACCCAGGTGCCCCTAAAGGTGACATCTTGATGGCAACCTCATGAGAGAGCCTTTGCCAGAACCACCTAGGAAAAGCCACCCCACAATTCCTGACCGACAGAAACTCTGTGAGACAATACATGTTGACTATGAGGGTAACTTTTGGGATAATCTGTCATGCAGCAAAAGTAACTACTCTAGGTACCCTCCCAGTGTGCTTCCACCACACCCTGCATCTCCCTCTGTATCTCTGTTACCCAGCACAGCACCTGGCCCAATGCTGGCCCTGCACACATTTGAGCAATATGTGGTAGATGGCTGAATGAACAGATCTGTGAGCAAAGGAACCAACACCATGAGAACTACAGACAATACACATGAGATATTCTCACACCAGTTATATGGATGCTCTACTACGATGTTATGGTAAGATAAACATTTGTAATCAACCTTTATTCACTTTAGAAAGAATAGAGGCATTGCCATATATCCATAATAACATTTCAAGAGGCTAGACCATACATCATTTTGGAAATCACTGCTCTAAGGGTCTTTTCTTCCCCAATAAAATTACCTCTTCATTAAGAGAGAATTCATGTACCATGCGATTTTCCCACTCAAAGTGTACAATTCAATGGTTTTTAGTATATTCACTGAATTGTGCAAACATTATCACAGTCAGTTTTGGGGTATTTTCATCACCAAATAAATAAACAAATAATTTTTTTCAGCTTCCCCATTAAAGAAGTACAAATTAAAATAAGATTCTACACGGGCAACTGGGCGGTACAGTTGGTTAAGCATCTGACTTGGTTTCAGCTCAGGTCATGATCTCATGGGTCATGGGATCAAGCCCCATATCGGGCTCCGTCCTCAGTTGGAAGTCTGCTTGAAGATTCTCTCCCTCTGCCCCAGCCCCCCCACTCCTGCACACACTCGCTCTCTCTCAAATAGATAATAAATAAATCTTTTAAAAATAAAATAAGATTCTACTTTAAAACTGTTAAAATGGCTAAGATCAAAATAAATAAAAGGTAAGAGGATAATACTTTCTGTTGACAAGGCTGTAACAATACAGACCTTCTTAGGTAATGCTGGCAAAAAAGCTACTTGATCCAATTCTGGAAAGTATTTGGCAATATGTATCAGCAATATAAAAATTATGTATACCCTTTAAACAAATAAGTTCTAAGATTTTATCACTTGGAAGTAACCAAATATGTAACGATTTACGTAGAAGAATGGCCATCAAAGCATTATAATTAAAAATGGGAAGATAACGGGGCGCCTGGGTGGCTCAGTTGTTAAGCGACTGCCTTCGGCTCAGGTCATGATCCTGGAGTCCCTGGATCGAGTCCCGCAATGGGCTCCCTGCTCGGCAGGGAGTCTGCTTCTCCTTCTGACCCTCCCCCCTCTCATGTGCTCTCTCATTCTCTCTCTGTCAAATAAATAAATAAAATCTTAAAAAAAAAATGGGAAGATAACAAAAATATCTAACATGAATAAATAATTAAATAAATTATGGGGGTGCCTGGGTGGCTCAGTTGGTTAAGTGTCTGCCTTTAGCTCAGGTAAGGATCCCGGAGTCCTGGGATCGAGCCCCACGTCCATTGGGCTCCCTGCTCAGCGGAGAGCCTGCTAGGCTGCTTCTCCCTTTCCCTCTACCCTTCCCCCTCACTCATGCACTCTCTCTCTCTCTCCCTTCCTCTCAAAATAAATAAAATCTTTAAAAAGAATAATTCAATAAATTATGGTTTGTTTATGGGATAGAACATGTCCATGTGGGTATTTAAGTACACCATGTTTTAAGAACTTTTAATGACATGGAAAATGCTCATAAAATAGTTAAGTAATATAAATATGAAGTAGACATTATCAGTAGGCAACAGAATTAATCTCAAGTCCCTCATTTGTTAACCCTATGGCCCCTGGAAAATTACTTAATCCTTCCATGCCTCAGTTTCCTCAAATGCAACATGAAGATCATAAAGAATCTCAAAGAGACACTATGAAGATTAAACCTGGTAGTCCATACAAAAAATTCAATGTTTGATGGCTGGAAGTGGGAGGTATTATTAGCTAGTATCATTATCTTAGCTTTGCAACACAAAAAAGACTCAAGGGTCTGAAACTCTGCTCTGCCACTTCCTAGTTGTGTGACCTTGGATATATTCCTTAAACACCCAGAGTCTGGCCTGACTCATCTAAGGAAATGGTGATACATGTATCTCCAAAACATACTTGTGAGGGTGAGTGAAGTCTAGGAATACAGCAAGTGCTCAATAGTGGCTCTCAGACTATTCACTACATCCACATAAAGAGTTAACCAAGAATCTTCCTCAGTCTTTGGCCAGAAGTAATACAGAAAGATGATGACATTCTAATCTCTTTACTCAAACTCAGAAGGTCAGAATATTTAGACAGCTTCCCAGTCCTCCTGCAGAGGAGATACAACCAGCATCTACTCTGTAAACTCTCTCAGCCTCACATTCCATCTCTTTAAGGTAAAGACCAGAATGGAGCCAACATTTAGTGTTCCTAATATCAGAAGCCCTAAAACACCCGAGTATTTTATCTTTTTTTTCCCCTCTTCCTCTTTACTTCTTCCTAATTGTTGTTTTGTTTCATTATTCCAACAACTAAAATACTTTGTGCTGCTGGTGACTGCAAAGAGAAAATAAAGTATATTTTTCAAGGACAGGCTCATTTCTGAAGTTACTGACCTTCATTTTGGATTGACATTCCACTGCTACTCCTAGGATAAGATTTTTAGTCTCAGTGTCTCTATCAGGAACCAAACAACCTATTTGACCCAGCGGTGGCAGATGGGCTTCAAACTATTGGTAATTTTTGCTTGCAATATTCTAATGAGAAGGATTCAGAGGCTGTCACCACACTCAGCAGAAGAGTACCATGACCAAATGTGGTATCTGCCACAGACATGGAGGGGTGAATTATGGTACTGTCAGACCTGACAACAACTAACAAGAGCTGCTATTTAATGAAATCTATGCAAATAACTCACCTGTATTTAAAAAAAAAAAAAAATTGTTATTCATGTTACTAAAAAATCCATCTTTTTTTTTTTTTTAAAGAATTCATCTGTTTTTAAATTCAAGATTCCATATATCACTTTCTTAGCAGGGACATACACCTAGATCAGCCACACAGACTCAAAACTCCAGAGTCACCTTCTCCAGCCCTATCTACTTTGGCCTTAACATCCAGTCAGTTGTCTGGTTCCATAGAGCCTTTTCTCTAGTCTTGTCTGTCTCTTACTGCAGCCTCCTCACTAGATCTATGCTTACAGCATTCACCTCCAGTATGGTGCTGGAGGAATCTCTCAGGCACACCACTTAAAAGCCCTGTAATGTTCCACATTTCCTAGCATAAAAATTCCAAACTCCTTAACCTGATATTCTAGACCTTACAAAGATTTCACCTCATCTCTTTCCGAAATATACTTCCACCGAAATTATCTGTTGACACATTCACTGCAATGGTGAAACTTAAAATACCAGCAATTAGGGGCGCCTGGGTGGCTCAGTCGTTAAGCGTCTGCCTTCGGCTCAGGTCATGATCCCAGGGTCCTGGGATCGAGCCCCGCATCGGGCTCCCTGCTCGGCAGGAAGCCTGCTTCTCCCTCTCCCACTCCCCCTGCTTATGTTCCCTCTCTCGCTGTGTCTCTCTCTGTCAAATAAATCAATAAAATCTTTAAAAAAAAAAAAAAAATACCAGCAATTCAATAGATGAATAGATGGATGGATGGATGGGCGGACAGACAGATGGATGGAATAATGAGTGGATGGTGGGATGGATAGGTGGACAGATGGATGCATAGATGGAGCTTTCCCATCATAGTCTGTTGTTCCATGTAATATTTTCTGTTTGATTACTTGCCTACCTCTCATCTCTTTTCAATGGTATCCTTCTCGGCCCAACTCTTCCACAAAGCCCTCCCTCACGCCATCTTCCACCCCTTCACTGAAAAAGCTCCGTCTGTGTTCTGAACTTCCATAGTTTTTATGTCATTTATCCTGTCCCCCTCATCACAGAGTTCTTTTACAAGTAAGTTCCCCGCCTTCTAGATATGAACTTCTGGCAGGCAGGGCTGGTTTAAGCACCAGCTTCATTGCCCCCACAGCACTTAGCACAGCGTCCGTAACAAAACAGTTCATTAATTAGTAATTATTCATGAACTGGTTGGATATTCAAAGTAACTTTTTTTATTTTTCACTCCTAAAAGACAATGATCTAGAATTTAAAATCCTCTGTTCTATGATTTTAGAAAATTAAATTTACCTAACTAACAGCGAGAAGGTAAGCAGGGTCTAGCTTTGCTTTTACCCCAGAAGTGCCGTGCAATCTGCAGCAAGTTTCTTCTCTTGTGCCTGCATATTGCTCACCCACACAGTATCCAGGAGTGGAAGCAGGTGCTCTGTGAGGGCCTTTCTACCCTGCCAATCCACAGTGCCAAAATTCAGATGAGAACAGAAGAGGAATGCAAATAGGAAGCCACTATGAGTCTAACACTGCACTGGTTGAGATTAGGATTTGAAACAATGAAAGTGCTGGAGAATCTCTCCACAGGTGGTAATAATGGCTTTTCACATGTGTGTCCCCTCCAGATAGGAAGCCAATTGCAGTAGCTCTGAAAGAAGTGCTCTTCCTACAGGTGGCACGACTGTCCTGCTTCCCAGCTGACAGCACCTTCCCCAGTCACTCTCACCATTCCTGTCCAGCAGCTGAAGTGGTGGCAGACACATGTGTCCATGACAACACCGTCGTGACCAAGGAAAGCACAGATATGAATTTGCTACCTTCCAACTCCCCACAATTGGAGAGAATTCAAGGCAGCAAGCTTTCACCATCACCATTAACTCATGCCCACTCTGAAAAGCCATGCTTAGAGCTTATTCCAGACATGGTTTCTTTCATGTGATGATGATAATGGGCCAAATGTGACTAATTTGTCACTACCACACCAGTGGAGAAAATGTTAAGATTGTGTCGTGCCCAAGACCTTCATGAATACTGAGCCTGGTGTCTTAGCTATCCCCTAGCCCTCTCTGTTCCCCATCAATTTTTATTTTCTCACCTGTCCACAAATTCCCCCTAGTTACCCTCCCAACCTGTGGTGGGAAGAACGAATGTTAAAGCTGAAATCTCTTGACCATGGCTTCATCATGTAGACTGAGACGTGGTCTTCTTGTCAACTAAGAGAAGATGGCCTAGTTCGATATTGAATATGCTGTATCTCTGCCAAAAAGTAAGTATAGGGGCACTTGCATGGCTCAGCCGGTTAAGCGTCTCATCCTATCTCTTGGCTATTAACACTCTGGACTCTGAGTACAGGTGAGTACAGTCTTAAAAGAATCAAGCTCAGATCACTAGTACGTTCTCATCACACCTTTTCACATTTTCAATATTCTTGTAAGCTTAGTACAATATTGTTATGCCCTCAACCTTGCCCACATTCCCCACATAATGACGCTATATTAGTTTTCCTTATTGAAAAATAATTGTCTTGGGCGCCTGGGTGGCTCAGTTGGTTGAGCGACTGCTTTCGGCTCAGGTCATGATCCTGGAGTCCCGGGATCGAGTCCCGCATCGGGCTCCCTGTTCGGCAGGGAGCCTGCTTCTCCCTCTGACCCTCCCCCCTCTCATGTGCTCTCTCTCTCTCATTCTCTCTGTCTCAAATAAATAAATAAAATCTTTAAAAAAAAAAAAAGAAAAAGAATTGTCTTAATAGACAAGCATTTTGGTTCTTAGTTGAAATCCCTTCCCTACTTCAGTGGTCGCAGAAGAAAGGAAACATGCTGCCAGATTAGTGGGCATATTTTTAGACCTTATGATAAAAACATTTTATCAGGGTGTTTCCCAATAGTATAGCCCCCATTGTGCAGGGTAGATTAGTAGGGGCATAATCAAAAACCAGAAATGATCGTACTGTTTTCAGACCAATGTTCCCTCTAACTGCTTCACTGAGAGTGAAGAATTATGGTTTCCATTTGGAAGGCAGAGGTAAATGTTTGCCTTTTAATCATAAGCTTTTCTTCTGTTTGCAGTCCGCTGTGCACTCAGACCTGCTCACAAATAAAAATGGAATGAATTTTTAATAGCCTGAATTGAATTTGGTAGTAATGCCTGTTTTCCCCTCTAGCCAGCACCGTGGATCATGAGTGCACACATGCAAAGCACTCCCATCCAGAGAACGCATGCAAGACTAGAGAGGGCTGGTCCAACACAGAGCATGGTGACGCTTTATATAAACAGGCAGGCTCACCTTGGGCAAAGGCCACCACACTCTAAAATTAATCCAGCCCTTACAGATAGCAAAGCTTCCCTCGGGCTTTGAACAGTGAAGTTGGATCTCCCAGTACATGGATTAACTATGAATAAACATCAAGTGAGAGCAAACCTCATGTAGTCACCTAAGAAGCCAAGTGCCCCTGGAATGTGAGCACAGTAATAAGGATGACAATAATAAAATGCTTGTGAACATCCAGGATATAATGAACACTCTGCTAAGACTTCAGCAGTACTACCTCGGGCCCTCACAACAGCCCGACAAAGCAGATACTAATACCATATTTTACACAGGGGGAAACTGAGGCTCAGAGAGGCCAAGTGCCTAGATCAAGCCTTTGTTTTTATTCCTTTACTTTTTCTTTCTCTTCTTCCTTCCTTCCATCCTCTCTTTGTTACTGTTTCAAGCGCAAATGCCACAACCACATAGAAAATCAATTAAAGACATGTCAGCCAGGTGAAAGGAATGAAATCAAACCCACCTAATTCAGCAGTGACTCAAGTGAAACAGAACAGAAGGAAACTGGAAGGCTGGAGCGTAATTTTTAAATGCCTACTATGTGTCAAGGGAACAGTCAGAGGCCAAGGCAATGATCGCAAATACTGATCTGCTGGTGACACTCAAAAGAAGAGATACCAAGAAATGCATTATTTGTTTCCTTCCTTGCTGTCCCAAAAGGCTTAAAAAGAAAACTAGGTTGTACACTGGCTATCGGGTCATTGGTGACTTCTTCTCGATGCACTACTTTCACAGGTCCATAAATAATTATTCTTCCTACTTGGAATGGCTCTTCTTACATCTGCTAGCGGTTTCCCTCCTGCCACTGATCATTCCATCCAAAAGGCTGCTTAGTCTGTCAGTGACTCATTTATGACAAAATCTACATACATAAATGCCATCAGCTGCTTGACTCGAACAAGAGAGAAGAGAGATCTTTGAGTCTGGAAATGAGCCTAAGCAAGACACACTCCCAGATGTAACTTGGGAGGGGGAGAACAAGGGGTGCATAACAGGTGTACATGAGTCAGACATTTGAATAAAAGATCACCTCCTCAGGCTCAAAAATATCAGGTGAGCTGGCACTAAGCCAATTCAAAATCTGCACCCCTAATGGCTCTAATGAACTAAGGGCATGCCATTAGGAAAACAACTGGCAGAGCACAAGAAAGGAGAACCCATGTGAACATGAGGCTCATCTTCCAAGGGTCTTGACACAGGAACCCTAGAAAAGGAGATTGGCCATTACCCACTGGCCCTTGGGTAAGAAATATTTATGACCATAAGGATGTGAATAAATATATATTGTTTCTCATCTTTTAGAATCAATCCATTCTTGGGGGCTTAATTACAGTTACAGAATGGAATGTAAATGTTATTATCCATGACAAAATAGGAGTAGCAGAAGTTAGGGGGTAAAGAGGAAAAGGAAAGGTGTAAGGATTGGTAGGGGGCACCAATAGGCTCACTTAATAAGGTACAGAGTCAAGAACAGTTCTAGAATAGAAAACACACACAAACATATCAAATATATATACATACACACACATAAACAGATACACACTTCATAGATGCGTACACACACGTGTATAGAATGTACGATATAAACATATAATATACAAATCTGACAGTACAAACATAATAGGAGGAAGGAGACATAACCACTGAAGGTCGTATAAGTGAGCTCAATCCACATCCGTAACAGCATAAATCATTAGCAAGTCCCTGAAATTGATAGATCAAGAAATAGCAGTCCACTAAAACACAGGAGGCAGCCTCTGGAAGCATCAAAAACAGCAACTGTGTGAATGTGGTTGCCTTTGTTCATCCTATAAGGCAGCATCCAGAAAAGCACCGGGCACAGATTCCATTCTCCATGGATAACTGTTGAATCAATGAATGAGTGGACCAAAGCAGACAGTGAGAAGGGTAGGGTAAGAGCTACTGCTTGCTATTGTTAGTCCTTCAGAACTACTTGATTTTTCCTCTAATAGCTGCAAACATTACTTTTCTTGTATCTGCCTGGGGGCATGGGGGTGTGGTTTGTTGTTGTTTCCGGTTTGGGTTTTAGTTTAATTCCTCTGATACGAACCTGCTCATAGGTTCTGGAGAAGTGACCTTCTTTGAATGGTGAAGATGCCTTGCATTAAAATGCAAAAAGCAGCAATCATAAAGTAGCTGCACCATTGGGGCGCCTGGGTGGCTCAGTTGGTTAAGCGACTGCCTTCGGCTCAGGTCATGATCCCAGAGTCCTGGGATCGAGCCCCACATCGGGCTCCCTGCTGGGCGGGAAGCCTGCTTCTCCCTCTCCCACTCCCCCTGCTTGTGTTCCCTCTCTCGCTGTCTCTCTCTTTCTGTCAAATAAATAAATAAAATCTTTAAAAAAAAAAAAAAAAAAGTAGCTGCACCACCACGTTAGCGGGGCTGAGACCCGCAAAAGCACCTGCCTCCGGAGGAAGGAGGCAGCATGGGGATGGAGGGCTGGAGGGTAAGCACCTGCAGAAACCAGAATGTCTTACCAAGAGCTGCAAGGGGACAGCAGTAACTTTTTGGTTAATAAACTACAGTTTTAGGCAAAGGAGTGAAAACTGCCATCTGTTCCACAAGTACCACACACTTGCTGTTTACTTTTAAAAAAACAAAAAGGGAAGGGAAGAAATTAAAGAAAAATAACTAGTATGGGGGAAGGAAGGAGGAGTCTATGACCTTCTCAGTTTGCTATGTTTAGTTAAAACATGTGGGCTCTGTTTTCAAATTCTATGTCTGCCAAGCATCAGCAGCACAGCCTCAGACAAGCTGCTCACCTCCTCTCCCTGACTTTTCCCTCATTAGTCAGATGAGGACACTGATGTCCATTTTGTGGCGTTACAAGAGGATTAAATTAGATAATGCCTGTAAACATATGGCATGTAATGAAGACTTAAAATTCCCCTTCTCCCCCTCTCTCCTTGCATGAACGCTGCAAGAATACATAGCTCTCCACCACAGAACGAGTTTATTCACAGACACTTCCTAAAAGGAAGGAACAAATGTTTCACGGTAATGTTTAACTCAGATTCAAATTAACTTCAAAGCACGTGGAAAGCATTCATTAAATCCTAAAGATATTTTGATGTAAAATTTGTAAAACATCACAAAATATGAAGCTCAGTCACTAATTAGCTGAATTTAAAAAAAAAAAAAAAAGCCTGCATCATTTATATTATACCTGATGTGAGAGGGAGCTAATTCAATCACTGTTCATGGTGTCATCCACACAGTGCGTTTATATTGAAGCAGGATCTCAGTAACCTTTCTATAAAAAGGGGATGAAATCACTGATCACAGAGGTACTCAGGAATGAGGAGTAATGGAGGTCAAGTGCCTGGTACCTATGCCTGGCACAGGGCTGGCCCTCAACTCACGCTTATATATTACGCGGGTAATTTTCTCTTACACGAGGGAAGGATTCCACTAGGATAACAAGGAGATCAGAATCATGTTTTGCCCTCACGTAAAATGCTCAAACCAGGCAGCCATCAGTGGGGGTGATAAAATTGCCTCATGGATCTTACCACGACTTTTGTCCAAAATGATCAGAGAGTACATTAAATCATTAGCAGAAACTTTGCTGCCTGCTGATTTTACAATGCAGGCAATGAAATTCATTGCAGAAGCAAAATAGGGCCAATAATATAATTACAGCGCTCTGCCTATGTAGTCAGAGCTAATGCTATTATTTGACATTGCAAGGCTGTGTTTTTTCCCCAGAGTCTCAGCGCAGACAAGGTTCGCCCTAATTGGTTCCAAAGCACAACCTCCCCACTACAATCTTTCCTCAGGACCAGTAATGTTAATTTCCACACGACTGTAAATAGTATTTGCAAACAATACAAACATGGTAATAAGAGGCTAGGTGGGTAATTAATGTGGTTACAAAGTAGCTTATTTGCATTTTTATTTAAAAACGGCCTTCTTTAAAAAGCAGCTCAGATTTCTCTTTGCAAAAGGAGCCTTGGTTAAAGAGTACAACAGTAATTACTCTCTTTAGGGGTTCCTTTACATGTCCTTCAGGGAATTAGAATGAAAAGATAAGCAGAATTATAAAGGAAATCATGTAAAATATGAAATGTACTATAAACACTTAGTAGTGTATTTACCATAAGCTAGGCCTACCTTTTTCATTAATGGAATATTTTAACCAGCTTATAATACATTCAAATTAATTGTAGATATGGCAAAAAGGTACAATCATCTAGTTAAACTTTTTTTAAGATATAGTATTATAAGATTTTCTATGCCCTCACAACAAATTCCACATGATTTCTCCTGCCAAAAAGTGCCCTGAATAGGGCAAAGGTGACCATCTGAGATAAAACAAAGATCCGTGCTCTTCTCTAACAAAAGGACACTGGAATGTTAGAGTAATAGTTACTTTTATCTTTTCTTAGTTTACGTCTTACATTCCTGGGCAAAAGACATAGGAAGTGAGGAAACAAATTCAAAAGCTGATTTGGAATGGAATTCAGTTTTTTTCTCACATCTTTCCCAACTGTAACATGTGGAAATTTCTAGAAGGTGGCCAGTGGTCAGGACCATTCAGCAGCTGAGATACCTGAATTCATTTGGAGGCCATTTGTAGTCATCGCCTACAAACCAGTGGGAGGGGAACCAGGAGCTGGGTCAGAGATGATTAGTCACATCCCTATTCTTCAAGGAGTTCAGGCATTCTTTTTTTTTTTTTTTTTTTTTTTTTTTTTTAAAGATTTATTTATTTATTTGAGAGAGCGAGAATGAGAGAGAGTACATGAGAGGGGGGAGGGTCAGAGGGAGAAGCAGGCTCCTCGCTGAGCAGGGAGCCCGATGCGGGACTCGATCCCGGGACTCCAGGATCATGACCTGAGCCGAAGGCAGTTGCTTAACCAACTGAGCCACCCAGGCGCCCGAGTTCAGGCATTCTTAAAACTGTGACATGGAGGAGCCTGTCAGGCTTAATCAAGGGGCAGGTTCCAGTCAGTCTGCAAGTCCTGGGAAAAGTTTCACACAGGGCATAATGCTCAAGGAGCAGAAAGGGGCTCAGCGTCTGAACAATGGAAGGATGGAGCTCCGCAGGTGAACTGCCAGCACATACCAAAGTACTGGGGCACAGAATAGCTTGATGGGTCTGGGGACCTGGGAGGCGGAATGTCCAGCAGTATCTTAGTTAGCAGAAAAAGCTCTGAAGGCAGATGTCAGCCAGCTAACAACTCCAATTCATTTACTCCATCAACAAACATTAAGTAGGGTCTGCTATTTGCAAAAATTTGTTCTACATGAGAATGCACATTCTACTGGGGGGAGGCAGTCAAGAAGCAATAAATAAAACATATGAGAAGATTAAATAAAATGTTAGCACATTATAAGTGCTAAGACTAAAAGAGAAGGGAGTTTAAGAGCTCAGGAGTGAGGGTGGGACCAGGCAGGAGTAGCACTCACAGAGTAGTGGAGTGGGGGCTGGAGTGAGGGTCGCCCTGCCTGAGCTGCTACTCAGGCCCACATCTTCCAGTATTTTTAAGAGAAGCCAGAAATTTGGATTCTTAAGTGATATCTTACTTTTTTGTTTTTAATTAAAACACAAACATGTCACCAGGAAGCAGCTACAGTAAACCTGTCTGCAGGAGACCAAGGTAACAAAGCTCGTGGACTTGAAAAGGGGCAGCATGTTGGTTTTCAAAGTTAAATCTTAAAAGGTGTGTCTTCACTCTCACTGGGCCCTCCAAAAATTACAACAACAACAACAAAATAAAACATTATTTTTGGCTAAGACTGCTTCTCTTCATTTTAGCAACTATGTTCATGCAAATCCCCTGTAATACTGATAGTATTTCACTCCCAGGTCTTACCATGCTCCAAACATTTGTATTTTTCAAAGGATGTATCACTGTGCTGCAGCGAGAGAAGACCAAATCTAAGTAAAACTGGCTACTACTTGGTGTTGTTCTGAAAATAGTCACTGGAGGAAATTTATTTATACTGTAGACAGAATTCAGAGGCTGTAATGATGTTTTAAATATGATTTCAAAATACTTGAGAAAAGCAGAAAAGCAATGAGGTGGAAGAGGAGGAGAATAAGTTTATGACATCCAAGTAAATATATCCAGAAAACTGGGTCATTTATACCAGAACTGCAATCTTTTCTGTTAAAATATGCAAACGACAGTATGAAAAATGGTTTGTGATTTTAAAGAAATATAGCACTACAAACGTCAGTGTGAGGGAACTCAATAACACTTAATGAAACTTTGGATTTCAAATTAATTACTGATTGACTAAGGCATCTAGAGGGAAAACAGCCTCGATTAGAGAAGTCTGGGATAGGCCGTAAATCTGGATGCCTCTTTCAAGGACTCTAAGCTGGTATTTCCTACTTCTGCCATCACTGCTAGGTTAAGGGAATACTGGTCACTGCGAAGACCACTGGTTTCATGCTCATAAACAAGACTGGTCAATATTTTCCTGACTCTTTCAGATCTTCCTTCCTACCTTCCTTCCGTATGTATTTATGGCTTTAACTGCTAAAAAGAGTTTAAAATAAAAGGTTAAACAAATTGGTGAAGCAGTATTTTAGGAAAGATAAATGCTACCAGTATTCAGAAAACCTTATTCGGTATACTGTATTATGGATTCACAATTAGTGTTCCCTCCTTGCCTTTGCTATGTTTTCCTGTAGGTGGGACACACCTTCCCACCCCACTGATGTCGGGTCTTGGCCACGAGACTTGATATGGCTATTGGAATATGAAGCAGACATAAGGTACATCAAAGTCTGAACAAAAGTCCCTTGAGCTTTGCCCTCTGTCATGAGAACAGCCCCTAGTGATTTCTCCTGCAACCTAGGTCCTAGAATGAGAAGTCACAAAAAACAGCCCAAGGAAGCCCAGCTAAGACAGCAGAACCACAGCCAACCTCAGCCCTCATGTGTCATAAGCAAAGAAACACACATTTATTTTTGTCAGCCCTTGGAAATTCAGAATTGCTTGTTACAGCAGCAAAAGCTGACTCATACACTATCCTTGCCAGTTGGAATCTACCACAAGATTCAAATCATTTTGGAATTTCTTACATAAGTCATAGAATTCATTATATTCAACTACAGCAACACTAGGCCCACAATAAATTCTTGTCTAATGGATAAAAGCTTTTTTTTTTTTTTAATAGTTATTGCCACAACATGGACAAGGAAGAGAACATGTCAACCAATATCTATATTAAGAGCTTTAGGGTAACAAATGGTCACTGGTTGACAAAAACAAGAGACCAAGGGCTCCTGGGTGGCTCAGTCTGTTGGGTGTCTGCCTTCGGCTCAGGTCATGATCCCAGGGTGCTGGGATCAAGCCCCGCAACGGGCTCCCTGCTCTGTGGGGAGCCTGCTTCTCCCTCTCCCACTGCTGCTGCTCCCCCTGCTTATGATCTTTCTCTTTGTCAAATAAATAAAATCTTCAAAAAAAAAAAAAAAAAAAACAAGAGGCCAGTAACATTACAAAGTGTTTACTGTGTGCCAGGCACTGTTCTAAGTTGTTATGAATACCCACTATTTCCTCACAAAAACCCAGGGACATGGGGCATACTTTTGTTCTCCTTTTATACATGAAGAAACAGAAACAGGTTAACTAACTTGCCCTAAAAGTTAAATAGATAGCCTCATCGTTGTTATCCTCCATATAATTGTGGGCTACTCCGTATCAAATTGGTGTTCTCTGTGTCATACTTTCAATATAACCAAAGCAAATTAATTAAAAATATTCCAAGCACAAACATTCCATCATTCCTCAGGTAAGTTGCTCCTGTGGTCAAATATCCTGGAAATTCTGAGAACCACTCTGGTCATTATTCCAGTTCATTTTTCCACATAGCTACAATTTCCAGTCTTCCTTGTACTACTCTGAAATGCCATTCTCAAATCCTGCCTCAGATAGGCATCCCTTCCAAGGATCAAGAACCTGCCTTGCTGTAAATCCCCACCCACAACCTGCCCCATGTAGGAAATCCATGTTAATTCCACCAAACTGTAGCTATAAAAACAGCAATCATGTACAGGAGGAAAAAAGATCGAAAGGAATGAAATGGAATTAACATATTTATGTGGGATGTTATATATAATGTGTATAAAACAGGTTTCCAAGGTTTTTTAAATGGAAATTTCTAAAATATTGAGACCGTATGACATGTTTTTGGAGCATTTTGTTGAAAGCTCAAATATGTATATTAGAAACTCATTTTTCTGCTATTTTCGATTGACAGGAGTATATTTTTCTCTGTTTCCTACCTGTAACCAGAGGAAGATGACCCAGGCTAGTCAGTTCAACTCAACAGCATGGTCCAAGTGGCAAGGGGGCCTGTCTGCCAGCTTGCACTGTGTTGAACAGGCTGCAGGCCCAGCTGGTGAGGGGCTGTGCGCCATGGGACAGGAGGGACACGTTTCCTAATTCTCACCAAAAGTGCCACGTGGCTGGTGGCACTCGTCTTGATAGGTGATGATCCTGTGGTCCAGCAGTGCCATTTTGCCCCATCTAGTCCTCATCACAGGGGTTCAGAAGGGAGCACATAAAATATATTTCAGTCCAATTTCGTCTTTTAAAAGGAAGTAGAAAATGAAACAAGTAAGCCTGAAGCTGGTATTCATCTTTAGTGTTTGGACATTTAAAACCAGAGGCTCCAGACTCAAGTGAAGGCCCTTGAGAAAGCCATGTGATTATCAGATTCCCGATGGCCTAGGTTCCAAGTCAACACCAAGTGGAGTCTGGAGGGACAACACACAGGGAACTAAAGTATACGAACATATGACACGGAAGGCACTGTGTCCAGAACTCCCCATCATTAGCATAATCACTTCACAATGCATGAAGTCACCTCAGAAATTAATTACCTGGCTCAGGTTGGGCCCACCTAGAAGCTGAGGTGGGATTCAAACCAAGTGGCTGTGACCCAGATTCAATATGCTTTCCCCATGAAGTACCAGTGTGACCACAGGCAGCCACCGAAAAGATGCAGGACCTGAGCCAAATCACTCTAAATGGGGCCCAACTCCACCTCCTACCATATTTGTAGAACAGAATTGACTGGAATGGACATGAGCTACAGCCTTTAGGAGTTGGAAGGGGGAGAAACTGAGAGTAAGAGACCTATTAGGCACAGTCCTTGGATGGCAAAGAGTCAGTAGGTGGACTAGATGGGAGTGATTTGGGTTTTGTTTTTTTTTTTTAAGATTTTATTTATTTATTTGAGAGAGAGAGAATGAGAGAGAGAGAGCACATGAGAGGGGGGAGGGTCAGAGGCAGAAGCAGGCTCCCTGCCGAGCAGGGAGGCCATTGCGGGACTCGATCCAGGGACTCCAGGATCATGACCTGAGCTGAAGGCAGTCGCTTAACCAACTGAGCCACCCAGGCGCCCAAGGAGTGATTTGGTTTTAAGTGACAGAAACACAGCTCACACCAGCTCACACACAAAGGGGGGGGTTTTCTGCTCTGTAATATGACAAGGCCAGGGGTGAAGCAAAGGTACTCTTTTGTTCTCTCCCATTTCACCTTGCCTTCGCCCTTCTTACTCTGTCTCCTTGTGGCAGGAAACATGGCTGCTAGAAGCCCGTATGAACATCCTTCTAGCTCCCAGTGCCTCAGGAAAGAGAGCATCTTCTCCACTGACTCCTGATTTGTCTGGCTTAAGCCAAGTACCCATCTTGGCATGAACTACTGTGGTGTAGTTCATGCAAAACGCTACCAACACTTTCATTGCCACGTCCCCCAGGATGGAGCTGTTACTAACGAGGGTGGAAGCAGGTGCCGGACAAGACCACAGCTGCCACAATGGGGAAGCTGTGGGTGGGGAGGGTGCTGCTGAAGAAAGGTAAGAGGCTTCAGTTGCTATTATTATGTCAGCCACTGGCTTTCCCACTAATTCCTCGATCCCTTCTCTTTCTCAAAAAATAGACTTCAGGGCTGTTGTCCCAATTTCATCTGCTGTGTGCATCACTCT
Source organism: Neomonachus schauinslandi (assembly GCF_002201575.2). Classification (NCBI taxonomy): domain Eukaryota; kingdom Metazoa; phylum Chordata; class Mammalia; order Carnivora; family Phocidae; genus Neomonachus; species Neomonachus schauinslandi. The sequence goes on along the minus strand of NC_058418.1, from coordinate 49,939,610 downwards.
ACTTATGACCCTCTTCACATGGCTATGAAAATGGACAAATGAGCAGCGCCATGGCAAAGACACACACACTTTCATCATGAACTTGCACCGACAAAGAAGAGGATGGAGATACCCTCTGTGCTAAGTCATGAGAACAGCAAAAGTATCTCTGACTACCAGTAAGTAAAGCCATGGGGGGCTGGGCTACCAGAGGCGGAGGTTCCCGGGAGGCCTCCACCGCACAGGTTTGCCAAAGCCCTGAATCTTTCCTATGAACTTGTCACAACTTGCCTCTGGAATCTACCAATTCCTGGCCCAAGAACCCAAGTTCCCTCCCATTTCTGGCATAACTCAGCCCCAAACCTGCCTCCTGCAATTCCGTCCTGCAGATGAGCTGCTCTCTCTCAGCAACAGCTTGAATCAAGTTCAAGCTTCAATAGGACTTTCAGGAACTCTGGTACTGACCTCACCTCTGCCTGCCCCTCCAAATTCTTCCCACCCCCCCTCACCCTGCTCTCCTTCTCTGACACTCCCCACCTCCCTCCCACCCCTCCAAAGTAGTTTTATAGCAGGATCTAATCTTCATGGTTAACCAAGCACGGAATCAAAACAGAAGATGTGCCACACTTCATCAAATGTAGGTTCCATTTTCTCCAATGGCCCCAAGAAAAATAATTTGTATGATTTCAAAAGACATGTCTTCCCCCCGCCACACATACTCACGCACACCCGATATCCATTAGGGATCTTAAAATCCATAGATCTTTTGATACCCTTCTGTAAGCCAATAACTTTTCAGCCTGGACCGTATCATAATGGGCCATCGTTTAGTGCCCTCTCTATAAAGTACTACTGTTAATGTTTTCTGATTTTAGCTCCTCAAAACTTCCAAATAATACTCCTATTACTCTGGGATTTTTCAAATACGACCCTAGTCTTCTGTGTTTGGATGAAAGCTCTTCTCACCCCTTTGGTTACTTTAGCTCTATCTATTTAACATTCATTGACAAGTAATAAATTCCATGGAAAACAGCTCGTTGGAAAACCATAGAAAGTACCTTTTAATCAATTGAATAAGAAACTAAACACTCCCAAGTTCTCATAACCCTGGTGAGGAATTACAATGAATGAAGAGATGTTATATTAATTAAACTCTTGGAATGCATCCATAATGCTTAATGGAAATGGAAGCCGGAGGAGGTCTGAAATGCCTGGGAAACACCCATCCCTGAAACCCACTCGCAACCACCAAAGAAGCTGTTCAAGTCCAATCATTTACATCATACAAAAATAAAGACTTACAGGGAAAAAATGAAATCAGAAGGGAAATAACAAAAATTCATCTAGCTTCCGTACACTGGTTTATTCACTTTCTGATTTGGTTCTACATTATCTATTATGGTTATTTAGAGTTTCCTTCAATCCCCAAGAAGGAAGTGAGTGAGGCTGCAGAATTCCAGGGCATTCATTCACTCACTCACTCACTCATTCAACAAAGGACCTGAAATGCAAGTATCCACTGAGTACCCATATATGGCAGGTCCCATGCTTAGAGGCTTTCCTAGTTTTATTACAACTACATGATAATCGTGTGGACAAAAATCCAGCTTACGGAATGTCACCAGTGTGCCTCACACTACACCAAATACTGGATGTTCAAGTATCAGCACAATGAATGATAAGCTAAACATCGCTATCAGTCTCTTTAGTTCACATATGTGGAGACTGAGGCTCAGAAAAATTAGATTTCTTGTCCATCACCATGGGACTCTCACGGCCACTAATTGTATGTTCAAAACTACTTTTTGTTAGTTTAAGATTTCCAAAGTCACAACAGATCCTGAAGTGGAAAGCAAACATTGCAAATAAGATCCCATCCTTCAGCAGGATGGGAAAACATACTTCTGGATTAATAAAATATAAAACACGCCATGCTGATATGTCACCCATAGAACTGGGGACATAATCCTGTTTTGTTCAGGCAAAGTGAAACAAAGGAATACTATGTCTACAGCTAGACAATGTTTAAAAATGATGTGGGAAAACAGAAAGGGCCATAGAGGAGATTTACTATGTAGGGCTCCAGGCCCTAGGTCGTTTAGATTGGAGAAAATGCAGACAGGTTCTTCTCCATGGCCTCCTAGCATGTTAAAAATTATGATGTGCTATCTTCCACCTTAAAAAGAAATGGATACAAGTCCTAGCACACAAATACTCATATTAAGAAGGACTACTTTAAGTAGCCACAGAAACAAAAATCTAGTTAAACTTGTCATTTAAAAAAGCTTTCCAACACACATAAAAAAAAAAAAAAAAAAACACAACTATTTCCAAAGTTTCCAAATGTAATTTCTGAGGCTCTTAAAAAAAAAAAAAAATCAAAACAAACAAAAAAGCAACACTGTAATTGTGGGGGTTAGATCCAGTGCAAATTTCACAGAACACCTGGCTTATATAGATCACACAAAATGCCTGTTGAGGGGAATGGCATTCCTTTCTCTTTGAAAACCTGGCGAGAAAGTAATCACCTTCTTCTGTGATTTCGGCCACTTTCACCCTGGCTAAGGAGAGGTAAAGGACGGGCAAGAGGCGTTAAGTCCTGAGGCCCAGCAACGAGAGCAGGTGCTATTCTCTTGTCTTTGGCAGGTCAAGGCACCCATTTCGATCATGCCATGTCTCACCTTCTGATGAAACTAGTTCTCCAAAGACCCCGGGTTCCCTGATAGCAGGCTCTTCTTTGTTGTGTCTGCCCAACACCTCCTGTAGAGCTTGGCATAGCGCAGCCACGTGCTACGGGTGGGAGAAGCAGGCCAATGAACAGACCTAGGGGCCAAGAGCCCCTTCTGCTACTGAATTGCCTAGAAGTTTTACCCTCAGTAAAGGTTAAGCCCTGGTTAAGAAGTAACTCAAAAAATAAAAACTAAAGGTGTTTCTTTGGAGTGACAGAATCGTTGGGTATCCTGATAATGGGTGGTGGGTAAACAAATATGTATGTGTGATTATCTATGTGGGATAACATTTCATAGAACTACGGACACACACACACAAACGAGTCCATGCCAGAATAAAATCCGTGGTGTATATATTACTATACCAATGTCGGTTTCCCCAGTGTGATCAGGCACCAGGGCTGTATCAGATGTTGTTATTTAGGGAAGCTCGGTGAGGGATAACCAGAAACTCTTGGTACTAGTCTTTGTAACTTTATGAGAGTCCAAAATTATTTTGAATTAAAGGGTTTTTTAGAAAGACTAATGCTAGTAGAAAATGCCAACAGGTCAAAGGATATAAACTGCCAGGTTAAACTGAGTTCTAGCAATTAGCGATTTCTGAAAAAGACAGCAGACCATACTTTGTTTTCTCCCTGATGCTTGCCCTTTAGGTCAGTGCTGTTAGGCAGAAATAATGCAAGCCCCGTGTGTAATTTAAATTTTCTAGCAGCCATATCCAAAAAAAGGTAAAAAGAAACAGATGAAATTAACTCTAATAACATTTTATTTAACCTAGTATATCTGAAATATCATTTCAGCATGAAAGCAATATTAAAAATGTTAATATTTTACATTTTTTACAGTGTCTTCAAAATCTGATAGGTATTTTATTTTACACTCACAAATCATTTCAATCTGGGCCAGGCACATTTCAAGCACTCAACTGCCACACGTGGCCAGTGACTACCATACGGGACAGCTCGACTCTCGATACCACCTTTATGTTGCCGTTAAAAGTCACCTGGGCTGTTTCCGGGGCACCTGGGTGGTGCAGTAGGTTTAGCATCTGACTCTTGATTTCGGCTCAGGGCATAATCTCAGGGTCGTAAGATGGAGCCCCAGAGAGCCTGCTTGAGTTTCTCTCTCCTTCTGTCCCTCCTCCCTCCCCCATCTCTCTCTCTCTCTCAAAAATAAATAAATAAATCTTTGCAAAATAAAACCAAAACTCCCTTGGGCCGTTTTCATAATTAAAGCTTTTTATTTCCTTTGAACAAATGGTTATCTCCAGCATTTTAGGCCTACTTCATGGTGTCAGTATATACCACCTGAGGGTGATAATATCTTGAAGGAGTGCAGTCTATTGATGAGCTTCCAGACATAATTTATTAAGAAAGAGCAGAAGGAAGGGAGGGAGGGAGGAAGGAAAGGAGGAAGGAAAGGGGAAGAAAGCCAAAATCACAGCTCAACCTGAAAAAGTTTTGTGGTCTTGAAATTTTTTTCTGGGAACAGTTGTGGATCCTTTTTATCCAGATCATCATGAAATGAAGATAGAGTCTCATCAGTTTTAAGGAGTTTGGGTACGGCCAGCAGGAGAGTCTTTGATGCCTTTCCTGTTCCCTTCTGGTTCAAAGTTGTCTCCAACATGGAAGATCAGTGAAATAACTACAGACAGGCTTGAAGTAACCACGGAAGGGAGTGTTGAGGGCTGCCCTCTGATGTTCCAGCTCTCCACCCTCTTCTGCACCAGGGCGGGTGTGCACCCTCCTGCAGCTGAAGCTGCATGTGGCCACAAAACTGGCTTTGGCCAACGGACTGTGAGCAGATGTGACAGTGTCCCGTCCAAGCAGAAACATGCCGAGCAGTACACGGGGTCAGCATGCCTTTCTCTTCCTCTGTCACAACATCCAGCACCGCGGGCTGCCCTGCCAGCACTCGAGGCCGAGTGAGCTCCCCATCTAACAGCCACCCAAGCAACTCATGATGGAAACGGAGCTGAGCAAGAAATAAACCTTTGTTCTTTTAAGCCCCGGAGATTTCGAGGTTGTTTGTTATTACAGCATCACCTGGCCTGTCTTAACACATAATTCAATTGTTGACTCCGTGCGTGTGACATCAACAATTCCATCCAGGGTGTCTCCCCGAGTATCAGGGCTTATCGCATCTGCTATATAACCCAGGCTCGGTTTTACAGTGGTTTCATTACCAACCATAAAAACTGTAACAGTGGAACTGTATAAACAAACCGAACAGTGTTTTTACTGTAAAACATGAATGTAATATAAATATTTGTCTTTGCCTTCTCTCAGCATCTGTAATGAGAGCAGAAAATTCATGCCATATGTTTATAGCATGAAGAAGAGAAAAAAGAGATCTCAACGATTCATCATGTGAGTGCCAGCTGAGCTGTTTAATATTTGTAATTCATCCATTTTCTTTCAGATATAAATCCTCCACAAATCATAAAACCCTGATGACTGTAAGTTACCAAATTCATGATTATTTCTACAGGAGGGCCCTTGCTAGGGAGAAGGTAACCATGGTGGTATGAGGTCAGTTTCTGTGACAAGATGAGAAACAACACAGTGAGTCACTGCATTAGACCATGGCCTCTCCGAGCCAGCCTCGACGAAATCTGAGTATGAAACCACTTCTCTGAAGACTTCCAAAGCCCAGTCCTACCTCTAGCTGGCAGCGCATCTGCACGTCTGGGTTCCTGACAGCCCCTCCTTTCCTCAAGCCTCACAGGGAGGGGCACTGAGCAAGGGAAGTGCCTTCTGCCTCCTGTAGGACCGTAGCACCTCGTTTGGGGGGGGGGGGTGTTACCACCACCATCAAGGTCTGTGCCAGGCACAGACTCCAGCTCCTCACACAGGGAGCAACGGGGGGATGTTTTTACTTCAGAGACGCAGTGGAATCCTTGATGTGAAGCTGCTGAAGCCTGCCCAAAGTGTTTGTACAGCCTTTCAGGATACGAGCCGAGAGGCACAGAGAATGATTCAATTTTCTCCAAACTGGCTCACAGACCAGAGGTTTCTGGAAACTGTCACTGTCCTACAAAATCCAATACCACAGAGAGGAAGCTATGTTGAGCGCAAAGCAAATCTAGCCAGTGGAGACTCTGTCTGGCACTCGGGAGGCCGGCCCCTCATGGGCGCAAGAGGTACTGGTGGGGAGAGGGGAAGGTAGGAATGCCATCATGGGTTAGAACCCAAAGTGTGCAAGCCATGTGGAGGTGACATTTAGCAGCTCTCCACATGGTGGGCACCACGTGGCACGTGTTACTGAGCACGGCCCGGGAGCCTGGCACTCCTCTCAAGCATCCTAGCACTCGGGGACGCAGTATCCCCATTTTCCATAGTTAGATCAAGAGGTCCACGGAGGAGCACCCTGACTGAGATCACACACTGCCAGAGAACGACAGCCAGGGTTCCTACCTAAGTTGGGCTGATCCTAAAATCTGTGCTCATAACCACTAACCGGACAGCTAGAGTCACAGAAAAACCTTCTGTTAACCAACCAGTCCTACAACAGCCAAAAGTGTTCTGAGAAACACAGGCCTTGAGTATGCTCCTGCCCAACTCCAAATGAGCTCACACCCTAAACCAAGTCTTGTTCTCCTCCCCGCCCGCCCACATACATACACACCTACTAGAGTATTTATATTACTGTTATTGTTGTTGTTGTTAATTTACATGTCTGTCAACACACTTAGACTCCTTGAGGGCAAGGACAACGTCTTATGTATCTACATATGCTCAGAGTCTAGTGGGATGCCTGGCATATGATAAAGTGTCAACACACGTGTGCTGCTGAGTAAGGGACCACTGGCAAATAAGCAATGCATAACCAAAGCATGGACTGTAAGCTCCCTGGAGGCAGGAACCTTTGCTTCCTTAGTCACTGCCACATTGCTAGTACTTTAAGGTAGCACCTAACTCAGAGGAAGGGAGGGAGGGTGGGCAGTGGAGAGGGAAAGCTTTGTGGGAAGGACATCCATGGGAGGGGACTCACAGGATGTGGAGGGGCTGGTTAGGTGGACAAGCTTGGCTGAGGTCCTTCTAGGCACAGGAAACATTCTGGGCTGAGATGCAGAGACACTGGGGGGTTTGGGAGGAACGGTGAGGCTGAGACAGTGAGACAAGGAAGAGAATGGCAAGAGATGAACCTGGACAGGCAGGCAGGGGCCACACCTCCCAGGAGCCCCAAACAATCTTTCTTATCCTTACTAGCACTTGGAGAGCACACACTAGGCAGCCAGGACCCAGGCCAGGACATTCCAAGGACCCAGGCCGACTGGTTCATAAATGGCAGAAAGAGTATTTGAACTCAGGCAGATCAGATTCCAAGTCTGCTGCTTATACCCACGTGACTTATCTTACAGATCAGTCCTTTTAGACTGATGAAGTAAGCGAGTTTTAGCAGCCCCTCCAAGCAGGTGCCAAGTAGCTGAACAGGGATGCACTGATGCAAAAGGAAACCTTTCCAACAGCCATCCTGTTGATCAGGTGAGCTATTTATTCCTCTTCAGTAAAGTCTTTATATACCCCCAGTTTGTCCACTTATAAATGTAAAATATATACTATCTTTTTAAGAAATCTATATTTAATTATACAGCATCAGTGAAACTTCACTTGGGGAGCGAAAATCTAACATAAATGAATGCATGCAATAGAAAAAGCTGTAATTTAAAATAAATTACTGTGTTAGTTCAGAAAAAAAATTTATTCTCTTCAGAGAAAAAAAAATTGCTATCTGGTGTTAGGTAGCCCCACTCAATTAGAAAGTGGCATCAATAGCAAAGAACCAAATAACCCCCACCCTAAATTCCTCCTCTCCCGGAGCAGCTTCCACTGTCGAGCCCAACCAGGAAGTGTGTGCAGCGGAGCTGGCCTGAGCTTCATTAAGGCTTAAAGTCAATTAAGCCACGAATTGGAACAATCATTCCTCCTTTGCAAAGTATTGATATTTTTTTCATGGCCGCTTTAGGGCTTTTCCAGCACTCACGAGGAGATTTATGTTAGACAATTTCTTTCTGATTAAAACAAATCATAGCTCAACAATTCTAATTTCCCCCTTTCTAAGCAAGAAATGATCAGAGAATGCTGAAAACAGTGATCAAACCCATCGTGCAGAGGCCGGCACTAAGAAGCTCCATAGACACTCCCTAGAGGTGTTCTCTCCCTCTCTCTCTCCCTTCCTCCCCTCCCTCCGTCTCTCCCTCCATCTCTCTCTCCGTCTCTCTTTGCACCTTGATCTTTGTCCCTCCTCTCAGTGCCCATCTCGTGTGTGTGTGTCTGTCTGTCTTTCTCCATATGTCTGTTTCCCCGACCCCCTGATGTCTCTGTCTCTCTGTCTCTCTCTCTGCTTCATTCTCTTTCAGTATACATTTACCTTGATAGGCTTCGGGACGATTACTTATTAATTCAAAGGGAAAGGGACATTAGAAGCAAAGCCAACCCAAGCTGGTTTTCTGACCTAAGCAACAGGAAATGAGAAGGTTCCTATGTTGACCTCCAAAAGCCCAGCATCATCGGAGGCCTTTTCATTTATAAGCAGTTAATGGTTTCTGTTCGGCCTTGTCTCTCTCGATCACACACACTCTCAAGGAGAGACCAGAAACCTCCTGAATCCATGCACTGGCCTTCCACACAGTGCCCACTACCTTCAGAGCTGACCTCTCTACATCAGTGATCCATTCTCCTGTGCTTCAGAATAGAGTTCACTTAGAAGTCCGGTCCTCACTGCAGCCAACTCCCACTGCTCCAGAAAGGCTAGAGAAGCTGGTTGACTGAGATTTCCCAAATCAGGATCCGTGAATTTCCAAGAACTGGAACTGCAATATGCTTAACATAATGTCCCATAAACAACGAGTCCTTCCTTAACTAGCTACAAGGCAGCTGAAGAATTGAAGGCACCACAGTAGCATCAAAGTGAAAATCAATTTGCACAGCTCAATACTTCAGAAAAATAATCTGGTTGCTTGCACCTTCTGCTGGTCTAGTCTCCAAAAACAAACCAACCAAACCGTCCCTTCCCACAGTGACGGGATGCTGCTGCCTAGGTTATAACTAGAAAGGCCCAACTGTCAACCTGGTTGCATTCCCAGTCATTCATTCCATAAATACATCTAAATCCCTCCAACTAATCAGGCACTAGGCTACAGGCTGGGGCAATACAAAGAAGAATAAAACAGGCACGGCTCCTGTCTCCCCTAGCATTTCGTCTCTGCTGCTTATAGGCTGTGTGAGCTCGGACAAGGTCCTAAACTTCCCTGTGCCTCATATCCTCTTCTGAAAACAGGATTCATAATATTACCCACCCAACAGGTCTGCTATAAAGATGAGCTGAATTAAGGATTTCAAGTGTTTTGCACAGTGACAGGCACACAATGTTAACTACCCTTATCATCATTATTATTATCATAAAAATAAGGAGGAGAATCAAGCAAACCACCCAACTGAGCATTAAGTGTTAGGTCCTTATATTCCTGTCTTACGGGCAATTCTATGCTCTTTTATATATATATAACAATAGGCGGGAGGACAGCATGATAATATGTCTCAAAAGAAGGCACAATTGCCTAAGGAACATCAGATTGGCCAGTTACCCTCTCTGGGCCTGTTTTCCTATCTGTCAAGTGTTTAAGGAGTTAAACTGGCTGTTCTCAGAAAGTCCTTTCCAATCCTAAAGTTCTACCATTTTATAAACACAGTACACCCAAATGTGATGTTAATTCATAATTGTCCCTAAAAAGACAAAGAGCTTCACTAATTCACGTCTGAATTTCTCATTATGTTACTCTTGCACAAAGTGGCTCACATCTTTGCTGTATCCCCTAAAAGTAATGGCTAAAAGAATCATGAAAAACCTAGCGGGTTATACATGACTACGAAGAACTTTATTTTTAACATACACTTGAAAGTAATGTAGAATTAGTTCTGTTCTTCTTTGATGTCTCCCCAAAACCATCTGTGTTGGCAGGTCTGCAAGGATGCCATAATCAGTGGCTCAAGCCTATAATACAACTAAGATCACTGGCATCCACCAATAATGCAAATTTACCCAGAGCCGAAAATACACTTTTAACTAGCTCTCAGCTCTCCACATTTATAGCCCAGGCAAGCTGTGAACCATCCCAAACAAATGCAGTTATAAAATGACCACTACTTATTTCTAAATGGCATTCTGGGTAGATCTGCCTCGTGAAAGGGTCTGGCTCAGTCTACTCCTCAAATACCCACCGCTATCCCTACGAGGGGCGATCGGAAGGTTCCAAACAGCGGGATAAGTAAGATGAAAGGAAGGGTCTCTGAAATAAAAACTGAGCAGACGGCCTGACAACAGAAGATCTGGGAGTCGCACTCACATTTCCAACCATCCAAGAAACAGGGACGGTCTTGGGCAGGAGGCTGGCCGAGCTTTTGGGAGAGTGGCGGCAGCAGCATCTTGAAAGGGAAAGTGCTAACAGGAGACAACCCAGAACTATAGGGACTAAGGCCAGCGTAACGCTCACACTGGCCCCATCAGAAGCTGGGCCTACCCTTCCGTATTGAGTCTAGCCAAGCCGGCCACGCAGGGGTGACCTTCACTCAGGAAATCGTGTTCCTAAGTAGGCTGCTCACACTTGACAGGTTCCTTCCTTGCTTATGCCTGCTCTCCCAGCATAATTATAAAGAGCCCCTCCTCTGGCTCTCAGCATGTCCTGATTTGAACAATAAATTGTCTGATCACCCTACTCTTGAGAGAGGACTGCAGATAAGTAAACACGTTTCTCTCTATTTTCACAGAGTTTCTAAGAATGAGGACCATTTCCGCCCACAATTTGTTAAAGGTTCTCAGAGCAGAAGACATTGGAAGGGATGATTATTTTTATCCTTTGGGACTCAGTTGATGGATTTAAAAGCATTCTTTGAATGTCAGGAAATAAGCAAGTATAGTGAGCATCAGTCTCATCCTTTGCGGCTCATGGCTGCCACTTGAGCCCTGCTGACCTAGGGCTTAGCTACCGGGGTCTCTGGCCTCAATGCTCCCCTCTCTATTCAGTCTGAGCATCCAACTTACTGCATCACCATGTGTGGACCTACATCATGCCCACTTGGATCCTTCAATGGCTGTCAGGACGGAGAGAATAAAGCCCATTCTCCTAGGAGAACTGAATCCAAAGTCCTGACGATATGGCTTCAAATGGCAACTTCTGGCCTCTTCCCTGACATTGCATCCAAACCTGACTATTCCCCCTCCCCTCTGCTCATGCTCTTCCTTGCACTGGAATGTGCGCCCACCATCTCAGCCAACTACAGCTTGCCAATAGCTCCTTCTTCAAGGATCTTGCTTTGAAGCACCTGGGGAAAGCATCTCTCATGAGTCCTAAAAGTACCATTCTTACCATGCTCACTGGGTACTGTAACCCATGTTAGTACCCAGTGATTACGGTAATGACAATATTCTAAACTGTCTTTTATCACCCACTATACCAAGCACAAGTATTTAATAAATATTTGTACTATTTAAAAAAAAAAGGTCTGAAAATCTTTGGGCTAGTTAGCAAACTAAGTTGTGAGAACATCTAATTTTGTAAGCAAAGATAAAAATCTGCCCCTGTCCTCTTATAATTAAAAAAAAAAAAATCACTCAATCAATCAATCAATCAAACAGCCTGAGAACTGTAGAGGGGTGCTTCTCAATTTTTGAGTGAATCAGAATCTCCTGGAGCGACTGCAAAACACAGATTGCTGGGCCCCTTGTCTAGAAACTCTGATCTCTTAGGTCTTGGGGTGGGGCCCAAGAATTTACATTTCAAACAAATTCAATGGTGACTCTGTAGTTAAAGCAGCTCTGGGTCAGGAAAGGGATTTGAGTGGCCCTTGGAAGTTTCTGCAACATTGGAAACCACCAGGATTAATCAATGAAACACTACTAAGACCATTACAGATGTGTTCTCTCCCTTCCTGCCTTAAAAAAATAGCACCCTCCCACCCCCCCCTTCATTTTTGTCTTCATATTGCTTACAATTTTATGTAGATTTTAAGCATCCTGTAATTCATCAACTAATTCTCTCCTGGCTACACATTCCAAGTAATTAAAGTTCAGTAATAACTTATTCTTTCTGCTCCAGCACCTGCATTTCATTTGTTTATTTTCCCAGAGTCATAAATCTGAAAGGCTGTCAAAGTGCCACAATATTAGTGCAATAATCAAAGTTAATTAGTCCCTCTCAATAAACAACAACAAAGCCATTACAAAGATGCATTGAAGTTTCTCCCAGCTACCCAGTTTACAGATCACATTGTAGCTGGAACAATTAGACTCTGAGAATTGCAAGGGTAAATGAGTGCAGTGTTCTTTAGTCATTTAAAAGGAGACTGTGCACTTGATTCACACTGATTCATTAACTCCATGGAAGGCAAAGCAGGTCCGGGCTCTGCATCTGCTGCCCACTAAAGGATGCTGGAACAGACGGAGCTCTCCCCAGCTGCCAAGCCTTACCAGGCGCATCCGAGACTCCAATAATAAAAGAGGACAGAGGTTGCAGAGCGAGGAGAGGGGCCAGCCTGACCGCCAACTTTTAGTAACCCGATGTCTTCAATAACTTTTGATTTATTATTTAGGGAATTTGAGAGATGTGGGCATCAGGCAGATTCTGATGAGAAGGCAGCCCAGGGAAACTCGGAAGACAGGACCAAGGCCGGTGGGTAGGAGACGCTCGAAGAAAGATGCTGCCTTCAATATGAGAGAGAACTCTGTAATTGAGAGGTGCACAGAAATAGGAGGGTTGCCTGGGGAGGGAGGAGATTACCCATCACTGGAAGAGTACAAGCCAAAGTTGGAGGATCTCTGCTCAGGGAGGCTGTGTGAATGGTCTGCACATCGGAAAGAGGTCAAACGAGATGACTGGACAGTTGACACCACCCTAAGAACTTGCATTTGGGGGCGCCTGGGTGGCTCAGTCGGTTAAGCGTCTGCCTTCGGCTCAGGTCATGATCCCGGGGGGTCCTGGGATCGAGTCCCGCGTCGGGCTCCCCGCTCTGCAGGGAGCCTGCTTCTCCCTCTCCCACTCCCCCTGCTTGTGTTCCCTCTCTCGCTGTGTCTCTCTCTGTCAAATAAATAATAAAAAATAATAATAATAAAAATAAAAAAAGAAATAAAAAAAAAAAAAGAAAGAAAGAAAGAACTTGCATTTGGAAGCAATCACTGGGCGAGTGTTCAGGTCTTGTCCTCTGAACTCATTGCCCAGTTCCTCTCCAGAGATCCTTCTGCCCTTGAAGTCATTGCCCACGTGGATGTTATCCATTGCTATGCAACACACTCCCCCAAAGCACTGTGGTTTAGAATGGTAACCTCACCAAGTTTCTACAGGTCAGGAATCCTGAGTGGGTCTAACTCAAGCTCTTTCATGAGGTCGCTGTCAATCTGACAGCCAGAAGTCACCTGCAGGCTTGACGAGTCTGGAGGTTTCCAAGAAGGCTCACTCATGGGGCTCTGGGTGGGAGGCCTGGGTTCCTCCTCACATGGGCCTCTCCAGAGGGATGCCTGAGTGTCTTCACAACACAAGGCAGCTGGCCTCCCCCAGAGGGAGTGATCCAGGACAGCAAGCAAGGAGGAAGCCTCATGCCTTTTATGACCCTCCCTGAAGTCCTAGTCCCTCATTTCTGCCACATGCTATTCATTAAGTTTATCACTAAGTACAGCCCACATTCAAGGGGAGGAGAATCAGGCTCCACCTCCTAAGAAGAAGAGTATCAAAGAATCAATGGAGAGATTTTAAAACCACCGTGGATACTTGTGATGATTCATTTTTTAGGGGTTTCCAAAAGCCAGTCACATCTGCACCCCCTGGCTGACTAAGCAGCGGGCACAAGTGCCCGATGAGTGCCCTGGGGTCACAGATTTGGTTTTTCTCCACTTCTCTCCCTCACCAAGCCCAGGCTCTGCAAAAGGCTGGCCAGCTCTGTACCACCAGCACCAGGGAGGTGGACAGCCACCTCTCCACCCCCTGGGGATGGGAGGATACCCCTGGTCCTTAGCTCATCTGAATATTAACTGACACATCGATAGGAAGATAAAGACAGGCTTGGCTATGTCCTAGGACTCTGACCATTTATTTAAAAAAAAAAAAAAAGTCATTTTCCAACAAGATGTCTCAGAGTATTTGTTTAATTTAGGGATATGTGAACAAGTCAGTCTCTCCTGAAGCTACCACTTTCTGAGTCTTTACCATGTGTGTGCTACATTCGGTACAAGAGAATTACTGCGCCTTCTGAGACCCTGAGCAGTTCATTGAACCCAGAACATTTGACTCACTAGGTCGCCATTTATTATAAAAAGATAGAACTCACGCACAGCCAGATAGAAAAGAAGCAGAGGGCAAGGTGTGTGACAACGAGCACATGCTTCCCTCTCCAGGGGCACCACTCTCCAGGATCCCCATGTGCTCACCAACCCAGAAGCTTTATGAAACCTCTCCTTTTTGGGTTTTTACAGAGGCATCATTACGTAGGCATGATTGATTAAGGCACTGGTCATTGATAACTGAACCTGATCTCCAACCCCTCTCCCCTCCCCAGGGGTCAGGCGGTGGGACTGGAAGTTCCAACCCTCTAATCACACAGTGGGTTCCACCAGAAAGCAGCCCACATCCTTGGGTGGGGTCTAGAACTCAACTCATTCACATAACAAAAGACACCTCTAGGAGCTCACCCCAAACACAGGGAGGAAGACCAAATGTGTGTTTCCTATCATACATCACAAGATCACAATATGTGTTATTTTACTTCATCCCTCACCTTGACTGAGAACATTAGCACCATTCCGCAGGTCAATAAACCAAGGTTCAAAGACATTACCAAATTTGCCCAAGGATACCCAGTGAGCATGTGTGGGAACCATGATACAATCCTGAGTCTATATGACTCCAAAGCTGAGGTTCCCTTTACTCCACTGGGCTGCCTCCCTATAAATTATAATTAAAAATTATTCTATAAATTAAAAATTAAATTTATAAATTAAATTTAAAATAGCCTATAAATTAAAAATTATAAATTGAATATTAGTCTATTTTAAATATACACTTGAAATAAACCCTAGCCCATTACAGTGTGCACCGCCCCACTCTGAGACTGGCTGCCCCCTTTACGCTGTATCTCTGCATCTGTCCTTGGGTAAGAGGTTTTACTGTTTCTCCTCTCTGTTTAATCTAACACCTGCAATGTATGAGACTCTCTGTAAATGCCCCATAATAAATATGAAAAACAGTCTCTAGCATGTTTTTTCCCTCTTAAGTAATGGAGCCTAAATGCCTAGTGGCCAGAAGCAGGCCTTTGAGCCATTGGCTAAACACCATCTCAAGATGAAATCCGTCTCTTCAAACTATGTCAAAATTGCTTAATAAGAACTCAGGGGACCCCGTATTAATGAAAGGATGCATCTGCTTTGGGTTTCACATGATTGGGAGTGATGGTTTGGAGCTAGCCACCTATGCTTGATTTCCACTCTTTAAAAACCCCACAGTTAATCACAGCCCTCGTTATACAAAGGTTACAATGGATATAAAGTTTGAAAGATTCAGTTCAAGAGCGGTGGCCAGAGGAAAAAAAAACGCAAAACGAAGACACAGATAGAGTGATCAAAGAACAATGAACAGCACCCAAGACTACATCAATGCAAAATGTTCAGAATGAGAAATGAAATGGAAAACTTGAAGGATAGGACCAGGCACAAGTCTGGGGCATTCTGGAGAAAGAGAAAACTCAGAATATTATAGCAATAATTATGTCCATGAGGGGGATGCATAATTTATTATCTAACAAAGAATCTTTCCTGAGCCTGTGACAAGAAAGGTCAAATAAGCAACTCAAGTAGAACAGTAAATACTCCATACACCACTTGAAGTGGAAGTCTGGGAAGGAGAGGGAATTTGGTGAGGTGAGTTTCATCAGCTCCACCAGATTACCAAAAGGGACCCAGGAAGCTCTCTTTCCTAGGGAATCACAGGGGCCCTCGTTATCATGAACAGAGAAACATTCACATATAAACACGCAAACCTCTATGAATACAATCTCTGGCTACAACTTTAAAAAAGAGAGGCCAGTCTTTTTACACAACACACACCAGGAATTTTGGATTAGGTGACGAGATGGCTTTGGAGCCAGGCAAATATGGCTTCATACCCAAGATCTAACCCATAGCTCCCAGCTAGGTGAGCTTAGGCAAGCCTTTTGGCCCCAGCTAGCATCCAATGCCTCATCTGCAAAATGGGTTTAACACGTAACAGATATTTCATTGCTAAATGCTAAGCATCCATCGCGCCTTACAGAGAAACAAATATGAATACCCAACCCCATCTGCAGGGGATAATAATAACGTGACATTTTGAAAACGGAAGTGTCCTAAGGGGGAAACTCTAGAACTTTATCTTTACCTTTGTGTGTGTGTGCGTGTGCTTATTGATTTAAGCAAGCGGTTTATATAGTTTTTGCTTGTTCGCAGACTTATTTATATCATACTTTATTTATTGAAAATCCAATACTACACATAAAAACAATTTTTAAAGCAAAGAAATGAGGAACCAATCTAGCAGCTGATTTAAGATGAATTTTTCCCAATAATCTACAACTATTAATAATATTAATAGTTTTTATATTTTTCGTTTAGCTGAAGATCATTCAAAACAATGGGGATGAGCCCTATAACTCGCAATGTGCTGAATGATGATCATCTTACCCGAGCCAAGTCACCAGCTCAGGCAGGCACATCACGTGCTGCTTGCCTCCCCACAACACTCACCACTCACACACTGCATAAAAGAAGGCATTCACCTAAGGCCTCTGATCTGTAAGTCAAATTAAGGGATTAAAGCTTCTATTCTCAAAGGGGAAATTCCCACAAACGCCAAAGCTACACCAGATCATAAAGCCACTGAGTACATTTGAGGGTGCTTAACAGTCGCTGGATTTCTCCAGTGGTCCTTAAAAGTGCAAGCCATTTATTGCTCGGCATCCCACCCCAACACTCTTAATATGTCACGAAAACACAGGGTGCTGGTGTCTATTCAAAGCACAGCAAAGTGTCAAACCCATGTGCCTAATACATTGGTTGGTACCAAGTCCTCTGTATGTGCAAATATTACTAAAACCACTATTTCCAATGCTTATCAGTGAGGCTGCAATACGATGTGATACCATTAGCTTTCCACATGCCTTCCCTCCAATGAGATAAACAGCCCCGGTATCAACTCTATCGAAGACGGGAATAATTATGACACTTCAGTCCCGCCAACATCAAATTGCGTGGTTACAATCAACCGGGCATGCGCTCTCCCTAACACATGCATATCCCATTACCTCTGACTAATAAATCTTTTCTTTTTACCCCTCATCTCCCTGCTTTCTCAATAACCATTCTGGTATAAGCCATCGCTAGCTGTTCCTGATGACTGATCCCTTAATCATCTTTCCTAAGTATATGCAAAGTGTATTTCTTTGTAAATACAAAAAAAAAGCAATCTCATAAATAATTAAGATGGCTTTTCAAATGACAGTTGAGTGCTAATATGAGCTACACTGGAAAATACTAATCAACAAACTAAATACACATCTAATAAAATGTAAGAGTCCAGACACAGGAAGACAGAGAAAGAATTCATTGCAACTCCATTTGAATCATGCTGATAAACATCCTCCCTACAGCTCCTCTTGCAGCCACTTGGACAGGTTAAGAAGAGTAAGCATTACTTGTACCTTCGTGTACAAATAAATTATTATTATTGTTGTTATTAATAGCAGCAGATAAAATTGAATTGAATACTCAATCTACACCCAGCAACATGTTAAATACTACACATACATATGGTCAATGCATTTAATACTCACAGCTACTTAGGTCTCCTGGCATAGATATTATTATTTGGATTTTACAGATGAAGACACCATGGTTGGAGAAGAAACTCACCCAAGGTCATAGGATGTATTTGCTTCTAAGCTTCGCCATTATAACAAAGCATATTTTATAGCAGTGGTCATCAGCTGGACATGATCTGCCCCACCAAGGGACATCTGCCCAGGAGGCATCGTGAAGACCACCCAGCCTGCCTTCTCTAGACCTCTTGGGAATCTTGGCTAAAATACCCATGAGAAAACGAGAGCAGCTGAGCTGGATCCCTGCTGCATTCTCCTGGCCAAGAGCATGTCAAGCAGTCTCTAGGAAGACCTGAAGTCTAGGCCAATTAAAAACATAAGTTAGAAAAGCATGGGCTTGGGCGCCTGGGTGGCTCAGTTGGTTAAGCGACTGCCTTCGGCTCAGGTCATGATCCCGGGGTCCTGGGATCGAGTCCCACGTCGGGCTCCCGGCTCGGCGGGGAGCCTGCTTCTCCCTCTGACCCTCTCCTCTCTCATGCTGTTTCTCTCTCGCTCGCTCTCTAATAAATAAATAAATAAAATCTTTAAAAAAAAAAAAAAAAAAAGAAAAGCATGGGCTTGAAGTCTTCCTTGGGGACCAAAGCTTCTCACCAAACTAAACATAGTTGAGTCACTCCTCCCTTATGATAGGGGAACAGCTCCAAGCCACATTCTGAGGAATCAGGAGTGGGTCACATAATAACTCCAAGGGAGGGCCATCAGCCCCTCTTCTCAGGCCAGGCCACTTTTGCCCACCTGGTTGGTTATCTCCATCTCTAGTAGATGCTAGAACTTCTGAACATTCATTGGGCCCCATGTTTCACTAATGGGCAGCCCCTATATGTGGAGTCTCTTACATGATAAGCAGACTGAGTAAGGGCCTGGCACATGGGAGGCAGGCTGGAGTCCCCCACTCTTTTGCCCCCCCCAGCAACCCCAGTCATGGCCCCACCCCTTTTTATCCTGTACACAACTGGTAGGTAGGCAGGTGACCTCAGGCCCAGCTGCTTTAGTTCTATTCAACCTCCTTGCTCCCCAGGACCAGAAGCTTTAGTTCCCAAGTTTTAAGAATCTAAAAATCAGGAACGGTAACAAGGTGAGAGAACAGAGAGGAAGTGGGAGCCCCCCTTAGGCCTTCTAAGAGCTCAACATTGAGTTGCTGGAGTCTTGTTGTAGCTGTTTATAAAGTGCATTTTGATACCTGATCAACTATTGTTCTTTGCATAAGATCCCCCTGGAGTCCTCAGATTTCAGGATGGAGAGTGGGACGGGCCATACCTCCATAAACACAGCAACAAAACTTGCCTTGGATAAATACTTACTGGAAAGGAAAATATCAACCACACAGCACAGCAGGGACTCAGACAAATCTACCAGTGTCCCAAATGTAGAGAACTTACATGGAATCTTAACAGCCAGACAGTGCTGCTAAATGAAAGAGAATCAACCTGATCCTGAAAAGAGGAAAGTAAACTTCCTACTCAGCCAGCCATATGGGCTCCTTGGCATACCTAGGGAAAAATCAGGTTCTTGTCTTAGAGGGAGGGGACACTGGTCCGTAATCCACTTAAGGACACGAATGAGGTAGATCACATCCTCCTAAGGAGGACTGCTAAACAACACAGGTACTGAACCCCAGTTCCAGAGATACTTCATTTAAATACAAATGGGGAGGGGCGCCTGGGTGGCTCAGATGGTTAAGCGTCTGCCTTCGGCTCAGGTCATGATCCCAGGGTCCTGGGATCGAGCCCCGCATCGAGCTCCCTGCTTGGCGGGGAGCCTGCTTCTCCCTCTCCCTCTACTGTTCCCCCTGCTTGTGCTCTCTCACTCTCTCTATCAAATAAATAAATAAAATCTTTAAAAAAAAAAATTAAATAAATAAATAAATAAATAAATACAAATGGGGAATGATGGGCCTCCCTCCTGTCCCTCCTTTTTAAATTATGCTAAATCGATTGGCCTTTTAAGAGGGTAGTTTACTTCTATATTGTCCATGTTCTCCAATTTTAATTGTTTTCAATTCTTATTACTAACTTTGAAGCAACCAAAACATCTCAGCAGGAGGGCATTTTCCCATGAAATAATTATTAGTAGTCATAATTACATATAGGCTTTTAATATAATTCCATATGGAATGTGTTTTCATTTAAGTTGTACTTTACTAAATAGCTAGATCCCCCAAAACTGGTTTGAGAACTCTAAAGGATGTCTTGAATGAAAAGGGATTGCTTAGAACAATAAGGTGCGTCAGTGTTGCTCCCTGTGAGAAATTAGGGTTAATCCTGAAATTAATCTCTCAGATAGCATCTAGCAATTCTGAAAGCAAAGCCTGAAAGGTCACGAACATGCGTGATGCCGAATGTGGTAGACAAGCCGGCCATGAAGTAGACAGACTTTGGGTTTGGAGGCCAGATGGACAAACTGTGCCAGAAACCTGCCTCCAGGCTTATCAGATGTGGGACTCTGGGACGTCCTTTCACCCTTCTGGGCCCTCCCTTGGCTCTTCTGTAAAAAGGAGGAAACCAGGCTTTTGCATCTCCTGAACAGGGATATAAAGTGCCTCACCTGGGACACAGCACATGACAGGGACTCACTAAAGGGTGGTTGTGAGATGCCCCATGGTGACCGTGAGAATAATGTCCCACCAGCTTGGAGGCAGACATGAAGGTTCTGGAACACGGCAATTCTAGAAAGAGCCGTGAAGGCAGGGAAGCAAAGACCAGGCAGGAAAGAACAAGTTGGGGAAGGAGGCATGAACTCCATCTCCAGAGCCAAGCTGAGAATGCCCACCGAGCCCTGGCACATGCAAGCCAACGCTGAGCCAAACAGCCCACAGACTTTGGAGAGCGCTTTTGCTGCAACAAAAAACTCTGGATCATTTCAAGTCTCCCATGAGGCACCAATATGCTGCAGTACCTTCCTGGCTCTGCTACCGAAAGGATTCATCCCAGATAAAGTATGAACATGCTCAAGCTGGCTAGCAGCTGGAAAAACTGGAGTCAATCAAATTGACCTTGAGAAACACAAGAAGGGGGTATTCAATGATGTGCCAGATTAAGTGCCTGCACAGAGATGAGGTAGGGAAGGGCCTGCAGGAAGCTAGCCCAGCACTCCCTGACGGTGGGGTAGTGAGGGGGCTCACGCAGATCACGAAGGCAGGTTTGCAGACACCTCACATTCTGCAGACAGTGCGACAACACGAACCGGCTTTGGGCACCAGACCTGAGCTTCCACAATCATAGTCAAGGGGGCTGAGGAAAGGGTAGAACGGTGCTCACAGGGAAGAAGCAAAGAGATGAGACATGATAAAGAGATTAGTCGCAACCTACAAAATTTGATTTAAATGTTTGAAATGCCATGCGAGTATTAGTTTTGTTATTGTTCCCATTTCCTTTACTCATGTGTCTGACAGCGAGTATTTTGGGGTAACTCTTTCTCTGGGAGCACGGATGGCCAGGCGACGTCAAGTGACTGATACTGTAGAATGAACGCAGGCAAGGATGCATTGTGTCATCTGGGACTGACTCCCAGACACCCGAGTATGGCTTCAAATGCAAGAAAGAGAAACTAAATGGTGGGTCTTTATGCTCATGCCATTCGACCTTCTTTGTCAGAGGTGAGGAAATGGGAGACACAAAATAGACGGAAAGGCTCGCTAAGGCCCCACAGGTAAATAGGGAACACCCAAGACTTGCTGCCTCTCTGCATCAAACAATGGTGATAATGGGTTAAATAGAGATGTACGTGTGCTCGTACATAAGGAAGGAAGAAGATCATTTCTAAAATGCATAAACATTTATGTTTTAGTATTACCTTCCAAGACTGGTTTAAATATTCCTATCATCGTACAATATGGCTCTTACATTATCACTAGGGCCACTGAATTCCATTTTGTCCAGTCTAACACTAGATGGGCAAAATGGTACAGGTTTGACACTCTCTGCTGCTAGATAATGGTCGTCTTCCTCGTTGACAGTGGGGATGGAAACCACTACGATCCCACCAGATGACTACTGGGAAGCTGCTACCAAGATTTTAAATACAAAGACCCTTTGAATCAACGGGTCCACTGCTAAGATTCTGCCCTATGTCACTCATGAAAGTATATATGAAGAATGCTCACTGCAGGACAGTTTAGACCCAATGTTGGGTGAAAATACAGGAGACCGAACTTTAAGAGAGCATCACTCGGAATAGCAAAACAACACAACCTCAAAGTCCACCAAAAGGGACACTGCTCAGGTAAATTGGGGCACAAGCACATGATGGGGATTATATCGCAGTGAAAAAACGAGGTGGACCTATATGCACTGATAAGAAAAGATCTCCTAATGGTATTAAGTGAAAAAATTCAAAGTATGTAACAGCATGTGTATGTTTGCTAGAATATATAAGAAATGGTTAATAGTATTTACCTTCCAAGAGAAGGACTGGGAGGGACTTTCGCTTTTTATTTTCTACCTTCCCAGACCTGTGTGAAGATTCAGTCCCTATGCACATGTTACAATCTGTTCGCCTTGTACATCTCTGAAGGTGATTACTACCTCACCTAATACAGGCTATTACTTAAGCATTACAGGGATACTAAGATCATCAAAAGAAAATGGGCCCTGTATTTTTTTTTTTTCAATTTAACTCAAAGAATTCAGAGAACTCAAGACAAGGGTTCATTTGAAATATACTGAATTTGAAATATTTCATTTGAAATATACTGTAAAAAAGCAGAAACAAATCTTCCTTTTCTTAACTTTGATAACTTTTTAGCCTAGAACACCAGACACTGTCCTAAAGGAATCATGGTCTGTTTCTTCCAATGGCAAGAAATCTTCCACAGTGTTCAGAAAACGAAGACATCTTTAATAAAAAAAAAATAAAAAATTTTTAAAAAGGAGAGGGGGGAGCCTGGGTGGCACGTCTGACTCTTGGTTTCAGCGCAGGTCGTGATCTCAGGATCCTGAGATCGAGCCCCCTGTCGGGATCTGCATTCAGCATGGAGTCTGCTTTGGATTCCCTCTGTCCCTCACTCTGCCCCTCCTGCTCTCTCTCTCTCTCTCAAATAAATAAATCTTTAAAAAAGAAGAAGAAAACAAAGACAGCGTTGGGAAGGATTGTCCAACCCCCTTTATGCTCCGCTCACAGCCAAACGAGGGTCTCCTCCTCCTCTTTCCCTTCCTCCTCCCAGGGATGCACACACAGGCCACTCCCTCTGCCCAGTCTGACCTTCTCCATCCTCCCCCAGGTCGCTTCCTTCTCAGAGACTCCAAATGTCCCCCACCTCCAGGCCTTATTCACCGTTTGGGAGTACTACATACTTCCTAGTACCTAGTACCAGCATTTCAGGTTCACACTGATGTTTCTGTGTTTTTGGTTAAATCTGACTTCCACTTTGGGGTAAAAGCTGTACAGAGACAGTATAGCCCCCAGTACCCATGACAGGGTACACGTCATAAACATGTGAATGACCAGCAAATAAACGAACACAGTCTATACACTCTTCCTCACTGGCTCTGGGGCCGCAGGGACACCCCCGCAGCACCTCTGTCACCTCTGCCCCTGCCATCTGGCTCCAGCCACACTGGCCTCCCTGCTGATCCTGAATCCTCCAGGCACACTCCTACTTCTGTGCCTTGGCACATGCTGTTCCCACCACTTAGAAAGCATGTCCCCGACACTGACGCAGCTTGCTACTTCACTTCATTCAAGTCTTACATCAAATGTCACCATTTCAGAGAGTTCTCTGCTAAGTACCCAAACTAAAATAGCCCACACTGTAACTGTTCATCCATCTCTCTGCTTCACTGTGCTTCATTGCATTTATAACAATCCGGCAGGGTGTTAAATATTAAATCTAATTATCCCTTATGGTCCATTTCTCTGTACCTAGACAGTAAGCCCAAGGGAGGGCAGGGATTTTGTTCTGTTTGATATGCTACATCCTCAGCCTCAAGAGTACTGCAGGCCTTCGATAAATGTTTGTGCGCAGACGTATCAGCACCAACATCCACGCAGAGAGAGAAAAGTGAAAAGTAAAAAACAGAGGGTTAAAGCCCACCCCCTTCCAATCTTAAAAACCATTAGCATAACAAACTCTTAGGTGTATGCATGGGCGTTAACCACATTTTATTTCCTTAATAAATGAGAGGAATGAGTGAACATTCTCAAACCTCTGACTAATAAAGCAGATGACATTGACAATGAACCATAAACAATGTATGGATACAGGCTTGCCTGTCCTTTCATTCATAAAATAAACACAGCGAATATGACTTTAAAAATAAAGAAAACGTTATTTGAAGAGCAATAAACTTTATGCACTGCACTAAAACCTCCATGTGTTTATCCCAGCATGTGTATTTGACAATTTAAAAAAAAAAATGGTCAGGGGCTTACTTACCCATTCTCCTAAAATCTGTGACACAGCTTCATTGGCCCTTGTCACATTCCTACAGGCAAGGATCACGTGTGCACCATGGAGGGCAAAAGACTTGGCAGTTTCAAACCCTATGGTTTAAAGGAAAGTCAACATTAGAAGACACAATGCAAAACACTGACTCACCTGAAGGGCCTTTATTGAGCACCGCGCACATTGCCCCAGCGGCTCTCAGCCAGAGGCAATCTGTCCCCTGGTAGACAGCTGCAAATGTCTAGAGACATTTTCAGTGGTCATGACTGGGGACAGGGTGCTACTGGTCTCTAGTGTGTAAAGGTCAGGGGTGCTACAAAATACCCTACAAAGCACAGGACAGTGCCCACAACAAAGAATCATCTGGCCTGAAGTGTCAACACTGTTGAGGTTGAGAAAACCTAGCCCAGGAACACACCATCCCCAAGGCGTAGGACAAACCATAGGAGAGCTCACAGCACAGTCCACCATATATAACAACCGCCTAATGAGAAGATCCTGTGTTAAATATAAAGAATAAGGATGTATAAAGACTCAGACATGGCCACTGCCCTTGAAGAGTTCACACTCATTATAATAAGAAAAAACAGACCTGCAAAGGAAAACAAACATACAACACTTTTATTATATTCTGGACAATGCACTCTGCACTGTGCTACATGCATCCAAAAATGGCAGCCCGGGGTTCCCACTGAGAACAATTAGAAGAGCTACACCAAACAACACACATGCACACACATGCACACATCCTTGAAGGCATCAGAGGGACACTATGACTGAGGATTTGGGGACCCGGAAAAGCGGGAAAGCCAAGAGAGATGAGCCAGCTTTGGTGCTGCCATGCCCAGTGAAGGTATTCTTCAAAAGTAAAGGTGAACAAATTTTTAAACAAACCAAACAAGACAAAGGAAAAGCTGAGAGGCTATGTCACCATCTATGGCCAGATCTGGCCTAGAGGAGACATTCAAGGATGCTCTTCAAGCAGGAGGAAAACGACCCTCGAAATCAGGAGGTGCGGAAAGTAACAAAGAGTAACACAAAGGTAAATTTATGGAAAAATAGAAATGATAACAATAATAGCTTGCAAATTTTGAATACATAGAATTACTCTGTTGATAATAACAATGCATAATCTAGGAAAAATTCTATATATTTAAAGAAAAGCCTCAAAATTAAAACTCTGGATCCATGTTTTGAACAGAAAGGCTACCAAACATTTAAGAAAATAAAAACACCTATCTTCCAAAACTTCTTCCACATAATAGAAAAAGCAAAAAAAACTCAACTGTTTTATAAGCCTCAAACTCTTTAGTCATTAGGGAAGTGTAAAGATACAATGAGATTAAAAAAATAATAATAAAATTAAAAAGATTCAATTAGATACTACTACATTCCCATTACTACAATGGCTAAACATTAAAATGACCAGACCAAACATTGGCAAGAATGTGGAACAACTAGAACTCTTATAAAGTCTAATTCCAGAGCCTAAAGCCTACACCACTGCTCTCAGGCACCTCTTGTAAGCTCCATGGAAGACCACACAACTGCACCAAACAACAAACCAACCAGTCCTACTAGAGGGAGCAGCAATGTGATTCAGCCAAAGCCATGTCAAATGACCGCAGATGACTGTTTCCAAGATACTGTTTATATGTACGCAAAATCAGAGTACCATTATCTTACGGAGATTGCCATGTGAAAGAGTCTAGCAAAGTTCACTCATTCATATCTTCCATATATCTAATCTTCATGGAGGCCAGTCTATTTATATAAACTAGCTCTCGGGGGAAGCCAGCACAGATCACAGTGGGAAACTCAAACTCAGGAGTTTGACATACCAATGTTGACCCCAGCTCTAGCTATTTATAAGCTGTGGACTATGCCTTTAACCCCATCAGAAACTGAGATCTTTTCTTAAAATGAGGAGTAAGTAGTTAACTTACACTAAGAGCCTAATATAACAAAAGTAGATGGAAAACAAGTGTTAATTCCCATTCTTTCCAATATCTTTGGTGTAAAGTTCCTGTGTCTCCTCTGTGATTTGTATGATCTATCAAATACAGCACAGTCATTACAACTGAAAAGTTAACAATCTCTCCTCAATCTGCTCCCAGCAGCAACCCAAGAGCTGACTGGCTTTAATATCAACCAGAATTTGAAGAAATTAGCTACAAGACCCACCATTCCATTTGTGTGAATATTGGCTCTGGAACACACGTGAACTTCACTGTTGAGATAACGAGTTATTTTTCAGATAATGCCAAGTTCTATATCCCGAGATATTCACTTTACCATTATCTAAGGACAACATCCTATACTTGAATCTGATGCTAACATGATGCCCAAAGGAATTCCAATCTGAAATACTTAACATCTACATCAGTTTGCAACCTCCTTGGTGTATGTAATGAAAGCAGACTGAAGCTGTATCTTCTTGAGGCAATAAGTAAAACACCAGGTTTTGTAGCCCAGCGGGGGTGGATGGGGACAGGCATAGGACGAAATCTTGCTGACTGATGCGCTACATCAATCAGACTAATGAAATGCTGACGGCCATGTGGAGGGAACGTGAAGTGGCCAAAAATGACTTCACCTGCACTCCCAGAAGATCTTGTTGAGATGGTGGACTCTGCGTCCCTGTGAAATGTCCAGGTCAGAGCAATTATCAATAATATTTTTCATCACATTTTCATCAGAGGATAGAAAAAGAAAAAAAAAATTATGTTGGGAAAGATGGCGGACACAATGCTTGGTCATTCGTTAGCAACCATCTTTTAAAGGGGCCGAGAGGGCATGGAGACAATGCAGGGCCAGGCTGACCCCGAGGCTCCATCTATTGAATTTAGAAGTTCAAATATAAACTCCTTAGAATCTGTGCCTTTTTGATCCCTGTGTCCCATGGGACTAACACCCAGTGGGATTCAACAAATACCTGCCAGGGTCGTATAGGTTGTTCATAGGCTACAATTCTGGACTACTGCAAAACAATCCAAGTTGTTTCAAACAACACTGATGGCCCTCTGACTTCCTTTTTTAACAATGAATAATTATTAAGATCCTGCAAAGACAGGGCTCACAGCGGTTTTGAATGACACCAGCTAGAAATCCGTGGGGAAGAGCATGTCCGTTTCCTATCAAAATTTATTTTCCCAGGGGCGCCTGGGTGGCTCAGTTGTTAAGCATCTGCCTTCGGCTCAGGTCATGATCCCAGGGTCCTGGGATCGAGCCCCACATCGGGCTCCCTGCTCGGCAGGAAGCCTGCTTCTCCCTCTCCCACTCCCCCTGCTTGTGTTCCCTCTTTCACTGTGTCCCTCTCTGTCAAATAAATAAAATCCTTAAAAAAAAAAAATTTATCTTCCCAAACAAACCTGTTTAAGTCACACTATCTCAGTTGACAAAATGACCTACGGCAAAGGACTTTTTATTACAAAAAGGAAGGCGCCCGACGTGATGACAGCATCAGGCTGCAGCCACAAGTCTGCACCCTCTCTGTTTCACAGAATCCCTGCCTGTGGTTACAGTTCAGCCATCTACCTGCGTCGCATAAAATGACCCTCTGGCTCTTACGTCTTCCCTTATCTGAGCAACACGTTACACGTTGCGGGTCTCCTTTTAAAAGCTGTGAGAGATAGCTCCATTTTCTTATCCTTTACAAGTGCCTTTGGAGCCAAAACCAAAGCATGGATATTTCAAAAGATGAAGGTTTAACAGGAAGGACAATAACACTCTCCTAGTAAACCGTATCTCTAGAGTGTGGAGTTTTATGAAGGAAAAAAAAAAGAAAAGAAAAAAAAAAGTTTAATAATGCTACCTACTGCTCAAGTAGGTAGAATAGCATCCCTCATGCTCCTAATACCACGGCTGATGACCAGCTTAATTAGCTAAATGTAGTAGTGCTGAGCCAATTCTGCAGAGTGCCAAAGTTTGTGCAAAATAATGAAAGCAATGGTTTACTAAATTTAATAACCTGATTCATCTTATAAAAAATTAACTTTATGACAATGTTTAAATTGAACCAGCTTAACTGCATGGAGGTGGTGAGTGCGTTCAGAAGAATACTTAAAGCTAATAATATAAAGAAAATAGAAGAAGACATTTTAGAACAACGGGCAGCATCTGCTTTCCAGCACTTGTTACATCTGATCCAATCAGGAAGATTAAGTGGCCACGAAGGTTTAATATCTTGCTGTCGAGTTTTAAGCTCTGCATACAAACATTAAAGTACCATAAAAGGGAAAACATACCCCCCCCCCAAAAAAAAATACTAAATACCCGCTTGTCTCACACAAGTTTTCATTCTCAAGATGGAGGTTACAGGCTGGTGATCACGGGATAAATCAAACCCGTGGCCTGTTTTGTTCAGCTCAAACATTGTTTCCCTCCCTCCTCCTCTCCCTTCCTTTCCTTCCTCCCCTCTTCCACCTCCCACCCTCTCTTCCTCCCTTCTTTCCTCATATGAATTAGTTACCAGCATTAAAAGCCCAGAAAATGACATATCTAAGGGCGGATGTCCAACATCTCTGAAAAAGCTTACAAGTGGACTACACTGGGCCCCCATCCCACGGTTGCCACAGGCTAGAGACATGGGGTCTGTGCCCTCCTGTTGGCCCCGGTCACCACCCATGCTGCTGACTTCACCTGCCAGACCACTGCGGGCATCTGATGCTCAGACGCACATTATACAGGTAAGATTCACGCTAGAGACAATACTCCAGCCTTGCCACAAAACTGCCACAATCAGAATTTTCACATCCGAATTGTTGCACCTCAAAGAATGTGTCACACTGACCTGCTCAAGATTTGACTGAAACCCTGTCAAGCCCCACTCTGTCAAGCATAAGAAGATCAGGACGCCAGCTACCCCCTGGAAGGCCTGGCGGCAGCGCTCAACCCTACACAAAGAAACACAGGGTGACAACTCAGGCACCCGCAGGAATTAGGATATATGTGGTGCACATTTTGTGACCCACCTTCTTGGCATTTCCCAAATGCCACTGAGCGGTAGCAGAAACTGTGGGCGAGAGCTATGCTGTGACCAGAGGACATAAAAAAGAAAGGCTGGATACATGGCAAGACAAGATCATGGATTGGCAAGAGGCCCCATGTGAAGGAAGAATAGGGAACCGGATGGGAGATGAACACCTGTCCAATAAGCAGAAACTGTGGGGCCCTGGCAGGCAACAGGGAGCAGCACTGTGAATAACAATAATTACAATCAGTATTATAGCTATATAATTACATATTATATAGTTACACATATTATATAGTTATAATAATTATTATTCCATCCATTTAAGATACTTCTGGTGGTCATGCAGAAAGTGACTGAGCTGAAGACACTGAAGCCTTGTGACCAGCCAGGAGGGGATGAGGTACCCTCTGAGGCTGAACAGATAAGGGAAAAATGAGAAAATAATTCGGGAAGCAAAGCTCTCCAAAGCCTGATGACAGTCTGAGTCTACGTCTGAGGGGGCACAGCAAGTCTCCAAAGACGCCGGCCTGGCCACATGAGAGGCTGGCCACTGGTTGACTGATCCAGGCAGTGACTACAAAGGAGGACCGGGTTTGTGTGTGGTGGTGGAGGGGGCAGACGAAGCAGGTGACCTCACCTGGTGAGACTCACTGGCAGGACGGATAGGTGTGGACAGAGTCACAGATTCCTCAGGCACAAAGGACATCAGAGTGGGAACCCAGTCCCCACAAAGTCTCCAATCAAGTAGGAGCTAAGAACAAGGCCGGTTCTTTCCCCGACACTGGGAAGGCTCCTTCTGGTTTGAGTTTTTTAATTTTCTCCATATTGTGGATTTACTTGGGCAGTGTCCCCATTTACTGTAAATTATGGTTTTAATTATCATTTTTATTAAGATGCCCAAAGGAGTCGGGGCTTACAACACCCGTAATTTTTAATGGGTTGTTATTATTAATTTATAATTGAGAAACACTGGAGACAAATGTTACTTTTAACTGCACACAATTAAAAGGCCAAGAAGATAGTGATCCTCCACCCCCCAACGCACCACTAAAGCAATCTTGAGAAACAATCAACAAGTTGTGGAACATTCCAGCACCAGCCAACTCGCCCCACCCGGAGCTCTACCGTCAGGTACAGAACAAGAAGAGAAGCCTTCATCCTGAACTAGATTTGCGGGAAATTCAAATTTGGGGACAATTTTCGTGTTAATAAACCACTGCTTTCAGCATCTCCCACATCCTCCCTGTAAGTACAAGGACCATACTTCCCAAACCCATCTGATTCACGTAAATGAAGCTACAGGAACACTGAAATCGAACGCTCTAAGGGCATATCTCGGGGGAAGTTCGAGGATACGCACTGGCCATCACTGCCAAGGTCAACGCCACAAGTGCAGGGACCAGATAACCCACACCGCTGTTTCTATGGCTGCCTGAATCGCCTGACCGATCACGTTTACCTTCCACGCCGTTCCAATCCCGTAGTCCTGAGTTCCAAAGAGTCAGAAATCACACCCACTCCATCCTCACTGCAACTGCCAGCTCTAAATAAATTACAAGACTATCCAGGCCTCTCCAGGGGAAAGTGAGTCATAACCTGCCCTGCTTTTAAATGTGTGTGGTATACACAGCTGGTAACAAGTCCTATAGAGAGGTTCCTAAATACCCCTCACAACATAAACAGGCCTCAAATATAAATATTTACCAAAGACAGACACCAATTTGAGAGATGGGGATACGGAGGCAGGAAACGGCCCGTTCACGTGGGATATCTTCTTGATATACGGCCAGGCTGCACTACAGTGCTTGGGGCAGTATAACGCTGCGGCCGGAACTTTTCCGTAACTACAGAATCAATTCCGAGTGACTACCTGGGATCTCTCAAGAGACAAGACGGACCCCAGGCTGCCTGCTGTGCTGCCGCTGGGCTGCCTAGGTAAGTTCTCACCCGACCTGCCACTGACAGTGCATCCAACTCCCGCGTGTTAGGAATCGCAGAGAAAAGAGCCCAAAGAGACTGTGATTAAACATGGTCCGAGGCAGCCCCAGTGAAGACAGCTTTGTAAGGGCAACTCGATGGAGCAGGGTCCATGCAGGTCAGGGTGTGGGCGAACCAGGCAACCACATATATTAACGGTGGGGGGAAGCAGGGGAATACAAAGTGACCCAACATCTTTGGGGACAACTGGGCTATCTCCATCAAAGTGCACATGGCCACGCCCTTTCACCCAGTTGTTCCCCATCCAGAAACGTGTCCTACAAATACACTTGCCCACAGGAGCAAACACGCGAGAGGAATGTTCAACAAGCACTGCTTGCGACAGCCAAAAAACGGGAGCCCCTCTAAACGTCCCAACAATTATGTGAAGTGAATCAGTGGCGCGCCCAGAACAAAGGGCCGTGCTGTAGTCAAACAGAACCAGGTGACACGAGAGAGGGGAAACATCTCCTGCTATGTTATGAAGGGAAAAAGAAATCAAAGTGCAGAACGGCATGCATGGGTGATCTCCTCAGCTACACACGAAGGGAGGGGTGGTGTGTGTCTACATTTGCACTAACACTGACCCCCTGGGCACGTGAGCTATTGGCCAGGGACTGGGAAGACTCATTTGCATTTGCCCACACAGATGCTACTTCCGTTTTTAGCACACGCGTGTACATGTGTAAGAGTAAGACTACAAGTGAACGACGGAATGCGTCTGATCATTCACAGGCCTTTACAAGCTTTAACAGAGAGAGAGCGAGGCAAGGGAGAAAGGGAAGAGAATACGGTACTTTCTAGCATCCTGGTTTTTAGAGAAGGACCAAAGAAGAAAGCGAGGAAGACACGGGAGCACCACTACACCTCGAGTCCGGGGCTGCAGGAAATACAGCAACGCCAGGACAGTCACCGTCACTGTCGCATCACTGAGAGAACCACAGGCCCAGTGGGTTCTGGCGCTCACAAGATCAAAGGGCAAACAGGAGGTGCGGAGGCCTGAGTCCACGGCAGGTGAGTTCAAAGCCACACACACACAGAGGAGGACAGGAAAAACCCAACTGGGAACACCACTCACCTGCCCAACTGTCTGCTGACTGTACTGTATCTTATTCCACCGACTGATAGAACCTATTGTTTGTGTCTCTTACGACGTATGTTTCCATTTTTGGCATTTGTAGGATTTAAGCCAAACCTTACTAAGCTGTCATCCTTCTGAAAGACAGAAATGATCCCCACGCCACAGGCCTCAGTGCCAACAGCCTACCAACAACGCCCATTTCTTTTCTGTGTCATCTTGTCAAGGCAAAGGACCTAGGCCTCTTCAGCTACTTGAGTATATAAACATACTTACTTAATGGAATCTGTCCCCAAACTGTGATTCATTATCAAATTACCTTCTCTCTTACTTAATATTTCATCACAGGGCTCAGAATTAACACCATCCTTTGCTTTCACAAACAGTTCTCCGCGTAAGGCCTACCAGATGGGATAACTAATCCGCAGAAATAACGTTTCTCTCCACATTCTCCAAGGTCAACAATGTACAAGTACAGACTTAATTGAACCCTGCCTCTACGCTTTCAACCAGTTGAGTCCTTTTACAAGGGATGGTCTTAACACCCTAGCCATTACAAGTCATGCTCGAGTTTCTTCTTTCATTTCTGAAAGGCTACAGTGCTGAAGTTTAGAGAGGAGACTTTATGAAGGCCAAAGACAAAGACCTCCCCGCCGATTCAAGAAGAAAGTGATGCCACACCGGATTTTTTAACAAAGCATACATAGTACTTTTATAAACGCAGGCCAAATCCTTAGGAAGACAAATAAAACAGCATGAAACAGAAGAAACAAAAAAACAAAGGCTTCCCAGTTAAAAAAAAAATTCTTAAATCCAGCTTCTTAGATGTAGAAACCTGTATCTCTTTTTAAGGCTCTCGAGGCGATACAGCCTCTCTCGCTCACTGGCACTAATACAGGGAAGAACACGACAGCTCTAGAATCTCAAACCCAGGACATGGGATTTGGCCCACGTTTATGCTCTTCAGAGGGCAAAACTTTCATAACTAACAAATCTCACACACACACACACACACACACACTCCCATGGTGTCACCTCTTAAATGCCACACGCACAGCAGTATTACTAAGAGAACCAAAGTGTCTCTGCTGTTTGCAAGTGGAAAGGTTTACCCTGAAGTTTGGCCTTTTTCACTTTGATGGATTAATTTATAGCCACTTCAAGAGGAGAGAACCTAACCCTGAATCTGCAAGCACGCTGGATTATGTTACCGAGCAGTTCATTGTTTTCGCAGCTGGGCCAGGATTTCCTTTCAAGACTGAGGCCTCAGTCACTCTGCAGTCTGCTCAAGACAGGCTTCTTTATGATGCAGAGCAAACAGGGAGGCCACCGGGGAACCACACGCACTTGTCCAGAAAAAGACCCCTTTCTTTTACTTTCTCAACAACCAATGGGGCCAGCACCAGCCTATCTCCCAAGGCATTTTCCACTCCTGTCAATTAAGAAGTGGTTAGGAAGGGATTGTCTGAAAGAAGAGGGAAAAAAAAAAGAAAAGAAAAGAAAAAAAAAAAAAAACTTCTCCATTCCATTGAGAGCTTCCAGAAATGGAAAGCCTGCTCCAGCCTGCATCTTCAGTGTGAGCCTTCTAATTCAAGCACCAACCCCCAAAACTTTTTTTTTTTCCAGATCGACCTTGGCTCTCACTTTCTAAAAAGTAGCATATTACTTGGCCTCTTTGAAAAGATTAAATTCTTTATGCTCCCAAGGTCATGTGGAGGTGCTCAGAACACCACGCTGGGAAAATTCAGCACTTTTTTGAGGCTCACTTTAGAAGTGTCCAAATTGACTTTCATTCTCCACCGCTTATAACATTTTAAGATGCAACTTCTGGGAAGTACGATTGAGGTTCCATTGTTGAAGCCAGCTGCGGCGGGAGACGGGCCTTCTAACTCTGCTCTCTGGGTCCACCACGGCCTGTGCTCGAGTCAGACGCCACCAACTCCTCCTCGCGCGGGGACAAAACCAGTCACTGGACTCTACTGCGATGGGTTAGGGAGCAATTATTAAATGAAACATTTGCTCAAGGGAAGAATGAAGGGGGGAAATCGGAGGGATAGACGAACCATGAGAGACGATGGACTCTGAAAAACAAACTGAGGGTTCTAGAGGGGAGGGGGTAGGGGGATGGGTTAGCCTGGTGATGGGTATTAAAGAGGGCACGTTCTCCATGGAGCACTGGGTGTTATACAGAAACAATGAATCATGGAACACTACATCAAAAACTAATGATGTAATGTATGGGCATTAACATAAGAATAAAAAAAAAGAAACATTTGCTCAAAATGTACGATAAGGAGATGAAGCATACTGTACTTTCGAGCAGGCTGAATTTAATGAAAAAACACCTAAGGATAATCCTTACCTTGTAGTCATGAAGGAAAAAGCACCCCAGGTAATCTATGTAACCCAGACCATCCTATAATCTTTAATATAATTGCTTTTTTTATTTTTTATAAAATATAATGGGCTTGGACGTGTGTGTGTGTGTGTGTTTTGTTTCTTTGCTTTTTGAAGACTCAAATGCTGATACTATCTCATTTCAACTTGGAAAAGAAATTATTTTTGTAAAGGAAGTTGCTACTTCAGGTGAGTCCTCTTGTAATCGTCAAACAGTCCACAGCGTCCCGTGTGGAAGGTACGGGCGACACCGGCTTCAGAAGAGGAAGTACACAAAGCTCCTCACTTCCTTCCACAAGCCAGGCTGCACACACAACAAAGCACAAAGAACCTTTCCTAGTTTCACACTTACGTTTTTGATAACACACTCGGTGATTACAGTGCCTGGGTCCCCAAGGGACATACGATTTGTAAAAGAAATTCCCCATTTCTCTGCCATTTTTTAAGCTGAGATCTGCTTCAACAAAATCAGTCTCACTCACAAGGGGAAAAGGGAAGTTTTGAGTTTGATAACACTATTTTGGAATACCATGATGAGGGATTGGTAAAACACACCAATTTTAAAATCTATACCTCCCAGTAAATGTATAATCTAACCATCAGCTGTGATCAGGCACCTGCTTGGCATGAATGTCAGAGATGCGCAGGGTGCCTTCCAGCTAAGGCTGATTCTGCCTGACTCCTGGAGATGCAGCTAGCTGTAAATCTGTGTTTGGCCCCCCTCTTACCACTGCTGCCTCTGGGCCAAGAGGGTCCCAGTAGGAACCACCACATAGGTAATATGCATGATTAGGGATTAGGCTTAACTCCATTTCAAAAAAGGAGAGAGAATGCTCCAAGTAAAGACATGTGGGCCCTAAGAGAGGACTCCGGCTTGCACAGAGCTTCTGTGCAAACTGAGCGCCTCGAGGGGTCTAGGTTCCCAGCAGTCGGAGCCAGCGCAACCGGGGAGCAGCTACAAAAGATACCAACAGAGATTTGCCCTCCTAGGATTGATAGCTGGAGGAAGCATGCACAACGAGATTTTTTATTTGGCTCAAACATGCAGCCTGCCCCTCAAGCATGTAACATCTTAGAGACCCTATCAAGACAAGGTGTACTAGGGGCACCTGAGTGGCTCAGTCGTTAAGCGTCTGCCTTCAGCTCAGGTCATGATCCCAGGGTCCTGGGATCGAGCCCCATATCGGGCTCCCTGCTCCGCGGGAGGCCTGCTTCTCCCTCTCCCACTCCCCCTGCTTGTGTTCCTGCTCTCGCTATCTCTCTCTCTGTTAAATAAATAAAGTCTCTAAAAAAAAAAAAAAAAAAAAAAGACAAGGTGTACTAGATTTTCTTCAGTACTTTGAGACACAGAGGAAAAAAGAAAACATGAAATCAAAGAATTTCTTGGAGGAAAAACAGATCAGGAGCCTTACCGGTTGTTATGGACTGAACTGCATCCACTAAAAATTCCTACCTTGAGCCCTAAGCCCTGATGTGACCATACTGGAGATGGGGCCTCGTAGGAAGTGATTAAGGTTAGATGAGGTCATAAGGGTGGGACTCTGATCCAATAGGACTGGGTCTCCCATAGAAATGTGTGCACACAGAGGAAAGGCCATGTGCAGACAGAACAAGGAGGAGGCATCTGCAAGGCAAGCAGAGAGCCCTCAGGAGAAACCAACCCTGCCAACACCTGGGTCTCTGACTTCCAACCTCCAGAGTCATAAGAAATACATTTCTGTCAATTAATCACCCAGTCTGTGATATTTTGTTACAGCAACCAGGGTGGACTAATACACTGGTGCTTTTAACCAGATCAGCTGGTTCGAAAAGGAGAAAAGGCAATGGATCCTAAGCTTTCTGGCCTCAAACACTGGGAATTAAGATCAAAGAATTTACGTCACCCCTAAACGAGACAAGTAAGTGAGGTGGAGCAGATGAGACTGCTACCGGTCAGAAACCTAACTTCTCTTTGGGGTTTCTCTTGAGAAAACTGAAACATGTATCTACCAACAAAAGAGAGACTGAAGTCCTTGCTCCTTAAAGAATGGTACCTGGACCAGCAGCACCATCACCTGGGAACTCAGAAATGCACATTCTCAGGCCCACCCCACACCTGCTGAAGCAATGACCTGGGTCATGTTTGGCTCAGTGATCTGTGTTCTAATGAGCCCTTCCAGACACTCAGATTCCTGTTCAAGGTTAAGAAACTCTGGTCTTGTTAATGCCCAGAACTCACCTTCTCTAACATGCACTGTCTAGCGTTTCCCATGTACAACTACTTTTACATGACAGTCCCATTTAACCCTCAACGCCATGGGTATATGATGCTACTATCCCTACTGTACAGATGAGAAAACTGAGGCCCAGAAAAGCCAAGGTCAAACAGCTTGTAAAGTGGAAGGGTGAAGACTGGACCCTAGGGCCTGATGCCTCTAAAGCCCCTTGCAGCTTCCTCCTTGGCAAAGCCAGTCCACTTTCCCTCTGAACATTGGTACCCCCCAGCGAATCTCATGGCAGAAAATCATTTACACATCTCTTCCTACCACTGTCCTATCAGGGTTACTCTTTGGAGTCAGAGAAACTGGAGTCAGGATCCTGCCTCTGCCACTTTCTTGTAACCTTTGAGCCTTGAGAAGGATGCTGTATGTTCTGGGTTGAATTTTGTATCCCCCCCCCCCAACCTTAAAATTCACATGTTGAAGTCCTATTCACATGTTGACCTTATTTGGACATAGGGTTTTTGCAGAGGTAATCAAGTTAAAGTGGGGTTAATGGCGGGGGCGGGGTGCCTAATCCAATGAGATTAGTAAAACTATGGACTCAGCACACATACCGGGAGAACACCACAAGAGCATGAAGAGGACCAGATACAAGCCCAGGAGAGGCCTGTAACAGACCTTTCCCTCACAGCCCTCAGAAGGAGCCAACCCTGCCGACACCTCAATTTTGGACTCCTAGCCTCCAGAACTGTGAGGCAATAAATTTCTGTTCTTTAAGCCCTAGTCTGTGGTACTTTGTTACAGCAGCCCCAGGAAATTAATATACTTCTATGAGCCCAAGTTTCTTCATCTGTAAAAGGGGCCTATTAAGAGGTACTCCTTCAGGGTTGCAGGAATGTCAAATGAGATAGCTATCAGAGTTCTTGGCAAGTCACAAACTCTCAATACATTAGGCTTATTATTGCAACGATATTAGCTAAAACACCCTCCATGTGATTTATATCTCAAATTTTCCTATAAAAATCTAAAAATCTGTATAGGAGACTAAATAGAATAAATGATTCTTAATGTCTCTAGTACCTATTCAACAATCACTGGTGCCCCCAATTCTTTCCAAAAAA
This sequence comes from Neomonachus schauinslandi, assembly GCF_002201575.2. NCBI lineage: Eukaryota > Metazoa > Chordata > Mammalia > Carnivora > Phocidae > Neomonachus > Neomonachus schauinslandi. The sequence continues at coordinate 49,901,877 of NC_058418.1, read as the reverse complement.
GTACTTAGAACAGTCTATTATAAACACCCACGTACAACACAGCAATTAAAATAACATGAAAATCGGTGGTTTCCAGGGACAAGGGGTGCGGGGTGGTAGAATAATAAATTGCCTGGGGCAAGGAAGCAAAAGAAAAATTTCTGTGGAGATGTAAATGTTCTCTATCTTAACTGGGTGGTGGGTTACCTGAGTGTACACATTTGTCAAAAATCATATGTACAATTAAAATGAATGAGCTTATGTGAAACTTCCAAAAAGTTTATTTTAAGTGAATGTGTATGCCCATATTAAGAAAAAATAAATAAATGATTTACTAGGAATGTAGAGTAAGCTGGCTACTTATATGAGCATTCCAATGTTAGCTCTGAGCTTCCTGGCAACCAAGGCAAAGAAAGGAAAGGGAATACTTTATAATGCCCTCCTTATTAAATGAGAAAAAGCATACCAAGGTTTTAGGAGAGATGAGCTTTGTTCTCTTAACAACTCTTAACATTTTTTTTTTTTTTTTTTTTTTACAACTCTTAAATTTTGCCAGAGGAATCCTTATACGAGAAACATGTGTTAATAGAATTAACCTGTGGTTTGCAAACTTTTTCTGTGAAGCACCCAGTAGTCAGTATTTTGGACTTCGCAGGCTATATGGTCTCTGTTATAACTACTCAATTCTGCTATGTTAAAAAAATATGAAAGCAACCATAGATAATACGTAAATGAGTGGGCATCACTGTGTTCCAATAAAACTTTATTTACAAAAATAGGCAAGAGAGGTCTGGATTTGATCCATGTGCCATAGTTTGCTGATCCCTAGAAGAGACAGTGCACTTTTAACATTCAATTCTAAGCTGACCTGAAGCCAAACAGGAACAAAGCATGGGAGGACAGGAAGGCGACCTCAACCTATAAATTTTTTAGAACCCATGTGGATAACAACCACAGAAAATTTTAGGTAGTTTACAAGATCCTATGAAAGTCATCTGCTAAAGAGAATCTCACTAAGACATACATAAAACAAAATTTTTAAGTATTCAATTTGCATCAAAATCTTATTATACTGCTTCACTCTGAATTTCATTCAAATTCAACTTACTCTAACTGCATTGGCTTTCTACTGCAGTGTTGGATATTTAACTATAAACTACATCCTGCCTCTCCCTTTGTGTGTAAAATTGACAAATGTGTTGTTTTTGGATTCCAGAATTCTGGGGAAAGCCAACTTAAATGAATTAAGATGACTAATGTGTTGATTCTGTTTCCAATCCAACAAAATGTTAATGTAAGAACCATGTCATATGATGCTATGTGTTTTAGTTCAAATTTAACATCAAATATTGAATAAGGCAGTTTCTAAGTAAATTACTAAGCTAAAAATATTCCTTCGGCATAGCAAGAACTCCATCTTGTTTAAAATAAATGGAAATTTGAACATCTTTGCTCAGATCAGCCTAAATAAGAAATTAGAAAAATGCAAACCTCCATTATAGTCAACAGTATTGATTCCATCTTTCTGGAGAAAGTAGCACAATATTGTAGATATCAAAGAAAAGGATTCATTTAAATCGTGACTTCAGGCAAAGTCCTACATGGAGCAAACGCTCAGAAAGAAACAGTGCTTTTCCAGGGCACCAGGTAAGTAATCACATCCAAGGTGAGTAATCACCAAGGCACCGTGGACACAGTCGTGAGACTGACAACCCAGGTGTCTCCGAACATCCAGTTACTACAGGGTACCTGGCATTCCTAGTTCTTTTGCAGCATGAGAATGTTTATACAAATGTTTTCATTGCGCTTACTGAACATTTGGTGGAGGAGCTCCCATGGCTATAACACACCGCCACACAGTTTTGTTGTAAGTAAACTAACATTAGTTTTTCGTCACGTAATATTTGAGTAATTTCTATATCCACAGAAGCAGTAACTATGACACCTTTAAGAGCTGTTGGAAGTATTGCAAAGCCTGAATATAATTCCATAAACATTTACCACGTACCTTCCATGAATAAGACATTAAACGTCATGTCTTAGATAGCCCGCTAATTCTAACGCCAAATCTTTCTGGTTTCCTTAATTACACCTACTGACCACCGAAAGGGGAATTTTGATAACTGTGAAAATCAAATCTACTAAGAGATTATTTAAAAAGAGAAATCAATAATTAGGGGGTCCCAGCTTTCAAAAAAAAAAGAAAAATTTTAAATTTTAAAAGGAAGAATTTAGAAATCCAGGGTCTAGAAATGGAAACTACATAGAATATATGTATTTACCCCCTAGATTTTAGATTCAACTATGACAGCCTGTCAGTAACTGAATTTTTTTTCATTACCTGCCAGTTCCTTAGGAAATTTCCATTGTTTAGCACAGGGTAATTCTGAAAACAATAATTCTTTATTAATTGCGTGCTGAAAAATTTCTACCAGAAAAGTAACCAATACAATAAAAAGTTAACAAAAACATCTCTAGGCATATCTTATCTCTAGTTCTATTCAATGATTTTTTTTATATAAATAAAAGGACTCTCCAAAGCAAGTCTCCATTTAACTGCTACTGACAGTTTAAGTGCCTTAAAAGTATCAGGATTTCTTAATTCAGTGTCCATCTCTTCCCCTCAAAATTACACACAAGTGCCCAGCTATGAATATATTTGCTTTCCCGCTGTGAAAAGGGGCCAGAGATTCCAGGACATTCTCAAAGGAGTACAGAGGCCTAGAATTTATTCTTTTTTTTTTTTTTTAAGCAGAAAACTGTGAAAACATTGTGTTTGTTCCTCTGAAAGGTAAACAGAAAGAAGTATCGTGTACTTAACAAAATAGAGTCCAGAACAAGTCCATCCGTGCAATCATCCCCTTGTCCCCAGCATCAGAAGGGGACCTTAACCATTAGGAGTCTAAAATTGCCTCTGCAGCATCCTCGGTAAGCAGCTGCGTACACACCTTTGTGGCCGGGAACTCATTTGCTCCAGGCACCCTGTTCTGTTATTGGAAAGCAGGCAATCCCCCAACCTGGTTCCTAATAGGTAATAAAAACAAGACAAAAGAGCGATTACTTCTGAAAATCAGTCACCATAAGAAAGCAAGCTCCACAGGGCCAGGGGCGGGGGAGCATATTTTGCTCACTGCTGTATCCCCAGACCCTAGAACAGAGCTGGGTACACAGTACACACTCAATAAGTATCTGTTAAAAGAATGAGCTGTTGAAGGTCTGCTATGCGCTGGACAGCATCAATACTAGAAAGCAAGACCTCTTCTACAGCACGGTTCTTAATGGGCTGAATTGTGTCACTCCACAAAATAAATGTTGAAGTCCTAACCCTCAGAACCTCAGAATGTGACCTTATTTGGAAACAGGGCCTCTCTGGAAGGTAATCAAGTCAAAATGAGATCATTAGTGTGGGCTCTAGTCCAATATGCCCGGTGCCCCTGTAGAAAGGGGAACTTGGACAGGGAGACAGACACACAGAGGGGAGATGTAAAGGGATACAAGGAACACACCAAGGGAGCAGGAAAAAGACACTGGAATTTTGCTGCCAGGGCCAAGAACCGCCCGGGGCAGCCGGAAGCCAGAAGAGGCGAGGAAGGACCTTCCCCTACAGGTTTCAGAGGGAACAGAGTCCTACCCACACCTGGACCTTATACTTCCAGCCTCCAGAACCTGGAAACAAGGAACCGCCGCTGCTGACGCCACCCAGTTTGTGGCACTTCGTTCCAGCAGCCCGAGCAAACTAAGACAACAGTGGAGAAGTCATCACAAAATGAGATTGATCAATATCCCTTTGGGGGGACCATGTGGTGGGGCAGGGCTTATGAGAGCACAAGAGATCTGGTAATGGCTCAAGGGGGGACTGTACTGGGACCCTTCCTGACACTCCCAAGTATCCCAGTCCAACTTGACTCTGGCCGCTGCTGCAGACACCAGCTCATACCAGGCAGCTAGACAGACCCACCCGGAGCTGCAATGTGGAGTTTCCCTGACAGGCAGCATGGGGTACCTGCAGAAACCAACCCGGGATTCATCCATGTGCAACCCCAAAATGCTGGGGCACAAATACCCCTGTAGGGCTACCCTTGTCTGATGGGGGTGGGAGCCGATGGGACAAATGCTTTCCCCTTTCATTCCGCAAGCAGACAGCTCTGAGATGCATCTCATAAGGCTCCTCCGAAAGATCCATGGAACTGAATGCTAGTGGCCCAGAGCACTGCCCAACTCATAACACACCCCTGCATTGCCTCCCCCTCCTTCCTTGTTTAATCCCCTCATCCCTCACCCATGCTCTCCAAAATCACATCCCAAATTATCTACACATCAAACTTTGTCCCAGGCTCTGCTTTTAGGGGAACCCAAGCTAAGATTAAAAAAAAAAAAAAAAAGAACAAAAACCTCTTAAAACATTTGCAATACAGAAAACTTAGTTTTTATAAGCTGGAATCAATAGAAAAGCCTACTCCTATTCTAATCGATTGAATGCTGCTTCCTTGTAGAATACTGTCCATTGGTCCCAGGTCTGTCCCTTGAAGTGAGCCGGGTTTCTCTTTCTCCTGGATAGCTATTGCAAGAACTAACTTATGTAGACATGACTTCGAGAGCCCTTAGTTTGTCCATGCTCCGACCAGAAATGAACACAATATTCTAGACGTGTTTTGATCACCAGGACTGTTTACCTCTCTTCACAACACACCAGGAAAGTTTCAACCAACCAAAGGTATAAACAGGTTGTCTACAGCAGAGCCTTTCTTTAGCAAACGTGAAGGGGTGCAAGAGATGCTGCATGGTCGAAACCTCTCTGAGCAGCTGTAGGTAACAGAGATGCCAAATGATGATTGCGATTCGGAAGCCGAGTTTTCACCATGTGCTGCCCTTCCCCATCAGTGGAGTGGTACATTAAGCACTTGACTCCCACTCTCCCACAGAGTGGAACACGTGGTTTTCACAAGCTTGATCACGGTCTATGGCAGCTGGGTGATTACTACTGAAGTGAGGCAAACACCAGCCAGCATCTCAGAACGGGCTCCCCCGAATGTGTTTTATTATCATAGAGAAAAAAATAAATAAACAATTCAAAAAAAAACACTCCAGAGATATGGCTTCTTACCATATCTTTATTTCTGTGGAAAGGTCAGTTAAATCCAGAGACATTTACTCTTGTTTAACTTTTCCTCGTTCCGCCATGTTCCAAGATGGGAAGAGCAACACCCATAAGGAATTAGCACTTAGAGCCCACTGAAAAGTAAGTGCCAGATTTAGTCTCTCGTCCTCCTCTCCCCTTTTGTTCCCACATCCCTGTTTTGCGCTAACCATATCACACACATCTTTACTGCTCAACTGAGTTCTAATTAAGCATTATAAAAAATAAAACAAATTAGTTGCACGTTGTAAACGTCCATTGGCAAGTATAATAGCATGGTTCCTAATGAGAAGTAAATTTAATAAAATTTAAAAGAAATACTTCATGGAAGACAGAATAATTAAAAGGCATACTGTGCTGTCAGCAAAATTGGGTTGGCTCCTGCAGTATTAGCAGAGGGAGCGGCAACTGCCGTGGGCTATTTTGCAATTTTTCTACAGCGCAACCATTGGCTCTCCTGAAGATGGCGGAGCCAGGCACCCAGTGGTCCCAGAAACCATCTTCCGGACAACTCCCAACCCTTCAGCCATTTAGAAAGCTCATTTGCTCAATCGAATTCCCACTTCCCTTGAATGAGGCACTCCCCCCAGCCACCCGCCGGTCAAGCAATCCTACACAGGATGCCCATGCACTCTGGACAAGGTCGAGGTCTAAGCGGGTACGGGAAAAAACAGGCCAGCTTCGCTGTCTGTTCTGTCACGAGTACGGACAGTGGAGCATACGGAACCACAGCTCTGCAAAGGCCCCTTTGCTATCATCCACTGGCCATTCTGCACACTGCCAAGGGCCAGTCAAATAAAATGGGCAAATATTTATCAAACTCCCAAAGGGGAACAGAGACTGGGACAGCTGTGGAGCTGCCCCTCAGGAGGCTGGCTCCTGTTTGAAACTCAACTGATTTTCCTTCCCTATTTCATTCAAGCATGCATCTTAAACCAGCTCCCTCCCTTTTACCTCTTAAGAAAAACTGTAACTTTCTCTCTGCTGGCGTACATACGAAATTATCCACGATAAAAATCTTTTTAAAAATAAATGTAAGACTTAGTCCTAGAAGCAAAACAATCGGTAAGGTGACTCGTGCTGAGCAACACAAGGCAACAGACATCACATCACAATGGGTATTTTCACATCATCTCACTGGATTCTCCAGCTCATGGTACCCACTTCGTACATGAGGAAACAGAGAGTCAGGGGTTAAGAATATAGTCCAAGGATACAGAGTTGGCAACTTGGAAAATAACAGAAGTTTAGAAAAAAAGAGAAAGAAAACATTGTGTTTAGTTATCCAAGAAAAAAGCAAGGGCTCACAATCTACAAGAAAACCAGAGAGTGGACTGGACACACAGCGATGCTGGAGTTTAATTTTCCTAAGGTTTAATAATTTGAACCATATTTGTTTTTTATTGCTGGAGGGCGGGGGAGGGAGGGAGCGTACCCCTTTCAGATTTGTCTTTCTGGGTGAGGGGACCTCCATTTGTGTTAACAGCCCAGGCCCTCGGCCTTGCCCTCACTTACTCCTGTACCTCACATGGTAGGAAATGCGACAGGACTGGCCTCACAAAGCTCTGCCTTTCCTGTCCTCTTACAAAACCCACACTCTGCTGCACGGTGGTGTGCGAGCTGCAGGGGTGGGCCCTGCCCTCACAGGAGGCCTGGCAGCATCCAGCACTGGACCCATCACCCCATCTAATTCTGGCAGTTAGGATTAGAAAGCCTACCACCCCACACATATAAACCATGTTCACCAGCATCCGTATGACTGGTCACAAAGGTGATGCTTTAGTCTTCCATGTGCCGTATTGTTTGCCCTATTTCTCAATTCCTTCAAAACTTAGGAAAAGGAAAATGTGCAACGTGCTGGGCCCTCCAAATATCAACATCTTTTTACAGGCTAACAGACCAATTTGTGCTCAGATTTCTCTCTTTAGAGTAAAAAGATCTATGTTCCTCAAGTCTCTGTAAGAAGAAGAGTGTACCTACACATTTCAAAACAGTTTAGAGTTTATAAACAGATATAACAGCATATTAATAGGCTTTGTCCCCTAGACCCAGAAGTATTCAGAAGTCACATGATTGAGACTAGCTCTAGTAAGGCCTAAAGGGAGGGACAGGTGAGGGTGAACACAAGATCCTCTCTCACCATGTCCTGGGAATCCAATAAGCCTATTATAAATCTGAATCTGTACCATAAGAGAACACTTTTTTCTCAGCTATAAGGTTATTCTTTGTTTCACTATCACTATAATTTTTAAAAAGCATAGGCATATCATGAAATCCCATGCTTTGTAAAAGACTCCATTATAAGAGTAATCATTATTGAACCTTTTAGCCCAGATGTAATTTCTTACATGTTACAACAAGTTTGGCACGCATTGTGAATTTCAGCCAAGGTTGATAAAGTTCAATAACTTGGCTAACCAACCATGTGTACTACTCATTATAGAAGTAATAAATAGATTCATCAAAATGGACATGAAAAAGCCATAAGAAAATCGGATGCCATTTCCAGCCTGCCTCATAAAAGCACCTCTTGGACTTTAATATAATTTTATATACAGTTATCACAGCTACCCATCATTCAATACCAGGCGTATATAAAACAATCATCCACTCACATTTGCATGCTGAATAAATTCCAGTTACACAGGTGAATTCTCTATTCTAGAGATCTCAATAGTCACATAAATGCACACATTGCTTATATGTTCAACTTATAAAAGAATTCATATCAAGTAGAAAGGAATCAGACAGACATGCCTACAAATCTCATTTTCCTTCGTATTGTCTTTTTGGGACAGTTTTAGTGGAAGTGTTTTTTTTTGTTTTTTTGTTTTGTTTTTTTAGTAACACTTTTGGTTTAATTATTCTTTTACCTTATTGATAATTGAAACATTTAGCAGCAAGAAGAGAAAGCCTGATTCAGACTAATATCACTGCTGGAAGCAAGAAATCTCAGTGTACAGAATGGAAGAATCCCCTGTGATCAGATGAACAGAACTCAACAGAGCTGGCTTCTAATATCTGAACACAATTAACCACGTTTCCTTGAATGGGATAATAAAACTTGACTGACAGCACAGATGAAATATCCAAATTCTCCCTACTGCATGTCTCTCTGTTAAGCTTCTACAAGAAGCTCAAAAGCTACTTCAGATGTTCTTTCTGAAGGAAGTTAAAGCCTCCCCTTCTCAGAAAGAGATCTTCCCCTTTATCTGGTCAACCACCATCCAGCATGGAGCTGGCTAGCTTCATGCTCCAAACCAAACATTAAAAGTCATGTTGCCCACTTCGAACGCTGTCCTGTACTTGTTCACACTCTGCTAGGTAAAGAACTATTCCTGAGCAGTTGCACATGGGTGACTCCTTCCACTCCAGGAGGGGAAGGCGAAGGGTACAATCTGCACCCTCTATTTCTCGGTAAGGCCAGGGTACAGTGGAAGCCAGGTTTCTCTACACTGCAGGGTCTGCTCTGTTACAGCATTTGGATTTTTTAGTGTGCGGACAACACCTTTCCTATCGGTGCCTCACTTCTGCCCTCTGCCATCAGCACCGTAGGTCACCAGAATCTGGATTTTCTCTCTTGCATAAGTCTTCACAGTGGGATCACTGCATGACAATATTATAAATATCCTCAGACTCTCCTGGTTCTTTTCACGTCTACCAAGGGGGAAAAAAAAAAAAAACCACGATCAAGCCTTCTAAAACAGAAGTTATACTCTTAACAGCAAGGAAAATCTCCCTTGTATTAATTACAAACAGCACCTAAATCATCACAACCTCAGCCAAATAATGTGAATTTTTAACTCAGCATAAGCAGAACATTGTAATGGTGGAGTGCTTTATTTTCTCAAAAAGTTGGCAACTGCCAAATTCTTCCAAGACCTTAAATGCCATAATGACAGATACTGATGTACAGAAAGATTAAAGTAAAATGTGAAACTAAACAGAGAATGAAGAGATGAGCCAGAGATGTGCTTTGAATAACAGAAGCAATGAAAAAGAGCTTAAAGAAACTCAGGAAAGAGGTGTTTAACGTCTCCAAAAGACTTAGCGAGCACATCACATTCAGCAGGCATTACAGGCCCCGCCTGCACAGGAAACAGTCTTTGTAACTACCGTACTGGTACTTGCTGCGATGCCCAGTACTAAAAATATGGTTAGGTCTCTCAAGAAAGACTGCTGATAGCCATCCAGAAATGCTACCGATAATAGCAGAGAGCTGGTCTACCACAGGCTTTCAACAAAGCCATCCTGCCAGCATACAGACTCCGAGATCCAATAGTAGTATTTAAGCAAATAGTAAAGTCAACATTAATAACATTTGCTGTTTTCTCATCGCAAGACTTAATTCTCCCCAACAAGTGTGCCGCGCACCTGCGCGCGCTCGCGCGCACACACACACACACACACACACACACACAGAGCCATACAACACAAAGCCACTCTTAAAGGATACGGTCAAGGAAGGTTTAAGAAAACACAGATGGCTCCCTAATACCTGTATAAGATCCACAAAATCTGTTAAGGAGAAAGAAGTATTTTATTGACTATCAACTTGGAACCCCTTATTTCTAAGAGTGACAAGTCTGTAATGTTTTGCTCCCTTTCCAGCTCAGCTGAGCCTTGAAGTGCATCCACTGCTGTGCAAGGTAGCATCCCTAGGTTAGCCTCCTATGACATGGACTCTGGAAGCTTCAGCACTTCGATCCTTACATTCATTTAAAGCCATCAAATTTGTTCTTGAGGGGTGAGTTTGAAATTATTTCATGTTCAGGTGCTTCTCTATGAACAGTTTAAACAGAACACATGATACTTAAGAGTTTCCAGAAAGTATCCTTTGAACATTAAACACTATTAAATTCTTCATCCCAAACAAGACCAGCTTTAAAATAACTAAAACACACAACCTCGAAGTCACTCCTTAAAGACTGAGTGTGCTACCCTAAAATTTAAAAATTCTAAAGTTTAGCTAACTTTTTTTTAAAGATTTTATTTATTTTGTTTGTCAGAGAGAGAGAGAGAGGGAGCACCGAGGGAGAAGCAGGCTCCCTGCTAAGCAGGGAGCCCGACACGGGGCTCGATCCCAGGACCCCAGGATCATGACCTGAGCCGAAGGCAGACGCTTTACCGACTGAGCCACCCAGGCGCCCCAGTTTAGCTAACTTTTAAGTTTTACATAATAGCTAATAAAAAAAAAAAAAGCTTGCTTGGAGTTTATAGATCCAAGTATTATCCAAAAATGTGACCACTTTCTCTGCAGCCTTGAAAGAATGTAAAATGCTATGTTTAAGCTACGATTCTCTACCTAATGTTCAAATCCTGTGAGCTGCTGCCTCTACCATTCGAGGAGCTGGGAGATGGAGTAAAGAAGAATTATGGCAATTATAAAACCTCACTCGTATACACTGTCAGGTTAATAACCAGCATTAGCAGAGCTCAGCTATACCATCAGCAACTCAGGGAACAGAGAGCCTGGGGCTCCAAAGCTAAGGCAAAACTGGGCAGAGCACAGAAGCAAGCGAGAGAGACAGCCAGACCTGGAAAAGCAATTCATCCACAAAACAAAACGAGTAAACACGCCACTCAAACCAACCACTAGTTTTAGCACAGACTGAGTAGTTAACAACTGCTTAAACTTTTAAGCATAAACATCAAAAGACACAGGATAAGCTTTAAAACAATCGTCAGAGAGCTGCATGCTTAACTACCACAAGGCAAGCAACGGAACTGTGATTAATATAAATTACAGAATAAGCAATTACACTTGACCACGGATCCACACACTGTTCTTCGAGTTCAAAGTGACTTTTCACTCACCCTGTGCATACTGCAGGTTTTATTTTCTTTTATGGTTGCTCGGAAGATGCACAGGTGGGAACAAAGCTTAAGAAAAATCAGAGACTGATGGTAAGACTTTTTTTAGTAGAGATAGCAAAAGTTTCTTTAATTTACAGCAGATTTGGTGCTCATTTGCAGATGTCCTCCCGAGAATTAAAACAAAAAAGGCTGTAGTATCTCTACTTTTAAATACAGATAGAGAAATACAGAAATAATTAGAAGCTACCTAGAGGCATACATGTATACAGGGAAATGTGTGGTTAAAACAAACAAACGATTATACCATAAAGAAAAGTTAGTGCTCTCTAGAAGCACAAAGATCAAGTTGCGAATATTTTGGTTAGTTTATGGTTCCGTAACAGTCAGGACTGGTTCTACGGTGAAGATTTGGTACCTGGTACTCAGTAGTCGATGTTGTTGACTGCACAAATGTTGGACAAAAGGGTGTTTCTGTGGCTATGAGCCAGCCAGTCATCACAGACCGTAAACCAAGGCTCTAAGCTCAAGAATCCACAAGAACCAGGCAAGTTTTGGACATTGATCACATAAAATACCCTTGCCTAGTTGCAAGGAGACAGCCCACCGGGGGCAACATGTCTCAGCATCAGAGCAATTCCGCTTGGTGGGCACAGGACCCCAGTGTTCCCAGCTCTTCTGATTTTTTGAGAGTCAGAAATCAGGATTACTTTTCAGTAAAATATCCTGATTTTAACACGTTGACAAGTAATCTAAAACAAAACCAAACAAAAAATACTACAATCTACTGTTATCTCTGTCCTGGTTGGGAGGCTCTAGAGGAATGAGCAGGCATAAAAATGTCCCCCTCCCTTAATCACTATCACGTGATACTGAGTTAGTTACTCAAAGGCAATACAAGGAAAGCTCCAGACATTTATACACCACCCTACTTCAGACAAACTCAAACTGGAGGAAATGAGGAATCACAGAGCTGCTCCTAAACTCAGAGCACTGAGGCCTGATAGACATGATTTTTTTTTTTTCCCCTGAAAAAAAAAGAATCATTGAGGTAGGGAAGAGGTGGAGTGAGGACAGAAGTCTTTGATGCTGACGAAGAAAGAGTTCTTGGAGATAATCCATCTCCTTCTGTGGTAGGCTGAATAATGGCCCCCCAAAGATGCCCAAGTCCTAATCCCAGGAACCTGGGAATGTTAACTTATACGGCAAAAGGGACTGCAGGTGTAATTTAAGATAAGGGTCTTGAGATGGCAGATTATCCTGGATCACCCAGGTGGGCCCCAAGGAATGAGACGTGTCACTATAAGAGGGAGACTGAACTCCACTAGAGGAGGTGATATGATGTGGAAGCAGGAAGTGGGGTGACACAGTCAGAAGGAGAAGAAATGACCAGACTCCAAGGAACATGGACAGTCACTCAAAGCTTCAAACAAGGCAAGGATATAAATTCTCCCCCAGAGCCTCTGAAGGAGCCAGCCCTGCCGACACCCTGAGTTTGAGCCCAGTGAAATGGATTTCAGACTTCTGACCTCCAGACCTGTACGTGAATAAACGTGTGTTGCTTCAATAAAGCAAACATGCATGGGACATATGAATGATCAGTGCACACGTGTGCACTCAGGAGGGTCTGAGAGTCCCAGGACAGTGACATGCAAACCACTGCTGGTGTCCCTTTATTAAGTTCCTCCCTGATCAGGCCAACAGGCACTATAAAGGAAACCCCAGGCATGCAGCGATCCCTAGACTGGTAGGAGAAAGGGCCCTTGTGCACGGAGACCAAGAGCTCCCAAATCAGCTGTTCGGGCTGAAAGGATGGTATCCCTTGCCAAAAACCTGACTCTGCTCCCTGACTGAGATGTTCCCCCATATGGATCTGTTACAGTGCTCTCCACCTTGTCAAACGCTCAATCCGGTAACTGTACATGAACTAGGAATTGGAACTTCCTTCGCTAACAGATGAAGTTGTAATGGCATTTTTTTCTTTCTTTTCTTTTTTTAATGCATTTGGAATGCAATGACAATCTCCTGGCTGATAGAAGCTTCTCAAACCCGGATGCAAAATTTAGAAGCCATGGCCGCCTCGCTATACAACACAGCCATGCAGAAAAACTGAAGGCAGAAGACAAATCGAAAGATGCAAAAAGTTTTGAGATTTCATCCTCCTTGCAGGGTTCAGTGGCTGACACAGCAGAGTCCGTCCATTTGAAAGAGATTGATTATTTTCATTCTTTTCGTTCATGTGATCACCAGGAAAACCAAGTTTCCAGAATCAAGACATTGCTGGCAATCTTGTTGATGTCCTGCGAGCCAACAGCGCCCAGGTCGCTCTTCCCGCTTCCATCTGAGCTAGCTGTGCACTGGGAGCGGAGGGAAGGCGCTTCCACAGCTGACACTTTAGGGAACCAGGAAGGAAAAGTTACTGTCAGAGAACTGACAGCATCTCCACTCTGAAAGAAGCCTCCACACAACTAGAACCCGCAGCCATTCTGCCTCTGCTGAGCGTCCCTTCCTGTTACCCCAGATTTCTGACGGTCTGGCTCGAGTCACAACCTGCCAATTCGGGAGGGGACAGGACCGCTCAACTTTCCTAGTCCTCACCACCAAATCAACTGCCCAGCACACAACAAAGGTACTTGAAATCGAGGTCTGTTTCTGAACTCTGCAGGAGATACTGGCGGAAACCTCCCAGCATATCCCAACAAAAAAACATCAAGAGATCCTATTTTATTCCACCCATTAAGGAATTAAATCACTCTCTTTCTCCCACCTCTACCTTCCTCCAAACCTAAAGCCGCCTCCTCCTGAAGGCTTCTCTTTTTCAACAACCACTAGGTTTCTTTTCCCGCAACCGTGATCAACTACATAGAGTACTCTTCTGCCTTTGCACACTGTCTTGTATCTGATCCTTAAAAAGTAGGTAACAGAAAGTATTATTCTCTTGATTTCACAAATGAGGAAAGCAGGGCTCAAACAGTTAAGTGACTTGCCTTCCGTTAGCTAAGTTTATGACCACCTGTCTCCTGGGCCAGTTCTCATCCTGACATGTTCCCAGAAGTCTCCAATAAAACCCATCATTCCTGTTGAAGGGCTGATAAAATTCTGTCCAAACACTGATACGGTGTCTGGTATGAACAAGTAAACGGATGGCAAAGCTGGACGTCTATGCGGAATACACCGGGCACTCCTAGAAACCATCGCCAGCTCAAGTGAGGGGTGCTCTCAAGCCACACTCTCCTGATAAAGATGTTACCACATGCATCCCTTTCAGGTTTAATGGTGTTCCTTGCTTTTTGCCCCCAAGCTTCATAACATCTTTTTTCTTCCTTCACTGCACCAAAAATAACCTTGTCCTTTTTTTTTTCTCTCTCTCTCATTTGATACTTTTTTTCTGGATGAAGCTACTGTCTGACCTCCAACCAAAAGATACCTAAAATGTTTCCTTTCACACCAAAGACAAGTCAATGTCTAAACCAGTCATTTAGAAAGGTCATTACAGGACAAACTCGCAGATACCAGGGCAACCTTTTGAGGATACAAGAACCAGGAAGCTAGGAAAATACCAAACTAATTTCAGTAACTTGATTGCCTTGTCTCCCATTCCCCAAATGCCTGCAGTTTATTAAGTGCATTAAGTGCCTGCAATGTTGAGCAGGCAATTCCCTGGGCACTCTGGAGTTCCCATCTTTAAAAACTTTTCAAAACAGGAATATTGGCTCTGTTTATAGATGTGGAACAGGAATTCAGAGAAGGGAAGTAACTTGCCCCAAGACACTCAGATGGGACGTGGTGAGGCCAGGTTTTGAAACTAGGTCACGTCTGCTTCCCGAGCCAGGACTTCTTCTCATGCACCCTGCTGCCTCTCCAAATAGAAACTCGCTACCTATCAAGCTTCCCCTGCCTGTCAGCAGAGCTATTTTCAGCAGTGGTACAATTTCACCACGCGGGAGCCAGGCTCATCAAATGAGATAATGCACAGGAAAACTCTGAAGAGTTCTATCATTAAGAGAAGGAAGATCTGGGGGAAATGTGCAAAACCAAAAGAACCAAATGTCGCCCGTGGTGCTACCTTGGGACTCAACCACCATTGTCAGCGGCCAACTTGCCAGTCTTATGGGGTGCTCCCTCCTTAAATGCAGGTATGAAGCAGCGGTGCCCACTGCTAGAGTCGTAGCTGGTGTCACAGATAAGACATATACTTGAAAGTTTTTAGTGAAGCAAACGGGAGTTAGGCCAAATTCTTCCTCATGATTTTCCTCTTGATTGCAAGACTGAACAGGTGCTTAAAATAGACACTTTGAGATAAATTAACCTCTAAGAGAAAGGGACATTTTGAAGATTAAATTATACCACATGAACGAAGCAATCAATTAGCAATCAATACATACCCGATAGTTACGAACATTAGATGAAAAGGTAATTCATAGAAGAATAAATATAAATGGCCAAATGAAGAGCTGATCGATCTTATTAATAATCAGAGACATGCAAATGTAAGTGACACTTTAGAGAAAGTAAAACTAATCTCCAAGGTTGGCAAGGATGCAGGGCAAATGCACATTCAAATTAGTACAAGTTTCCAAGGGGTGTGGTCTGATGAAAAACAGATCAAGATATTAAGGTTAGGGAACAAACCCCTTGATGCAGCAATTCCACTTGCAAAAAATAAAAACTATAGTATTAGCATTCCACTTGCAGAAAATAAAAACTACAGAAGAGTCACGGATAGGTACAAACACTTAATTATAAAATGTTCATCTCCATTCGACAGCTATCACAAAAAGCTGAAATTCACCCAAATGTGCCACAGTGGGAGAACGTTAAGAACTACATTAAGAAAATACCATTCAACCACTTAAGATGTCAATATTTAACGGCAGGGAGAGGTGGTCATGTTCCACCACTAAAAAAAAAAAATAATAACAGAAGGGAGGGGAAGGGAAAAATGCTCAGAATCCTAAGTGCTAAATATTAACAATTATGTCTGGCTGGTAAGAATTTGGGGTAATTTTTTTTCTTTTCTTATCTACATCTTTTTTTATTTTTACTTATCTGCACATTCTAAGTTTTCCATAAGGAATTTATACCAATAACAAATAATTTTAAAGTACTTAAATGTGAAGGCATGTAACAAGCTAATCTAGCCTAACACCTGACATATATATGAGCTTGACAAATGCGAGCTCCCCTTCCCCCATAATTCTTCGCCAATACCCCATTCACAACACCAAAGAGGGATCCGGCAGAGAAAGTGTCCATGAACTAACCCACGATCAAGCAGCGGAGATCACGTGCGCCTCAAACCTCCCTACAGACACCACACCCGGTCTGCCTGCCAGAGAGCGGGCTTTCACAGACTTGTGAAAATAAATTTGATTTCAGACTGGATGAGCTGCTTGGGAAGAGCTTGGTCAGGACTGTGCACTACTCCTTGGAGCAAGAAGGCAGCAAGCAAAATGGAGAGGGCCCAGGAAGAGGGTCCAAAGTTCTCTGCTCTAGTCCTGTAACCCACAACTCAAGAGCTGTGTGATCTCAGGCAAGTTACCTCACCTCTCTGTGCTTTCATTCTGACTCAAACTAGCTATGAACACTGGGGTGAGAATTAAATAAGACGTGTGTGGAATCTTTGTGAATTCTATTTTTTTTTAATATTTTATTTATTTGAGAGAGAGAGCAGGAGCACTGGGAGGGTGGGGGGACAGAGAGGGACAGAAGCAGACGCTCCGCGGAGCAGTGAGCCTCAATGGGGCGTGAGCCCAGGACCCAAGGATCATGACCTGAGCAGAAGGCAGACGCTTAACCAACTGAGCCACCCAGGTGCCCCGAATCCTTGTGAATTCTAAAGAACTATCGATATGAGATAACATGACAGTGATCAATACACACCAATCTAGAATAAATAAGTACATTTTACAGGTAAGAGTAAAAAGGAAAAATATTTTATTAGTTTTCACTTTCATTTCCATACAACTACACAAGAAACTGCTTTCTGATTTTCTTCCTTTTTTTTTTTTTTTTTTTTAAGATTTTATCTATTTATTTGACAGAGAGAGACACAGCGAGAGAGGGAACACAAGCAGGGGGAGTGGGAGAGGGAGAAGCAGGCTTCCTACCGAGCAGGGAGCCCGATGCAGGGCTCGATCCCAGGACCCTGGGACCATGACCTGAGCCGAAGGCAGATGCTTAACGACTGAGCCGCCCAGGCACCCCTCTGATTTTGTTCCTCTTTACAAGAGGTAATTCCTTCACAAGAAAAGGCCTAACTCCATCCACCTTGCTAGTCTCTCCTCAACCCTCGAGAAATATGAAAAGCATTGGAATGCTCACCGCTGCCCCCTCCAAATCACGCACACAAACACTCTCTCCCCTGTTCTCTCCTGCTCTCAACTGCATCAGCACACAATCTTAGATCTTCTCTGAGTCCAGTGAGGAAACCTTGATTTGCTTTCAGAGACAGTACGATGGGAATATGGCTTCTAACCAGAACACGAAGCAGCACTGCCTGATGAGCAACTAACTCACAGATCTGAAACAACTAGATTCCAAGCATGTCACACAACTTGTTAAATAAGAGGACACTTCCTCTTTAACTCACTTAGTTGGGCTTGGCGAGATAAAGACTGGCACTTCATGAAATGTAGTGTTATCTATTAAGCCAAAGGAAGATAATAAATTAAGGCAAGCAACTCCTGCTTTTGGAATTTTGATCCATCTACCAAAGACCTCAATTCAAGAGAGCTTTGCAAGAGGGCCCTACTCATGACTGAAAAGGCAAGGGTCCAAGGGTTTCAACTGCCACCATGCCTTTTATTATAAAATCTGTAATAATTCCCAGGATAACCGTCTCATTTTAACGAATTTTTATTTGACAAACAATGGACACATCTGTGTATGGATGACCAAGATATCTTTACTCTGGTGAAATCGTTTTGCGATGTTACTAGTCAACAACGCTTGCAAGGCTCTTTCATTTTCAAGAAAGAAAAAGTAAGCTGCTGAGAAAAAGAATCATATAAATCAAAGTATGTAACGTAACGTATTCATCCTGTCCCCATTTAAAATTTGAAAATAAGCAGTTTTATAAAGCCGAAAGTGTCTCCTTTCCTGGGCCAAATTTCTGTTTGAGAGCTGAAGCATGCAATTACTGGGCTGCCTCAAACTTTAGAGAGCCAAAATAAAAATCACACTCCTTAAGATCTTGTATGCACAGAGTGCTGGCTACTTGCTTCATATTAAGTATTCGGTTTCATATGGCCTGATTTAAGAAACACATACTGAGTCCAAAAGGACATATTTCCTTCTAGTACAAAAACATATCATTAATAAACAGTCTAATTACAAATAAATTATATAATGCTGGGTGAGGCTAGGGTGGCAGGGGCAAGGAAACTCTATATTCCAAAAATAAATTCTAAGATCACCAAGGCATTCTAAATGAACCTTAAAGAGAGGCATTAATATTTAAATATTCCAATTTCCACTTAGAAAAAAAAAAAAAACCACATTATTGATAGGCCAGCACACTCAAAACCAATAATTTCACGAAAACACATGCCCTTGTGTAATTTGGCAGAACAGACTGTTCCTTGAAATAAATGGACCTTTTTATTAAACGGATCTCTTCATCCTTGGCATTTTATACAAAAAACAAAAGCCAAAAAAAAAAAAGAGAGAGAGAGAGAGAGAAAAGGAAAAAGAAACAAACATGACACTAGTAACAGTCTTCCGTTTGAACTCTTTCACCAAGAAGTACAAGGCCTAAAAGATATGTTAGGAAAGTAAAAGGCATTATTTAACAAAAATGAAAGCAAGACCAGCTGAGGAGGAAAACTATACTGAGACGCTGGGGGCTTTTGTTGGACTGTATCACAGAGCAACAGAGCCCTCTAGTGGACGGGAGGTAGAGCTGTAGGAAGAACCTTCTCTGAGGCTAACTTCTCCGGACCATCGCTGTGTCACTCCAGTAAGTAAAACCAAAAGACCTAATCATTTGAAGTTAAATATTCTTAGACACTGAATATCCATGGAGATCACATAGTCTTGTGATTACATAAAATAACTTCCAAATTTTCAGACTTTATAAAACACCTGCAATCTCAAATCAGGGTAGAAGTCTTATTTTTTAGATATTTGCTCTAAATGATGATCTTGAACCATTCCTTCCCTGAACAATAGCTTCCACAACCCCCTCGTTATATACACTGGCACTCAACAAATAAATGAAAACCTATGTGCAAGTGTAAAATTCAACTCTTCTCATATGACAAAAAAGTTTGAGCTCTAATCAGGTACATACATACAATTTATATAGCATTATACATATATATATATAGTTATTTATATATACCTATTTAATGTGTTTTGTATGTGATTACCAATGATGATGTGAGGTTCATTAGAATATTTCGGTTGGTCTCCTCCTTTGGATATATAGCTTCACTGACACTCTTTTTTAAGATTTTATTTACTATTTATTTGAGAGGGAGATGAAGAGCGCGTGCAGGAGCATGGGAAGGGGCAGAGGGAGAGGGAGCAGCAGACAATGGAATATTACTCAGCCATCAGAAAGGATGAATACCCACCATTTGCATCGACATGGATGGAAATGGAGGGGATTATGCTAAGTGAAATAAGTCAAGCAGAGAAAGACAATTATCACATGGTTTCAGTCATATGTAGAATGTAAGGAATGGCACGGAGGACCACAGGGGAAGGGAGGGAAAACTGAAGGGGAAGAAATCAGAGAGGGAGACAAACCATGAGAGACTCTGGACTCCGGGAAACAAACTGAGGGTTACAGAAGGGAGGGAGCTGGGGGGATGGGGTAACCGGGTGAAGGGTATTAAGGAGGGTACGTGTGGGGATGAGCACTGAGTGTTATACGCAACTAATGAATCGTTGAACACTACATCAAAAACTAATACTGTATTATATGTTGACTAATTGAACATTAAGAAAAAATATTTTATTTACTATTTATTTGAGAGAGAGAGAGAGAGAGGGAGAGTACATGCAGGTGCACGGGGAGGGGCAGAGGGAGAGGGAGAAGCAGACTCCCTGATGAGCAGGGAGTCAGATGCTGAGATCACAACCTGAGCTGAAGGCAGACGCTTAACCAACTGAGCCACCCAGGTGCCCCTTCTGCGATACTCTTAAGCTTTCCATGTACTCTGAACAAGACTATGTGATCTCCATGGATATTCAGTGTCTAAGAATATTTAACTGCAAAGTGGTTGTTTAATTCATAAGGTACTAATACTCAATTTTATGTAATATCATTCAAGGACTTTTTCCAATACTGCCAAAATTCAATAGCATCTCAGAACAAAGTAATTTTAAAATTTTTACTTGTAATATATGGATATATCCTAGCATAAAGGAAAAGTGGTCACAAATATTTTGGGCTTTTTGGTTTTTTTACATTTTATTTATTTATTTTAGAGAGAAAGCAAGTGAGCTGGGAAAGGGGCAGAGGGAGACAGAGAAAGAATCTCAAGCAGACTGCCCACTGAACACAGAGCGACAAAGGGCTCAATCCCAGGACCCCGAGATCATGACCTGAACCAAAACCAAGAGTCAGCCACTCAACCGACTGAGCCACCCAGGTGCCCTACTGGTCACAAATGTTTTTAATTTAATATATTCCCAAAAGTTTCTTTAGATTACTTCAGAAATTTTCCCTCGACTAATGAGCACAGGTTCCTAAAAAGAAGATAAATGCCAAGATCCCACTATTTTGAGTCTTGTTGACAATCGGAAAGGAAATTGTCATCAGGCATCAGGATCCCAAATGTAATGATCCCATATGAGCAGGTTTTGACCAAGAAAACGACTGCAAGTTAGCTTATGGCCTCAGATTTATGGGATCTTTTGGAATAACTGGGAAAAAAAAAAGAAAACAAGTCAACACATGGTTTAGGATAGAAGGCAAAATTTAGTAACAGGATGGAAAAGAGAGCAAAGAACTGAAGGTATAAAGGAAGCTAGTCCAGCTCCTAATTTTGAAGTGTCGGTTTAAAAATCTTAAGAACGAATACACATCTCTACATGAAGAAAAGCACTCTTCCTGTATTACTGCAGAACTGGTAGAGTTTACATCAGATATGAATCCATCATGGTGGTCATTAGTAGGATAAAAGAACATGGAAACCATGCTTCACACTGTAATTTCAACACATGATTTAGGAACAAGACCCCGAGCTTTAAAAAATGGGCTCCCACAGCCAAAACAAGCAATTTCAACATTATACTATCATTTGGGATTCCTACAAGGAAATCTGATACCTTCATTTTGTTTCAAGGAGAACAAATTTAGGGGTGACTGTCGTAGCTTGAGCATGTACATTTTATATCTCAAAATATATCAATATTGATGTTTAAATAAATATACACAATTAGAATCCATGTAATAAAACTTAGGATTACATTATATAAATACCAAAAAATGAAGTGTCAGTCCTAAAACACATTTCACTGGTATAGACCAAAGTGGCCAGCTTGTATCTGTCCAGGGGAAAAAAGTTTTGTTCCTGGTAATGGGCCCTCTGGCTCAAAAATCGAAACCAGACCAGGCTATCCTAGATCTAAAGTCACGACACTGATGCAGCCCAGCGTTAGGAAGGTTCAAAAAGCCAAAGGAATTTTTCATCCTGAAGAAATCCTGAAAGGGATTTAGAAATCAAATTTTAACCACTGGTAGCTTAAGACTGCAAGGATAAAGTTTTATCATCATTACCAAAAAATATTACACTGAAAATATTTAATGTGCTCATACGTGTAACTGGTTTTTTTTGTTTGTTTGGTTTTTTTTTAAAGATTTTTAAGCAATCTCTATACTCAATGTGGGGCACAAACCCATGACCCCAAGATCAAGAGTCACATGCTCTACCGACTGAGCCAGCCAGGCACCCCTTGTTACTAGTGTTTAAATGGACGTTTGACAAAGCCTGGATTTTACTCCTTAAATGTGATGATCATTCTGTCTGCCCGCTGCAACAGACTGTGGAAGTTCCAACAAAAGCCCCTGCTAACAAGAGACCATCAACAGGGTAGGTGCTGTCCCACATCGAGGCATTCAGTTAACCCCTCATTAGAAGAATCCTGCCTGGGGCGCCTGGGTGGCTCAGTTGTTAAGCGTCTGCCTTCAGCTCAGGTCATGATCCCAGGGTTCTGGGATTGAGCCCCACATCAGGCTCCCTGCTCAGCGGGAAGCCTGCTTCTCCCTCTCCCACTCCCCCTGCTTGTGTTCCCTCTCTCGCTATGTCTCTCTCTGTCAAATAAATAAATAAAATCTTTAAAAAAAAAAAAAAGAAGAATCCTGCCTTTGATGAGCACACGTCAGCCCTCAGATTCAAGCAGGTAGCACTTTCTACTCAACTATTTAAACGCAGAGACAAATCAGAGCAACTGACAGGTTGAGTCTAGAAAAGCAGCTATGGGGTCCTCTGTGATGGGAAATGGCCTAGCCTAAAACAGCCCCTCTCCCGAGACTTCCCAGCAAGGCTTGTATTTAATGATCACCATTAAATGGTTGAAGCCATTTCCACTCATTTTTACCAAATCGGAGCCATCAAGCAAGCCACTAAGTCCAGAGAGTCGTGACACACCTGCCCCCTTCCCACTCAGCGCTATGTCGAGCACAAAGAGAAATCAGTTCCTCCCTCGTCTCTACTGGTTAGCACGTCAGGACTGTGGGGTTCCGGGCCTCTTGGTTTGCTAGTAGAAGTTTGGGTGAAGAGATGACGTCCCCCTGGAAACTGAGATGCTGATCTCCACAGAGAGAGGTCCAAGCTACAGCTTTCAATCTATAAAGGTCTTCAGGTTCAGAACACTGGTTGAACAAAGGTCAAGGAGAGAAGAGGGTTAGTTTCTGAGGAGGCGACATCTGAATGTTCATAGCTCCCTAAAAAAGGGGACAGAGCCGAAGCAAGCAGTGCAAGACATTGGTGAGATGTCCCCAGAGGTCACAGAGTGTGTGCCACCAAAAGCTTCCTGTGGCCCGGGGCTTCAAATTTATCTAAATGTTATCTAAATTGGGGCTGCTTTAGAGAATGTTGGGGTGATCTTACTTTGAAAGGGACTAAATCATCTAATGCAGGGGCTGGCAAACGTTCTCTTTAAAGGACCAAATAGTAAATATTTTAGGCTTTGCAGGCCATGTGTTCTCTACTGTAATTACTCAATTTTGCAGAAAGCACGAAAACTGCCACAGGAAAAAGGTGGAAATAAATGGGCGTGGCCATGTTCCATAAAACTGTAGTTACAAAATCAGACAGCAGTCACATTTAGCCCATGAGCCACAGTCTGCCAACCCCCAATCTAGACAGCTGAACCCAAACAACAGCAATACCTAGTTACAGACTTCAAGTGTAAAAACAAAGATTTCATGAACTCATAATGCTTTATTCTGACATCTCCTCAGAATCCTTACATCTTCCAGAATCACCCTGATCTTTTTGAGCTGAATTAAGTGGGAATCCCTCTAACTGCCTTAGTACTATAAACTACTGAAAATTCTAACTATCGCTCCAAACCAACTTACAGCCAGAGGAGGAAGACAATAACACAAAACCTGCTCAGAGGCCACTTCAAAGGGGGCAGTATCTTAGTGCAACACTGAAGCTCATCAAGGAAAGGTGTCCCCTCTTACCACCTGATCATCCCCTCCCACCACAGGGAGAGCCTCACCGACAGCAATTCCAACAAAGCAATGCCTGTGGAGAATTAAAAAAAATTAAAAATAAAGAATCATTGGAAATATCAGGTTTGTAAATCAGCCTTTGCAAAGCAAATCAGGTTACCTACGTTTTTAGTCTTGGAGCCACCACTCTCTAAATACTGGTATGCTTTGTGGCAGCCCACTCTACTTCAAAGAGAACAGACACCCACAAGGCTAAAGGTTGGACAGCTAATACACAGAAAACAGGCTCCCGTGAACAGCAAAAGGAAAGTGAACACCAACACCATTAAACCTCGGATAGAAGAGGACTCCTGAATGCCCATACATCTTGGAAATGAAGATGCCTGAGTCACTCTGCATTCAGTTACTTCATTTGAAATGTGCAGAAAAGTGGTGACAGCAATTTATAGAGGGACATGTTTCATAGTTCAGGAGAAGGGAGGACTTTATCTGGAAGCCACAGCCTACTTGGGCAAGGACACTTTCTAAGGCAGCCACGCAGGATACAAAAAGTGAACTTAGTTACGACGAAAAGCCGTGTGCCTATCTTCAGCCTCTTTTCTTTAAGCCTGAAACCACTGCTGCCAAGTAAAGTGATTTGCAAGGATTTGATTGCTTGGAATTTCTAGGGCGATATTATTTCAAAAATTAAGAATAAAAATCTTTCACATCCACCAAGACCTATGCTTCCCAAGAGAGGAGAAGGGAGGGGGGTAGCCGGAAGCACTGCAGGCAGTTTCTGAGGGAAGGATGGAGCTGGGGAAGGAGTGCGGGTGTTGGCATAGGAAGAGCTGGTCGCCCCAAGACCCTCTCAGCACTCCTTCCACTCTTAAGCTTGACGATTTGCGACCACATCCAGCTGGACCACAGAAACCTGCTTGCAGTGTCCGCAAAGTCGACCGTGGACATCAGAAAGGAAAGGTCTTCAAGAAAGAGGAAGCGGGAGCAGTGAAGAGGCACGGAGTTTCCTCTAAGAGGCTCGAGGTCCATTCCAATCAACACATTTATTCTCGATGCTTCAGAATCCCTTCCTTTATGATTAAAGATCCAATGAAACAAAGCTCTTTGTATGCTCTGAACAAGCTCAACTAGTCCTGGATCATGATGTCCTTAAGTCTGATGCTGCAAATCTTTGGCAGAGCATTAGGAGCACCAAGGTCTGCTATCTAACGTCAGACGGAACAAAGTTTGAACACTTACGCAGAAAATAACCAGTAGTCACGTTGCTTACTAATTAAAGGAAAAAACTCTCTCTAGAAGAGTAAAGGAATGAGATCTTTTAATTTTCTGGTTAACTAATTGTTAAATAAAAAGAGGTATTTTACTTAAGTCCTTAAGTACTTATTTTCTCTTAATTATTTTCCACTATATTGGTCCACACCCTCATATAACAGTAGTCAATGCAATCAACACAATATATTGTTTCTTGGGTGACTGAGGATCCAGTCGTTATTTTTAATACAGCATCATCAGTTTCAATATCAATGACGATTATATAGAATCCACCCCAACAGAGAAGTTCAGAAAATTGAACTGAACATACTCTGAGCCTAGGGTGAGGTCCAAGAGTTGATTTTAAATAAATCCCTTTCCCTTTTTTTAAAACTTCCATTTGCCTCTCTGCCTTCACAGACAAGTACAGTCAAGAGCTCTGCTCTGGGACTGTCACCTGTTAGACTAGACCCTCTGCCATGCAATAACTGATCCTCCAAGAATGTATTTTCACCCCCTGTGCTTCCCCTGATGATGCCGGGAATGCTTCTGGAGGTTCGAGAAGAGGTCAGTGAAAATGAAGAAGGATGGAGAAAGGAGACAGCGGAGGAGGTGCAGAAAGGCACGAGGAGACAAAGCTTATGAAAGAGAAGGCCAACGAGGGGGGCAGTGGGGAACTGTGAGGGGTCAAAGGGCAGATAGAACTTGCCAGAAAACAGCCCAATGTAATTCTATGTTTCGTCTGTATAAATTAACCTGAAGATGTAAATCCCTAGGGCAGTTCGGTTCTTAAAGGTACGTATGCTTCTGTCAGTGGATCAAAACAGAGGAAGAGTAAAATCCCGCGGAAAGCTCTCGTACAAGCATCTGCTCTGCCACTGTCCCTTTTAGCAG
The DNA here is from genome assembly GCF_002201575.2 of Neomonachus schauinslandi. NCBI lineage: Eukaryota > Metazoa > Chordata > Mammalia > Carnivora > Phocidae > Neomonachus > Neomonachus schauinslandi. Next base: position 49,876,165 of record NC_058418.1, on the reverse strand, counting down.
CCCTGTTTGCTAAAGGAAGGGCGGCCTCTGGAGCCATCTACCTGTGCCAGTCACTGCAGTTAAACACTGGCGGTTAAGACGGTCAATCCAGAGGTTAAGACAAGGACTAATTCCCCAACTTTACAGAGAAACAAGATCCTGTTTCCAAAGGAAAATGATACTCTCATTGACCAGGTGAAACCTGCAGTACCCTTTGTTCCAAAGTCATGATAGGTTGTTGCTCCTGCTATTCCATTACCAATCAATTTTGGTTTCAACAACCCAAGTCATTGAAATGTGTCCACACACCACACAGACCAGGCTGGAAACCCTTAAACGGAACCTGTTTGTCTCTAATCCTTGAATACCAGAATAGCCACAGTCTTTTGCTGAGTGTTCAGCTCTCAGAGAATTCAAGGTCAGCCCTTCCACGGCCTTCCATGAGAACAGTGGGATTTAAAAAGAGGCCAGGGTCTTAACAAAACGACAGCAGGAAAGGCTATAAATACATTTTTATATTAGAGAATCATTCTAAAAGATTTCATTGTAGTTCAAATTCTCAAGTGGATTTCATTATAGCAGGGACAAAAAAATCACAACGACTGTAAGGGACGGCCTACCTATTCCTGAATTAGCTCCAGTAACCACGACCACTTTGCCGGTGAAGTCCCGGCCCTGGAGGATCTCCATGGCGGTGGTACTGCCGTCGTATCTCTGCCTGCTGGTCGGCTTCGTAGGGTTATCATCCACCGTAAATGCCAGTCTCGGGTCCAAATAAGTGGTTCTTTTATTTATATGGCTGCAAAGAAAAGGAGAAAACAGTGAACCCAGGCATTATAAATGTAAGACCATCTTATAGTTTAGGCGAGGCAACCCCATTTTTCATGTACTAAAAAGGTTTATTCTTAACCCCAGAAAGAACTGGCGTCCATTTAAGTCTGTCTTCTGGCCTCCAGAAGGATTGCATTCCTGCCTGGAAAGATAGTCATCAAATCCTTTTCTTCAGAACTGCCTGTGAAATACGCTGTAGCATATAAAAAGCACTGCCTTGTATCCTGAGATTTCAAAAAAGGAAGCAGCTTTGGGATTTTTTTTTTTTTTAATTCATGTAAATGTGGCTGTTAAGATCTGTCAGCCACTGTTGTCAGTAGATTTCAGTGAAATCTCTGAACCCTGCACAAGGGCGTAAGAAAACTGGTAGGAGGTGGCAAACTCAAAAGGATAAAAAGTCTGAACATTCTGAAGTTCTGATGATTTTCATTTCAAGACCGTATTCACATCTCCTCTGAGCACTGTAGTTTGGATTTGGAGGTGATCTAAGTCTTATAGAAACTCAAATATATTAGTACATATGGATTAATGGGTTACTCCTATGTAACAGATTTATTTTTTTACATTTTTAAATGTACTCTTTGGATCTGAGACAAAAGATCTCAAAATATCTTAAAAAACATTAAGAACTAACTCTCCAGAAATAAACAGATGAGATTTTGTGATTTCAAGTTCTTCTGTAACATGTATGTGCTTAAAATAATAATATAGCTTAAGATCTATACTCATCACCCTAGAAATACAAAGAGCCAAGAAGAATCCAGCTTTCGTTTTACTTATAACCGGAGCTGCCAGAGAAGTGTCTGGAAGGGTGTCACGCCAGACACCACAGTACTGCCTGGCCCACAGGTGCACACCTCTCCTGGCTCCTCACTGACATCCCCTGGGTGGCCTGAAAGAAGCTATGGTGAAAGGATGTGCCCCACGGAAACAGACCTGGGCATCCCCCCGCCCCCACCAGAGTTGGCGGGGAACCATTTACCAGCACACTGCTGTAACAGGCGGAGAGGTGAGCGGCCGAGGAGTTACACAGGAACTTAACAACATCAATGCTCAGGAGGTAATTTGATAAGTTACAGTCTATCGGTACAAAATAATACTCCATGGCCATTTAGCACCACTGTCTTGAAAAAAACAAACAGGAGAAAATGCTCACAAGACATTATGTGGAGAAAGGTTACTACACAATTCACAAAGTGCACTCCCTACCTTTTTTTTTCTTTGAAGGAACCAGACTTGGAGAATAAATTTAAAAAATTATTAAAAGTAGTTATTCCTACTGGTAAGATTACAGTTACATACTACATATTTTTTTATATTCGAGGTATATTACTTTAACAACAAAAAATTCCTATTGAAAGGCAAAACGACTGAGAGCAGTTTCTATATAGACACTTACTCGACAAAAAAAACTTGTCCATTCTCATCGGTTTCTTGTTCCCATCCATACGGCAAATCTGAAACACAGGAAGACTGGCAGGTCTGCGTGCGGCAGGGGTGGGGTAAACGGAGGCCCAGGGCCCCGGTCAGAAGGCTCCATGCCCTTCCAGCCCCCGCCCCGAAGCCTATCCCACCAACCAGCAGCCTCACTGGGCCACCTCAGGTTGTGTGTACCAACCGTGGCTGTTATAAAAAGCCCATGAGAAATCACCCTCACCATTCCACCCCACTCTCATCGCCTCCTTCTGCCACATCCCATGAGCTCCTCCGAGAGAGAGCCTGATTCCTTGATGGCTCCCTCCTAGAGAACCTTCCAGGAATGACAGAGCAGCCTGTCACCTGATTGTGACAGTTTTGCTATCTATTCATGCTTTAAATACAAGGTTATTTGGTTTATGACAACAACATACAAACCTCCTGCTATTCGTTTTCTTTTTCCAGTTTTCGGATGTTCCCACTGGGTCTTCTCCTCAGCGTGACTGTTAAAAAAAAAAAAAGCTAAAACTCCACAAAAAAATAGTAAGTGAAGGTTACACTTCTAAAAATTAATCAACTGCATTGTGCCGCCCCCCTCACCAACAACACTATTTCCCAAGAGTAGTAAAGCCAGAGTTCAGAAAAGAAATACTCAGAACATAAATGCTACTGTCTACATCAGGTCCAATTCCCTGCATGGGAAGGAGAAGCAGCCCAAGGAAATCTGAAAGCCTGTCTTTGTGAGCAGGCTGTGGAGGACGAGGAAGAGAAGCAGACTGGAACCCCAGTTGTGGGTCAACTTTAGGAACCTTAGTGAATCACTCAGAGTATCTAGAGGGGTTTTGCATTTGTTTTAGTTTTATCCCAAGACAGATGAACAGACTTCAGTCTAATTTATGATGCTGATATTTAGATATCATTTAGATATATTAATCTTAAGTATTTATTCTTTCCACAGATAAAACTTTGAAGTGTTTTAAGCACCGACTCCTAACTGCTCCCAAGAGGTATTTAAGAATGCAGTTAGAAAGCCCCAAAGGTCACCTAACTGCAACCTAGCCAAGTTACTCAACTTTGGTGCCTCAATTTACCTATCTGCAAAATGGAAATGATCCTAGAACTGATCTCAAGGAAATGCTATGAGGATAAGGTATATCAAGGACTGAACACAGTACATGACATATAAAAAGCCCTCAAAAGTGCTACCTATTATAAACAAATCAAATATATAAACTAGTCCTATTTCTGTGGAAAATTTAGCATTTTATCTAACAGCACACAGTTACAATTAAAATCGTGAGCCAATAACAGACTAGAGGTACCGTCAACAGGTGATAAAATATCAAGAAAAACAAAATTACTTCAACAGAGAAGCAGCTGGATGTTGCAAGAGGCATTCCCAGGGGAGGCTGAATTTCCTAAAAGTTCACATACTCATGCCAAAGTAGAAAATAATAATCACTGATATCTAGATGATAAAATCTGAATATGCCTTCCCTACCAATTACTTTAAAGAGAACATATATAGAGAGCATGAATCTGCTGTAAAATTTTACACGAGGCAAACAAGGTTTTTTGGGGAACTGTGGGCTTCAGGTCTGTTTCTGCAAACTCTCAGTGGTGGGTGCAGCAGCTCTGTGGACACTGGACTCAGGAGGCCAAAGACTTGGGCTCCCGAATACCTGTAATCAGTCAGCCAGTCTCCCTGGCCCCACACCTACCTCACAGAGCTGTTGGAAAGGTAAGTGACACCCTACTTGTGACAGTGATTGGCGAACAATGAAGTCACTGTACAAAGGCAGGGTATCAGCAGCCCGGACCAACGTCTACTTGTACATCGACCACCATGAAATCCTGCTCGCAGAAAGGGAGAGCCTGAGTCCCTGGTAAGGACAAGCTGCTCCTCGTGGACACAATCCCTGCTTCTCCTTGCAAACTGAAGGGAACAGCGAGCAAACCAGACACTGGCAAAGACCTACACCATTCCTGCTCTTTGCTTTGCTTTCCTCCTCATGCTTCTTCAAGAAAACTTTACAGATGTGATTTTACATTTTCCTCTGCCTGGTGTTAAAAGTAGTTTGCAACCCACAGGCAGGCATCAAATGAGCTTTGAGCCAAGCTCCAAAAAGACCTGCCCTCAAGAATCCATAAAGTGCCCCTGTGAGTGGAACGCTGACCCCTACAGCAGACCAGCGTCCAGCTGAACCCTCAGACACCCAGCCCTGTGCCTGGCCCGAGGAGTCACCCAAATGTAAACGAGCAGCATGAATAAATGCTTTCCGAAGGAGTAGGAAAACTCACTGAGAACATTTTTTTTTCCATCCTGAGAGACATTTTAAAAAAAACAAGATAAACATTGTCACCCCCATGTTTTTTACTTTGACAGAAAATGCCTAAGTCAAGGTTTCTTACCACTGGCAGTCCTGACATTTAAGCCACATCATTCTCTGCTGTGGGGGCTGTCCTGTGCACTGAAGGACGATTAGCTGCATCCCCCATCTCTACCTACTAGATGCCAATATACCATAGTTGTGGCAACAGAAAGTGTCTCCAGACATCTCCAACTGTCCCCTGAAGGACACAGTGTCCCTGGGGGAGAACCCCAGGCCTGACACAAGAGAAAAGAACATAATTTGGCAGTGAGGATTTCAGAGTCCAAATGCTCATGAGTTCCAGCTCTCCCACTCACCAGCTATGTGCCCTTAAAGAGGTGTTTGACCTCCCTTGCCTCAGTTTCCCCATCTGTAAAATGGGGATAATAGAAGCATCTGCTCCTTGGGGCTAGTGAGGACCCAATGAGTTAACATGTGTGAAGAACTAAGAACTATGCCTTTCATACAGAAGCATTAATTTAAATAAATACTTACATATAAAACATAATTAGAAAGTGTTCTTAATTGTAATCTAAAATGACTTAATGAACAGAAAATCATGACATACGTCCCCAAAGTGTTATCGTCCTCTCCTTTAAACAGAAGCCGTCTTCTATTTTTCCTTCTTCAATAAGCTTTTTGTCATTTAAAGAGATAATTAACAGGGATCTTAACTTAAACCAAAAGGATCAAAATTAAATTCATACCACATTACATGGATATCACTTTCAAGTATGCTGTTCTAGAAATTTGTTTTCAAAGTTAACTTGGAGACAGAGATCTGACTGTGAGGAGGGCCGGCCCCGTGGACCAGGGAACCATCTCCCGACCAGGCAAGGCCGGCTGGCTCTCTGGCTGCCAAGTCGCCAGGGCTTCAAAGAAAAGCAGCTGGGGGTGGAGGGCCCAGGAAGGCCCAGGAAGGCCCAGCGACAGGCCCAGGCACTGAGACCTTGTCCTTCCATCCCCACCTCCTGGCTTGGGCAGAAGGGCTGCCCTGGACCGTGCCAAAGAGGGGGGAAAGGCCCACCAGCTCTTTCTGGAGCCAGGTCTGCCCTCAGTGGCAGGACGGTTCTCTCCCTGAAAGCCCAGCCTGGGGGGCCCTGGAGCCATAGGACATGTGTGCTCCTGAGGTCTGTGAGTGCGCCACGGGACACATGGGAAAGCACAAGGGGCCAAAAGAAGCCACACAACAGGAGAGGGGCAAAGGCATGAGTCGGGGAGGGGGGTCTCATTGGGGGCTACAGCCTCTGTCCTTGGGGGTGGCTTTGCTGTGGTTGAGAGGAAGACCACTGGAAAACAGGAACTACTCAGAGGGCAGACTTCTTTTAGCCCATTAACAGTTTCCCAAACCCCAAGAGAGGACAAGTGACCCTTCCAGAGTTAAGAGAAAAGAAAGACCAGGATGCTTGCAGGTCAGGAGAGATCAAGGGGGACTGCAGGGAATCAGGGTTAGGATTGGTCAGAGGCATCCTTCCACCTGGAGAGCTAAAGCACCGAGGGCCAGGGGGGACTAGAGAGAGGGACCCCCAGCTGGGCCCAGCCAAAACTTGTCACTACATTCAGTGTAAACAAGAGACCCAGACAGGCCAGTTTGAGACCCAACACTGGGGAGGCAGGAGAGCCTTTTCAGGGACCATATATGCACCACTGAATGCCCTGGAAGCACTCGGAGGAGCTGACTGGGGTGTGCAGATCTTATTTAGTGAAAGAAGAGCCCAGACACTGGACGCCATCGAGGAAGGAAGCAGATGGGAAAGGCCACCCAACATAAGGTAGGACACAAGGGGAAGAGACAGGGTAACACCAGGCTCCAGGCAAACTTGAAAGGAAGCCAAGGAGCCTAGGCTAAATGGCCAGAACGAAGGTAAGCCCCACACAAAGCAGGAGGCCGAGGAGGGCTCTTAGAGCCAGGATGGCAGTCCTGCGCACCTTTGCATTCCAGGGCCCAGTATGCCACCTGCTCAGGGAGGCCCGAGGAAACCTTCACTGGAGAAATTAATTCACTCATCCCACACGGACTTATGTCTCCCAGGTGCTAAGCACAGGGGATTCAGAGGGTAACAAGAAAAGGTCCCTGCCCTCATGAAGCTTACAATCTGGGGGAGGAAGACAGAGCACAAACAAGGAGAGTATGGCTAAGATGACTACAGAAAAGGCCAAGTGCCATGACTCAGATAACGAGATGCTGGGAGGAGGGTGTAGGGGTCAGGGATAAGAGGAAGGTCTCCTGGGCAGTGGCATTTAAGTTCAGCTCTGGGGGATGACAAAGCCCTTCACATAGCTCTCCAGGCACATAGATCTCCAGGCAGAGGTAACAGGGAGTGTGTGCTCAGAAGCTGCCTAGAGCCTGACAAGAGCCTAACAGCTCCCTACTGCTAGACTTGCCCCTACCATTCTCCAGAGCCAGAAACCACCTTTTGAAAGACATAAATCCGATGGTACTCCCTAGCTCCAAGCCTTCAGTGGACCCCCGGGTCCTGACGATGGAGCCCCAGCTCTTCCATGAGGCACAGAAGGGCCTCCATACACTGGGGTCTTCCTCTGCTGCCTCAATCTTCCCGTCCCTGCACCAGCACATGGGCCATATAGAGGCCTCCACTCTGTCTCCTCAGCCTGGGCTGCCCTCCTGACCCTGAACGTGCCCACCTCTACTTGTGCTGAGGCCCAGCTCAGGTGCTGACTCTCCCCAAGCACCCGAGGTGCCCACACACACCTCATGTTAGCAGGCTACTGCTCACTATCCACACGCTGCACTGAACTAGCCTTGTGTCACTCTGCCATACAAGACTGGGTGACAAATGGGTCACTTTATCTCAGTATAACCAGTGCCCAGCAAAGAGCCTGGCATGTGATAAAACCCCAATATGTCTTGAATGAATTAAACTCACCAAGGTCTGTCTTTCTCTTTTCTTTTTTTTTTCCTCCTGGTTTTGTTTCTACCAAGCAACCCAAGACAGCAGTGGCTCACAACCCTGGATAGATAAGAATCTCCTGGGGAGATTTTACAACATACCAATGAAGGAGGGGAGGACCCAAACCAGTTAAATGAGAATCTCTGGAGAAGGAACCAAGGAAAAGCTATTTTCTAAGTTCTCCAGATGTTGAAAATCACTAATTTACAACCACGTTTCACAAAGCCAAATGATAACCTGCCTTACAGGGAAAGCTTATAAAATACAGATTCCCTACGCCGGGTGTCTGCTGCATAAGGGTCTCTGAAACCTGTATTTAGGACCATCAACAGGTGATTCTAATGAGGCTTAGGCAGTGCTGTCACAGCTGCAGAGAGAGCAGGAAAAGCTAAGTTATGGCGCAGAGTACTCATTAGATCTGTGCTAAGTGTTTAATGTACAGTGCTTGAATTAAAATTCTGTCAACCCATTTTACAGGTGAAAAATCGGTGACTGAGAGTTCTTGCAATGGCCCAAAGTCGCACAGTAAGGGAAGGGAGACAGAGTCTGCCAGAGTTTCCAAAACTTTGCCAGAAACTATTGGAGTTCTATTACATATACAAATGTATATATACATAACTGTATTAGGACACTTATTAAAAAATACATTCTCCTAGGTCCCCGCTCCAGACCCACGAGGAGGGAGCTGGGCACTGGCCTTTTTTTTCCTGATTTTTTTTTGGATGAGGGAGTAAAGGCCTGCTGGCCACCATGGCACCGTGCAGCGCCGCCTCCTGAGCAGCAGAGGGCGCGTCTGGGCGCTGCCAGGTGACCCCCGCTGGACCCAGGGCCCAGAAAGGCAGCCGACCCCAACTCGGGACAGTGGGAGCCTCCCTGAGGAAGCTCCTTAACTATCGCCTCCACTTCGCGCGGCCTCGCCAAGCTGGAGCGCCGGCCCGAGCCCCTCCGCGCGCAGGTGGCATTCCAGGCAGCGCAGGGTCCCGGGAACGTGAGACCGTCAGTGTTCCAGGTGCGGCCCCCTCCAGGTGCGTCCCAGGCCCGGAGGCCCCCCTGCGGCCCCTTACTTGGCATAGTAAACCCAGCCGTCCTTGGTGGTTCTCTGCTCCCAGCCCGGGGGCAGCTCGTCCTCGCTGTCCGTGTCGTCCAGGCCAGCGTAGCGCAGGGCTGCCATAACGGCAGGGAAGGCGCTCAGTCACCCACTCTCTCGGTCGCCCGCTGCCAGGTTTCCGCGCCCAGGAACTCAGCCCCGCTTCAACCGAGCGCCGCGCGCGGCGAGACCCAAACGCTCGCGCCTGCGCACTGCGCCGCCCCGAGCCGCTCAGACGACTCGGTAGCTAGAATCAGGTCTCCCGCGTTTCGCTGCTGCCGGCGTAAAAGGGGCGGGGCCTGGGAAGAACGGCGGTGAAAGTTCGGGAGAGATCGCACGGCCGCTCGGCTGGAAGTAAAAGCCGGTGGACGCTACGTTACTCTGGAGATGGAGCTGAGCTACGTCCACCTCCCGGCCTCAGGGAAGGGGCGTGGGCCTCCAGTCATGGTCCAGGACTCCTCCCGTTGCCGAGCGACCCGTAATTACTTCCGCGTTGTTCTGACCAATCCTGCTGGAGCTCCAGCAAATGAGCATCCTGGGAAATGTAGGCCAGGCCCAGCGGGAATGGACACCGGAGCTGAAAGGAGGGATACGGATGCTGGTTTTCAGGGCTCTGGCCTCTCCGGCTTTTAGGACATTATGAAGCTTAGATGTTCCTGCTCAGAAACCTTCCAGAGCTTCCCATCACCCAGGCTGACTCACACACTTTGCTGTGCGTGTAACCATAACGTTATAAAACGTGGGAACGTTAAAAATGCAAAATGTAAAAATCCCGAAACTTCTAACAACCCCGTCTTGGAGAGAAGATGCTCCCAGCCGCAGGATGATCCTGTTGATAAATAAAGGGCTTTTATTTATCAACATTTATAGACCGCTTAATTCCGGATCAAGAATTCATAGACTATCTCTTTCCTGGACCCGACACCTCCCAGAGGTGGGCACAGTTAGAAGGAAGGAGAGCAGGGAACTAACTGCAGTTGAGACGGTATTGCTATACTACAATTATCTGTTTATCTAAGTACTCCTGACCAAACTGACAGAGCACCACATCTTATGCTTCTTTCTATCGCAAGCACTTAGTAAAATGCCTAGACCTGCAAATTTATTGAATGAAATAAATTAATCAATGTGATTTCGTAGGTTTGGCCCTCTTTAAGTCAACCTAGTTTAAAACAAATTCCCAATTTACAAAGTGGAGTCTCTCAAATCCTCTTGGAGCACCTACAAGTATTCTATCAATGTCCTGTATCAAAAACTGGCAGCCTATCTTTAACTTGGTCTTGCCGAAGTTGTTTTCCAGAACATTCCCCAATTGAAACTTGCTCCCCAACTCAGCACTACAGGGAAGTCTACTGACCAGGATTCCCATGGCCTAGGTCTCAGAAAAACACAAGCCTCCATCTCAAAAATTACGTATCTTTGAATTTTTTAAATTTTTTTTAAATTACATATTTAAACAGGTGGGGACATGGGGAGGCAGGGAGCTGTGCTGCTTTTTGTCTTCAAGTCCTGAAATTGATATTGCTTTGGGATTTCTGCTCTGCATGCTTTTTAGGGAAGAGACTTGTTTCCTTTGAAGGTGCCCAACCAAAAGCTAACTTAATGAAAATATATTTTAGTTTTAACAGGTCCACTATCACATCTCAGACCTATCAAAACATCACTCTCCAACCCATATACATTTAAATAAGCTAATTTATTAATATGCTGCTCTTCTGCTCACTTTAACCCCTTGTCTCTGTTACCCAAGCCAATTTATTCCTTTAATATAAATAGAGATTAGGCCACAATGACCCCAAATGATGGGGAGGGGAATCAAACTGATTAGTCTTAGTCTTTCCAATTATAATCTTAGCTCCACTCAAGGACTTACTGCTTAGATTTATCTCTGGTTGCCCTCACCAGAGCCTCTCGGGCCACCTGTTCCCTATGACTCAGCATCAGGCCACAGGTAGTGATATGGTATCTCCCCCAAAACTTGGAAGTGCTCCCCTTGATAAAATTCACTACTTCTAGTCCAACCCTCTGCTCTTCCTACCACTTAAGCTATTCCCTCAGAGCTTCTCCTGCCATGAACATCAGGGTTTCTCAACCTCAGCACTACTGACATTTGGGGCCAGATAATTCTTTGTTGCCAGGGCAGGGTGGGGGTGGGGTGGGGAATCCTGTCCTGTGCATTGTAGGATATTTAGCAGCATCTCTGGCCTCTACCTGCTAGATGCCAGTGGTGTCCCCCTCCCCCAAGCTGTAAAACCAACAAGTCTCCAGACTGTGGCCAGTTGTGCCCCCAGTTGAGAACACTGATCTACAGTGACAGTAAGCCAGAAAACTACTAACTCATAAATTAAATGCTGGGATGTATTTAAGATGTTTAAGAGACCCTTCCTGGCCAGAGATTCACAAGGTGGTCTTCAAACCCTGCTGGTTCAGGTTGCCAATTCTCTAGCACTGTCTGAGGGTACGCGTTTCTTCAATTCCTAGCCGCTCCAGAGTGGAGACCCATAGGCTGACAGAAGTCTGGCTGAGTGGCCCAGACACCAATAATGGTCCCAAATGGTTATGATGACCTAATTTTATTCCTCTCTTCCTACTTTTTATCTGTAGCTTCTATCAGAAGATTAAAAGAATAAGACATACAGGCATTTGGGGACTTACGAAGGTAAGGCATGCCAGATTTTAGGATTTCCAGTCTTCTGGCTTCTTCCAAACTGACATTGTTTTAGTAGTGCTTATTTGATTGCAAACAACAGAGACTTAAGCAAAAGTTTATGTCCGGGGTGCACATGAGCTAAATTAGAATGTTATCAGGGCCTGAGGGAGCTCAAGGACAGGCTCCTTTTTTTCCTCTTGTGGATTTTATGGTCCTTGCTCCCTACTCTCCACTCACAAGCTATATTCTCCTGCTCTCTCTTTACTAGCTTCCTCTGCGCACTGCCAGTTCTTGCCCCCTGAGCTTTAGCTTACACATGGCTTTGATGTTGGTCTTCCAAGGATCTATAAGAGGGTGCGCTTATTTAGCGTATAGATTATAATAGGTTTGAGGAGCCTTAAGTTTGGGAATAAGCCAAGGTCCTCAATATGTACCCCTAAGAAAGCCTGAAGAATGGTTTGCTTTTGTAAAGCCAACTAAGTCACATTAATTGGTAGTGAGGAGATTTTTAAAAATCCAATGTGTGGTTATACAACTGCACAGCAGATGGCCCTATGTGCCCACAATTTGAAAGGCTAAAGACCAATCCCTGACAAGGATTTCTACATTTGAACTGTCTTTTCTCTTTTAGTGACCATTTATGCAGTTAAGTGACAATTCATGAACATAGATTGACAAGTTGCTGCTAAAAGCAGTTTGGCATTACTTATGCGGTGGACACAAGCTTTAGTGGAACATCCCCGGGGGCCACATTTCTTTTTTTTTTAAGATTTTATTTATTTATTTATTTGAGAGAGAGAAAGTGATGGACAGGGCCCCAAGTGGAGGGGAGAGGGGCAGAGGGAGAGGAAGAAGCAGGCTCTCTGCTGAGCGGGGAGCCCGATGCGGGGCTCGATCCCAGGACCCTGAGATCATGACCTGAGCCAAAGGCAGATGCTTAACCGACTGAGCCACCCAGGCACACCACACACACAACCCCACCCCAGGCCCACATTTTTTTAGTTCCTATCATTACTGTGATGATGGTCATTGCCCTCCCCCTCACATACACAAACACCCCAACAATTCTGCAAACCTGCTTTAATGGAAGTCACCGTTCTTCGGGAAATTAAGCTTCCAGTGTTGGTGCCAAAGGCAATATGCTAATGAGACTTGGGAGGCCTCCTGGCTCCTCTGACAAACTTCTCCTGGGAGGTAACCAGTAAGGAAGAATACTGAACAGGATTCCAAGGGAAAACGCTTTCCTGGCCAATGTGGCCTTACATAGGAAGGTGTGTTCAGATTTCATTTATTCATTCAAACACACAGGGAGTGAGAAAAAGTTATGCCATGTGTCTGAGAAAAAAAAAAAAAAATGAAACATCCCTTGCACCCAGAAATCAGTCAATTAGGATAAGACTTACAGACACACAAAGAACGAGGGTTTGAGGGTTTTGTTTTGGTTTGGTTTGGTTTTTGGGTTTTTTTTTTAAGATTTTGTTTATTTATTTGACAGAGAGAGACACAGCGAGAGAGGGAACACAAGCAGGGGGAGTGGGAGAGGGAGAAGCAGACTGAGCAGGGAGCCTGATGTGGGGCTCCATCCCAGGACCCCAGGATCATGACCCGAGCCGAAGGCAGACGCTTAACGACTGAGCCACCCAGGCGCCACCTGATTTGAGGGTTTTAAGAGAATTTTGAACCAAGACATACAGGTATACAGAGACAAGGGTGAGTTTCAGTGGTAGGGTTTCCTGTAATTATCTTTAGAACCAAACTCAGTTCATGTCACTTACAGCGACCAAGTCACTTAACTTTCCTTATTCGGTTACCAGCCCTGTTTTTACAGATGAAGAAACTGGGGCACACAAAATTTAAGTAACTTGTCCACGGTCACTTGGTGAGCAACAGCCAGCAGGCTCTGGAATTAGAATCCAGACAAGAGGACTAGCCCCAAACTCATTCTCTCTACCATGGTTCCCCTGTATGCTATCTTTCCAGAACAGGGGGTCCTCAGTACTGGGGTGCCCAGGGGTTTCTGCTCCTCCATGAGAAAATGAGAAAAACAAAGTAAAAGAAGTGAATTGCTCATAAAGCTAAATATATTTTATTTAAAGTACTGTCTTTTTATTTTCTATGATACTATATCTGTTCTACTTTTATTTATTTCTGGTGATCTACTTTATTCCTTTCTCCCAACATGTTTTATTATGAAATTTTTCAAACATCGAGAAAAGTTGAGACAAGTACAATGAATGTCCATCTTACCACCCCCGCAACACACAGACCTAGATATAGTAATTGTTAACCTCCTGCCACATTTGCTTTAAAGAGATGGAACTTGATTCCCTGAAACATTAGGAGAGAGTGATTTTGTTTTCTTATGAAAGTCTTCAGGACTAAGTAATAAGGCTCATTTTCTCTAGGCCACACCTAGGCACTCTCCCCTGGTGAGCGAATTTCTATTGCAGTGACGTCTCCAAATCAGACCCTCACATTTGGAAATTTCATTTGTTTAATTTACATTTAAAGGCCTCAAGTTTCAATGTAGTTTTACTATATAACTGCTAAATTGCCACCATTATCGAAATTCTATTTCAGCCTAATTTCATTCCTGGCTACTTTCTGCCCCACAGCAAGAAGAATGACCCGCCAGGGAAACAGTCGTGTTGCCCCTAGTCACCCGAAAACTGTGGTGAGGAGTCCATTCTGTTTAAAGTCTTCCAACACCTGCTTAGAGTGTCTTATTTTGGCAGCCAAAGCTTCCAAGATGTCGCCCTCGGATGTTGCAATCGTGCAAATGAATTCTTCCAAAGATTCCAGGCCCTGGAGCCCAAGATTCACCCCAGATCCTGCCAGATGTGCACACGTGAATATGCCAGGAGAAGGGGACATAAAGAAAAGAAAAGAAACAAAGAAAAAAAGGCAATGACTCCAAAGCACTCAGCACAGTGCCAGGCACAAGGCAAGCTGTTCTTCTTAAATACTGTATCACAAGATGTGAGCTTTCATCACTGTTATGATTGGTGACTAGAAGTGGACTTTAAGCATTTTGAAATTCAACCATGAAGCACAACTCTGATTCTAGCTCTGACTTTAAAGCATAGGCATAATTATATGAAAGTTTTACCAGCATTACCACATACACCATTGTGACAAACACGTAGAGGTGGGTATCATTAGCCCCACTCTATATAAGAGATAAACTAAAGTTCAAATTAGCAAATTTGCTAATTTAGAGCACAGACTTGGCCACAGAGCAGAGACAATGCCCAGGTCTCTCAGGTCTAAAGTCTGTATTGTATTCTTAACCGCCTTGCTGTACCGCCTTCCTTGTGTCTTACAGGAAATCTGAACTGCTCAACCAAATGAACTGTGCTTATGTGCACTTATGGGATCTTCTAGCACACTTGTGGTAAATCGTTTTAGGAAAAAAAAAAACAAAAACATACTCTCCCTGACATTCCTAGCATTGCATCTCTCACCCTCTCCCACAACTTCTCCATAAAGCCTGTCTTCTGTCTACAGTGGGCACCTTGATCAGAGCCAGCTATTTAAAATGCAAATCTAAACAGCCACTCCTTAACTTGAAAATGATTTCCTGAGGATATAAAATAAAGCTGGTGGTGGCTTCCAGAGTAGAGAGCATTTCAGAGTAGTAGCAGCTAGCAATGAGAGAAAGGTTTTCACGGTATACACTTTGAATTTTGTACCTTGTGCTTGGATTATGTAGTCTCAAAAAATAATTTTTAGCTAAATGCATGAATAAATAAATAAATAAGACAAACATTTTCTTGGCTCCCCATCCCCTGCCTTCACTATCACTATGGTATCAAGTGCAAGTTCTACAGCCTGAACTTTTGTGAACTGGTCCCTGTTTCCATTCAAAGCCTAATCTACCTCCTTCCCCTTCTTATACTTGAGGCTGTTAGTAATACACATACACGGAAGCCTGCCCCTTTTCTCTTCTCTGCCTCTAATGCCCTTCCTTCCTTCAACCACATGATTCCTACTCTCCTTCTTCATCACCCTTTGTGTATTACAGACCTGTTTGACATCTATGGTTCTTTCACAGAATAATGTCTTTAAGTGTATAAAATACATAAAATCACAAAGGCAAGTATATTGAAATACAATTATTAAAATATTAACAAAATTGTAATATAATAATACCTGTACTTCGTTAATTTGCATTAAATATAGAGATCTGCTGGCAGGTCTATCAATCACCATAGTTTTATTTTTTTTTTAAAGATTTTATTTATTTATTAGAGAGAGAGATTATGAGAGAGGGAACACAAACAGGGGGAATGGGAGAGGAAGAAGCAGGCTTCCTACTGAGCAGAGAGCCTGATGTGGGGCTCGATCCCAGGACCCTGGGATCATGACCCGAGCTGAAGGCAGACGCTTAATGACTGAGCCACCCAGGTGCCCCTCAATCACCATAGTTTTAAAGCAGTGATTAGCATAAACAATTTTCCTCCATCCAAGGTCACAGACTCCTTGAGTTCTGTCCATCACAAGTTATGAACCCTTGTTCCCAACTTAGCTATTCCAGGCATGACCTCTCCCAGAAAGTCTTCCCTGAATTCCCAACAGAGCTAACTGACAGCTGTGCTAGCCAGCCTCCAAAATGGCCCAGTGGTTCCTGCCACCTGGTGTTCTCGCTCTCATGTAATCACCTCCCACACTAAAGAGGGCTGCCTGTGTATTGTGTAGGATATCATGGAAAGGATAATGTGACTTGTGAGCCTTCATCATAAAAGACATTGTGTCTTCCTCCTTGCTTTCCCAGGGATCACTTGCTCTGGGGACACCAGCCAAATGACATGAGGGTGAAGAACTGAGGTCTCCTGCTAGTAGCCAGTATTGCCTTCTTGCCATGAGCGAAACATCCTAAAAGCAGGTCCCCAGCTGTGATCAAACCTTCAAGTGCCTACAGTCTTGACTGACACCTTGATATAACTGCATGAGAGACCCTGAGCCAGAACCATCCTGCTAAGCCATTCCTGCAATCCTGATCCTCAGAAACTGTGTGAGATAATAAACATTCATTGTCGGTTTAAGTTCAGGGTAATTGGTTAAGCAGCAGTAACTACTATAATTAATACACCCTCCTTTTGTCTTCATATAGGTAGAATCACATATTTCCCTCCATGTAGCATTTAGTATGTAATATTGAAGTTGTCTGGTAATGTCTATCTCCTCCATGTCTGTTAGAACCATCAGATTAAACACTGCCCAGCTCCACTCATCCCAGAGTCCTTAGCATCCAGCATGCAGTCCAACAGAGACCTTTGCCTACAGAGACATTAGTCAAAGTTTATTCATCATCAAAGGGTTGGCAGCCACTGTTTTCCCTCTTCCATATCTCAACACAAGGGTAACTGCATTAGGCCTCAGTTTCCCCACCAGGAAAATGGGGGTAATGTCAATGTTTTCCTCTTGGGGGTGAGTTGAAGATTACATGAGTTCATGCACATAATAAGTTTCCATTCAATGATTATTGCTATTGTTAATTATTAACAAGTCATTGTGGGGTCCCTGAACATTAGTTTTTCCATCTAATGGGGCTAATGGTCCCCACTGAATCAAACACATACTATGTTCTAAGCACTGTGCTCAGCACTTAGTAGCAATTATGTCATTCTACCAGCCACCCGATGAGGTAGGTATAGCTATTTATCCCCACTTTACAGATGGAGAAATTGAGGCATAGAGAGGTAGAGCTGGTTTCCAAAGCAGAGAAGTGGCAGTGCCACACTAGAACCTAGTTTTCTCTGACTCTTCACCTTGGCAATGTATACATCACAGGCTCCAAAAGAAATCACAGTTGTAAACTTGCAGGCTGTAAAATCCCATTTTCAAACAAAGGATCCTTACTGCTCTTTGCTACTGTGCTGCCCTCCTTGGGCCCCAGAAGGGTGAAGGGCTGAAGGGAGACTGGAGTCTGGGAGGCTACTTCTGTTGCTCAGGTTTATACACAGCATCTCATTTCCTGCCTCCGGTCTCCATCTCCTTCGTTATGCTGACAAGCATACCCAGGCTAAGGACAGGAAATCCCCACAGCTGTTCCTGGAACCGGCACTCCTAAGAGGTGCTTAGCACAAGACTTGGTGTTTCAGACTCCAAATTTGAATAAATTTCAGGTACAGCATCTGTTTAATACATGTCAGTTCACTAGGCTCTGATTAATCATAAAAATAGATATTAAAATGGCTTACTGAAACTGGATAACATCTATCCCTAATAGATATTGGTATCTTGGGTGAAAGACATTTGATAAAAACCTAAAACAGAAGTGTCTTTAAAGTGAGGTGTATGCCTGTTGCACCTGGCAGCTGGAAAATGGATGTGATGCCTGGACCTCAAACAGCCTTCTTGGACCATGAGATGAGGTTTACACCCAGGGGTAGTGATGAAAGCCACAAAGAGGCTAGGTCCCTGACAATGCTATAGAACTCTTAGGCCTACTCTTTACTCCCAATTCCATATTTATATGAGAAAAATAAACTGCATGTATTTAAACCACTATTAAGTTGGGTGTTCTGCCACTTGATCCAAGAAGTTCAACTAATTCAAGAAGTTCAACCACACATGCTTCTTTCGCTTTCCACATTCCAGAATGTTCTTTTTATAATCTACTCTCTGCTTCAGTTGTCCTTAAATATTCACTTACCAAAACAAAATAAAAGTATGGATTTTTGCCATTTTAATGAGCTTTTGGGAGAAAGTGGCTATAAAAGTATGTATTCAATCTACTGTCTTGAATCAGAAATTTGCCCTCATGATATTTTTGAGAAAATTAAACAGTATAATGAATAGAAAATTCCCAGTACAATGGCTAACCCAGGGCAGACACTCAATAAATGACCACAATTATTATGTCTCATTATCATTGTTACCATTGTTATTTCAAATGCTTTCTCTGGTGCTCATATCTAAAGGCCATAATAAACGCAAATTGAAAAACAAAAGGCCCCGTGACATGTATGTATTTTATAACTGTGCTAATCCAAATCAACACACATTTATTATTTTTTCATAAATCAAGAGAATATTTATAGTGACAGGGAAATTTAAACAGCCTGATTTAGCTCCCCTAGGCAATACAGCGTGTTTTGTTGACTTAGCAGAAATAAAATGGATCACATGCAAAAAAGCCATTCCCCTGCCATCTCATTTCCTTCTGGGCTATGTACTTGGAACCATGATCAAATTCTTTCAAGAAAGTTCAGAGAGAGATGAACCAGGTCTGTTCCTCAGCACTGTGTGTGTCTGTGTGTGTGTGTGTGTGTGTGTGTAATGGAGGAGGTGAGGTCTCTTCCTCAGCACTGTGTGCCTGTGTGCCTGTGTGTGTGTGTGTGTGTGTGTGTGTGTGTGTGATGGAGGAGGTGATGGAGGCAGTGAGGGTGCCGTGGGCCCCCGGGCCTGACAGAACTGCACTTGAACCCTCATTTGACCTCCTACTTCCAGCGGGTGCTTGGGCAAAAATCTGAACTTCAGCCTCCATTTTTTCAGCTGAAAACACAAAAATAATTTATTTCCTTCCTCTTTCAAGCTCCAGATCTCCTTTAAAAAAAAAAAGTTCTCACCTTTTCATCTTCGCCTTTCTCTTTGTCCCAGTGCTTTCTACATCTCTAGCAACTGCTAAAAATAGACCTACAACCCAGCTGGGGGCAGCTGTGATAGGTGTTTAGCACCTGTGTGCAAGTCCCGCTCTGCCACTAGCTGGGTAATTGCTTTAGACCTCCGTTCCCCCATCCAGAAAGTGCAGGTAATGTTAATGTCTGCCTCTTGGGGAAGGGGGGGGGCGAAGATTACATGAGGTAATGCCTGCAGATGCTTAGAACAGAGCTTTCTGCATGGTACATGTAAAATAACTGTGCGCAAATAATACGTTGCAGGCACTGTGCTGAAAACTTCATGTGGATTACTGATCACAGAACCCCTGTGAGCTCATTGCTATTATTTTCCCCACATTGCCAGTGAGGTAGGGACAGGTTAGTAATTTTCCTAATTTATCCCTAGAGCATAAATGGTGGAATCCAGTTTTGAAATGAGGAAATCTGCCCCCACAGTCACTGTCTTGTCCACTGCTCTATGGCACCAATCTGAATCAGCTGTGGTGCTAAAGGTAATTAACTCAATTGTTGAAATGTCTTCAGTTTTTCGCATCAATTTAAAAAACATTAAGAAATTATTATGTTTGTTTTCTGTGTCAAGCATAGAAAATAGTGGCCAATATTACTCAGGTCCCACTAAGCACTCTAGACATTAACTCATTGAGGGAGCACCTACGTGGCTCAGTCGGTTAAGCACCTGCCTTCGGCTCAGGTCATGATCCCAGAGTCCTGGGATTGAGCCCTACATCAGGCTCCCTGCTCAGTGGGGAGTCTGCTTCTCCTTCTGCCTCTGTTCCTCCCCCAACTTGTGCTCTCTCTCTCTCAAATGAACAAATAAAAACTTTATAGACATTAACCCATTGAATCTCACAACAACCCCTATGAGGAGTACACTATTAATATCCCCATTATACAGATGTGGAAACAGAGGCTGAGAGAGGTTGGATATGAAGTATTAGCAAGTGGAAGAGATCTGGTGTCCCAACTCATACTGTGATGTCATACTGCATCTGAAGACATGGTCCCTGTCCTTAAGGAACTTAGAATCTGCCCAGGAAGATAGACCCTTGTCCCTGCTTGTCCTACTTCAGTCCCTGCTCCCTCACTACTCCCCACCACTTGCAGGCTCAGGGGAATATACTAAACAAATACTCAGAAACTGCCCTGCACGGCAGCTTACCCATGTCAAAGTTGAGCACTCGAGCTGCTTCCCCCTCCACGGTGACCACCCTGCCCTCTCCCTGGATGTAGGCTGCGGTGGCCCGCCTGTGGGACAGCACAATCTCAAACAGCCTCCCGCTGCACTGCACCCAAGACATCGCGGCGTCCCTCACGCGGGGCTCAATGTCCATCTTGTAGGCGTTGAACGCTTGGTGGAAGATGGTCTTCATGATCTACGAGGAGAGCGTAAGAGACTTGAGAGCCTGGGTCTCTGCTTCAGGAAACCCATCATCCAGGCCAACAAAACTGTGTTTCTCACCATGACTTTAACAACAAGCCAGGAGGGGCGTCTGGGTGGCTCAGTTGTTAAGCGTCTGCCTTCGGCTCAGGTCATGATCCCAGGGTCCTGGGATTGAGCCCCGCATCGGGCTCTCTGCTCCGCGGGAAGCCTGCTTCTCCCTCTCCCACTCCCCCTGCTTGTGTTCCCTCTCTCACTGTGTCTCTCTCTGTCAAATAAATAAATAAAATCTTAAAAAAAAAAAAAAAAAAAACAAGCCAGGAGACTAAGGGAACTTCTCACAATTGGTGCTGGTGGAAGACAGGAAAGATAATTAAACTGTTGTCTAAAATTTTGTTTGTGAAAGGTTAATAATAAGGAAAATGCTTAGGTACAATCCATATTTGGTTCTTAACCTGAGACCAGAAAAAAAAAATTACAACTCTATTTTGATCAACCTCTAAATGAAATTTAGCACTTCCTTCCATTGTGAAAGTAATCACAGAGGTACCCATGACTTTGTTTCCAATAAAAATGCTGGTGTTTTCAAATGACATTATAGTTGTTGCAGAAATTTCAAGCACTGTTTATGCTTATCACTTCTCTGAAATTAACCAAATTGTCAGAATTTATACCTTATACCCCTAGATCTTACATCATGCATTATTAAAGAAGCACATATATTCTACTCATGCATTTTTTGAAAATACATTGACAACTATATTTTATCATTTTCTTTGTTATTTCACATACTTTATCTTATGCATTTTTTTAAAGATTCTATTTATTTTTTAGAGAGCGAGCGAGAGAGAAACAGCATGAGAGGGGAGAGGGTCAGAGGGAGAAGCAGGCTCCCCGCTGAGCCTGGAGCCCGATATGGGACTCGATCCCAGGACCCTGGGATCATGACCTGAGCCGAAGGCAGACGCTCAACCATCTGAGCCACCCAGGCGCCCCTTATGCATTTTTGAAAACATAATCCTGAGGAAGTTCCTGTAGTTTTCTCAGGCTGCGAAAGGACTCCCCAGTGCAAAAGATGTCCGGATTTTATGTAAATTTTATATCAATAGTTGGTTTCTGACATTTCTTCCTATCAAAGAATTATCCTGTGAAGTTTGTGTACTTTTTCTATCCTCATTATTAAGACGTGCTGAGACACAGAGAGGGTAGGCAAGTTTCCAAAGATCACATAGTAAGTGGCAGAACTTGCCTCTGATATCAGGCCCCAACTCTTAAACCTAATGTTAAATGGCCTCTTAAGTTGTGTTCCCTGCCCTTAAGGAATTCTGCTGAGACAGACAGATTTGTTCTACCCGCTGAGACAGACAGATTTGTTCTACCCGCTTTACTGCCTTCTGCATACAACTCCATTTCCTTCCCTACTTCCAACCCGAGGAAATTTTCTCCGTCTGTTATCACATCACACAAAAAATAAAGGTAGATGTATTTTCATTAAATGCTGATAGTATATTTTGAATGGTTTAATCTAAGATCCTTTTTGGCAGACCCTAGATGAAGAGGGCACCTAAGTTAACTCATCCTATGTATAGATTAATTTGGCCCCGAATTTTAAAGATTGTATGGATTAGCTGGGAGATATGCTGCACATGCCCATTAAATTTTGGGGTGACTGAGTTGAGAAATTTCCTCCTGTGAATACCAATACACATTATTTCAGGAGGAAAAAAAAAAACTCATCCACACCCAATAAAGAACCCATCTCTGTGTTATAGTGCCAAGAGCTAAAGCAGAAGGGGAAAAACGGAACTGGGGAATGATCTGAAAACGCACCTAGAAGGGATATTAGCCTCAAAGACAGTGTCTTCTGTTAGCAAGTAAAAGGAACTTCCAAGGCGAAGCATTTCTGCAGGTGCATTGGGATTCATGCTAGTATGGACACCGGGATACCTGCTAATTGCTATTCCCCTCCTTCTTGCTAAGAAAACCCTGCATTTATCTGGCAGGAATGTGCACCACCCTGGGAAGGTGCCTACATCATCCAAGTTAATCAAGGCAACCCATTCTCTTTGCTAGTGATTGGTCAGGAGATAAGCATGTAACCCAGTTTTGGCCAATGAGATATTAGGGAAAGTCTTTTGAGAGTTTCTGGAAAGGTTTTTCCTCCTGGAAAGAGAAAAGCTCTGGAAAAGAGAGTTTGCATTCTCCTTGGAATTCTGTGGTGTAAAGACATGGTGTATGGAGTTGAGGCAGCATGGCAGAGACACTATTGGGACACTAGAGCTAGCAGGAAAGATGAACAGAAAAGCCTGGGTCTTGGATACCATTGCTGCATCACAGTAATCAGTGTCCTTCTGCTTGGGGCCACTTTGGGACAGCTACACAGTTTCTAGCAGCCAAGTGCACCCTAACAGATATGCACACTCGCTCCCTTGATGAACCCAAGATGGCCAGGAAAGATGGACTTTTAATGCATGTGGTCTGCCTCTCCATGTTGGCAGCCAACCAAGTCAGACATGGGTTTCAACTGGCCTTGGAAGAGCGTGCCATTCCTGAACAGCAAGCACACCAGGGTCAAGCATAACCCATTTCGGTAGAACATGGCCAAGGGGAATAAGCGTTAGTCTCTGACACCACCGATGCCCTAGATCTCTTTCAGCTCTCTGGAGTAACCAGGGTCTGGTTTGTCGTGGCCACCAATAAGTCAAGGGCTGTTTCTCTTATTGTAGCCTTCTTTGCGATGGTGTGTACTAGGGTGAGGAGGGAGTAGATGGAGAGGACCGAAATCTTCAGCATGGCCCATGCTGGCTGGCATGATCTGGCCCTTCTGGCTTGCCTCTCTCCAAACTCAGCTGCTGCCCCTCCACACTTTCTCTTTGCCCTATAACTACAGTGGTTTATGGCACCTAAATGCCTTCGTACATGCTGTTGTCTCTGAAAAAATTGTCCCCCATTCCTCCTGGCCTTAATTAAGACCTGAGCCTAGTCCCTCAAGACTCAGCACAAATAAAGGTTTCTCTAGGCAGCCTTCCCAGCCCTCCAGAATTTGTTCTAACTGTAGTTCATTTAATATCCTATATGTCTCCTGATTAGTTTTAGTTAAAAAAAATATGTTAAGTGAGTTACTCCTTTAATGTCTGTTACACCCAACAGAATGTTAATGACATTAAGCAGGAACTATGTCTTAGTCCTTCCAGTATCCCTAGAGCTTCGCATGGTGCCTGACACATAACAGGTGCTCAGTACATACTTGCTGAGCAAATGACTGCTCTCCAAAGAGAAGTTAAAATAGTGCAGACACTCCATCACGTAGGATGCTCTCAGATGCAATTAATGAATCACAACTAGAAGCCGCTTACACAGTTAGGACAAAATATCTCTGGTAACCAGAACGCCTGATTTGGAGTGTTTTGAGGGCTGCTAATTTAAGGACCCAGGTTCTTTTTATCTTTTCATCCTGCTGTTCCCTTCAGGGCATTGGCTCCTTTTCTTGCACCGGCTTCATTCATGGTTCAGTTTGCTGCCACAGTTCTAAAGTGAGAAGATAATACCCAGAGGCAGAAGAATGGAACATCTCTTCCTTAGAGGGAAATCTTCCAGGACACCCCTCCCTAGCCAGCATTGTGCCACATGCCCATCCTTGAATTAACCTTTGACTGGCAAGGGGGATGGCATTCTGATTATTGAGTTAGACCAAAAGAGAGTCACTCTGAGGCCGGGGGCGGGGGGGAGGAACCCAGTTGCATTGATTCCATGAACATAATCATGACAGTATGAGCAAGGAAGAAGCGGAGTGTGTGTGCCCGTGTGGTGCTGACGCTCAGAGTGAGCAGAGAAGGTTTATAGGCATCCGAAAATGCCTGCCACCCACCCTCATGGTGCATTCATAGGAGGAAATTCATTAGAAGAAACACTGGCAACAAAATACAGGGTGTAGCCAAGGAAGAAAAGTTTAATTCCAAAGAAAAAAAAATCACAATATGAAAATGCTCAGTAATGAATTCAGCACTTATAAAAGACCCTTTAAGCATCTCTCCCTTGTTAACAGTGGCTCCTAATTTATCCCTGCTCACCGTCGATACCTTTTTGGCTGATCTGACTGATAGGCAACTATAGTGATCTTCTAACAGTATAAGGCAAACACAATCAATGGAGATTGATTACAAAGCAGAATTGCAAATCTCTCCAAAAGTGTGAGCTTCCATGAAATTGATGCAGGTTATCTCAGAGATCTGCTTCAAGTGTAGGCAAAGGAACTCACAAAAGCACACTGGTTAACAACTGAGTTGAATAAAGGATGATAAGCACTAACATATATATATATTTGGATTAAAGGGCTAAAAAAAGGCTCCTGATAAAAATTCATGAAGTTCTTGAATATTATTTTTACCAATGAGACCTTCTTTATGTTCCTAATGTCCAAGTCAGTTGTGAAGGACAAGGTCTATAATGCTATCATACAATGTGGCAGGAAAAATTAACCATCCCCTTCCCCCCAAATTAACATCTGACTCATTTTTCATTCTAAAATTCTGCAGAGTTGCTACTATGGCCTACATTTGGGCAAATATCACATAAAATGAACTTACTCTCATAATTTATAACTACAGCTTCCCCTCCATGGATAACACAGTTGTGGTTGCCTTTCAATGGGGCTTAAGGCCACATTTTAAGAGAGCAAATGATTTTGAAATAATTAGGACCTCCAGTATGCTAAAATGATGATTATGAAGATTCTCTAGAAACATTCTTTATGATATGATGCTAAGTATAAAAACATGGGGCACCAAAGATTATCCAAGATAACTGTAACCATATAAAAATATTTATGTATTTGGATCAGAACTGAGGCAAAAATATAAGTGGGCTCATATAGGGAAATTAAAGCTAATTCCTTTTCTCCCTTTTCCTTTTCCCCCCCAAGTATATCTTATTCTTAATAAATTTTTTTTGTTAACAATAAGCCCAGGAAAATAATCGAATGTGCTTTTGATCTATTTAGTCAAGCACTGTAAGAGTGTTGTGTATTGATTAGGGACAGCCTTGACTTATGCTCCCAGGGCATGAAAGACAACCTCTAAGATGCCCCCAGGGACCCCCATCTTCTGGTATACACATCCTTGAGTTATACCTGCCCTTGAATGTGGACTTAATTGACCGACTCTCTTCCAAATAATGCAATATGGCAGAAGACATGGAAGGTCTCTTCCAAGATTAGGTCATAAAGACTGTGGCTTCCATCCTGGGTGTTTGGCCTCTCTCCCTCTTTGCTCACTCATGCTGAGGGAGGCCATGTTATGAGCTGCCTTACAGAGAGACCCAAGGGCAAAGATCTGCTATCTCCTGCCAAGAGCCTCATGAGGGAGCTCCATTCACACCCACATACACACACCCACACAAGGGCCCCAGTTAAGCCTTGGCAGGAGGGGAGACCTGGCCAACACCTTCACTACAGACTTAAAAGAGAGACGCTAAGCCAGAGGGAACCAGCTAAGCCACACCTAGATTCCTGACCCATAGACACTGAGACATCAATGTTATTATTTACCAATACTGCGCCTGGAAACATTTTTTTTTTTTAAATCTTTGGGGACAGAGTTACAGAACTGCTTTTTAGAAATCAATAAATGTCATTTATGTGTTTTTATATAATAGCAGTATTGATAGCAATCTTTATTTGAAAATAAACACATAAAGTGAAGTTTAAAGTATTCTGGAGTTTCTTAGATGATGAAAAACAAAGACTTCCCTACCACATTCTCTCTGTACTTACTGAGGGGCTGAGAGTATGGCGGAGAAATCTAACAACTTTGGAAGCAGAAGCTGGACATGCCAAAGCCATATATCGGTGGCGGAAGGTTCCATAGATTTTCAAGTGGAAACTTGGCTGTTCAACTGCCTGAGGCAAGCTCAGGGCTTCCTTCACTGGAGAGGCGACCTTGATCCCATAAGCAGAGAGATCCAGGTAGAGGTTGTGGGCTCGAATTTCTGGTGTGGGCACCTGGAGGGAGAAGCAGGTTAGGGAGATTATGGAGAAAAACAATTACGACAACAGAGCTTTCTGGCTGCTTCTGACCTCAGGCCTGGCATGGATTGACGCACAAGGTCATTGCTTGTTATTTCAACCAGCGTTGGCTGAGAGCCCAGTATGTGCTAGACATGGCGTTGGGCTCTGTATACCAAGATACAAAGGCTGCAGTCTCCAACTCTAAGTCTAGAGCCCAAACCAGAGTTAGAAGTATGGTGTAACAAAGTGGATAAAGAGTCAAGGTATGCCTGAGCTCCAATTCTCACTGCTTCTACCAACTATGTGATCTTATGTGTTCATTTGCCGCCATAACAACATACCATAGACCGGGTGGCTTAAACAATAAAAATTTACTTTCTCACAATTCTAGAGGCTAGAAGTCTAAAATCAGGGCCCTGGCAGGGTTGGTTTCTACTGAGGCCTCTCTCCTTGACTTGCAGATGCTACCTTCTCACTGTGGCCTCACATGATTGCCTCTCAGTCTGTGTGCCTTATGTCTTAATCTCTTCTTATAAGGATACCAGTCCTACTGGATTAGGGCCACACATAGGACTCATTTTATCTTAATCACCTCTCTAAAGACTTTTTCTCCAAATACAGTCACATTCTGAGATACTGGCAGTTAGGACTTCAACCTACAACTTTGGTGGTAGGGGGCATACAATTCAGCCCATAAATCGCTCATCTGCTCTGTGCTGAAAAAGTCAAAGACTGTCTGGGACTGAAAATCAACTTGTACTGAAAAAAGAGCAATCCTGCCACTAATCTAGCAGGGAGAGAAGACACAGATAAATGACTGCAAAATTCACAGGACACATTTTCTCTCAAGATCAGGTAGCAGATATAGGATGCCATACGATTGGGAACCATTACTTTGGGGGCTGGAAGATATAGTATCTTCCCATGCCCACTTCTCAAGAGTAGTACCCAGAAAATAGTAGGCACTCAATAAAGGCTCAATGAGTGAATGAATGTATGATTATAAATATACATAAAATATAGTATAGGTAGTTGGGTAATAATCAACTCCCACGATCCTTGAATATAACCTAGTTATTTAAGTGCTTGTCTTCACAATGTTAAAATGGAGCAGATTTCTTGCTCAAATGGTACCAATGACTGTGTCTCTTCCAATTTTTTTTTTAACCCACCAGTTAGCAGTCCTTGTTCTGCCTGAGCAATTAATAAAGTCAGGAGTTTTCTTCTCTCAATTATTCTATACTATCTTCGGGGGGGGGGGGGGGCGGTGGGAATGAGCCTTTGGTGAAAGCACCAGAATGAGTTTGGGATGTGAGCAACAAAACCCTTCATCAACAGATGAACGAGTCAGCAGAATTTCTGTTACTCATGCCATCTCCTGCGTTACTGCAGTGCTTCTCAGACTCTAACGAGTACCAAAATCATCCAGAGGTCTCATCAAAACACAGAATGCTGGGAACCACTCTCCATAGTATCTGATTGTGAGGCTCTGGAGTGGGCCCTGAGAATCGGCATCTCAGCTGGTTCCTGGTCATGCCAATGCTGCTTGTCTAGGGAGCAAACGGTGAGAGCCAAGGAACTACACCAAGGTTTCTCAGCTCTGGCACTACTAACATGGGGCCCAGATAATCCTTGGGGGTAGGGTTGGTGCTGTTCTGTGCATCATAGAATATTTAGTAAATATCCCTGCCTTCTACCCCCCAGATGCCATAGCATATTCCCCTCCTAGTGTGACACCCAAAAATGTCTCCAGACACTACCAAATGGACCCAGGGTACAATCATCCCGCATTAAGAGCCACTGCTCTATAGCATTTTCTTCTACTGTTTGACTTTCAGATTCAACTGCTGATATGTACTTCCATCTCTGCATCCAGGGTGGCAGAGATGAAGTTTGAACAATGAAAGGTAATATTCATTCAATATGTAATAGATACCATGCATTGGCCAAGACTTTTGCATACATTATCTAACCAAATTCATACAATAAACATTGAAGTAGGTACTAAGATCAGTGACATTTTACATTTGAAGGAATTGAGGCACAGAGGAGTAAGGTAAACTATATTGTGTAACCATATGGATCAAGAACTGATTGTACAATATGTGTAAAAGCCTCTGGGGAAAGCGTTATCATCCCCATTTTAAGATGCGGAAACTAAGCCTGGTTTCTGGACTAAGGCTTAGAGAAGCTGAGGAAATCATCTGGGTTGCACACCCAGTAAAGGGTGGAGCCAGTCTGGTTCTAGAACCTGTTCTTCACCTTTGCATACCTTTTTTGTTCTACTTTATCCACTTTGGGGGGAAAAACAGATGAGAACAAAAGCTGGATATAATTGTTAATAAGGATTGGGGTTTGCTCTAGATTTCAGTCACCCATGGTAACCTTGAGTCCCTTTAAACTTGACAAAAGAGAAATTACTAGTCAAAACACTTGTCTGCAGAAAGACATTCCTTAGTTGGAAAGAGTTCTTGTAGTCAGATTTCTAGAGACTCCCTTTTTTTTCTGAGACGAATCAGTATTCAGACACTATTACTAACTCAAGTCCAAAGTTTATTCCTATTTACTCAAATATCCTCCAATGTCCTTTCTCTGTCCTGTGAGCTCATCGAGGACACCACTTTCTATTTAGTTGTCATGTCTCCTTACGTCTTCTAGACTGAGTTTCCTTGCTTTTAATGACCTTGACCATTTTGAGGAATGCTAATCAGTTGTTTTGTAGAATGTCCCTCAATTGGGATTTCTCTAATATCTTTCTCATAGTTAGTTTGGGGTAATGGGTGTTTAGGGAAAAGGCCACAGAGATAAAGTGCCATTCTCATCACGTCATCTCACGGGTACCTCCTACCACCATGACTTATTGCTGTTAACGTTGACCTTAATCTCCTGGCTGAGGTCCCGGTTTCTCCACTGTAGTTACCCTCCCCTCCCCGCTTTGCCCTTTCCATACTGTCCTCTCTGGAAGGAAGTCACTGTGTGCAGCCCACACCTAAGGAATGGGAGAGATGCTCCACCTCCTTGAGGGCAGACTACATACAGACATTATCTGGAATCACTCTGGGTATTTTTAAACATTCTTTTGTTTCCTTTCCAATTCCTTGTACATAATAAAGGTTTATGAAATGTTTTTGAGTGAAAGAATAAGGAAACATTATTAGAGCTAGCATTTTGTTCCACTTATTCATTTCTCCTGAACCAATAGTCTATAAGAGAACTTTTTCTCTGAACTATGGATGACTTGTGAGTCTATAAGCCTTCAAGGGCAGAAACCAGGCTTAGCTGTCTTTGTGGGATAAGGTCTGACAAACCGAAAATGTGGAGTCTGACATTTTAAAATTTGTATTTTTTTTTTCTTGCATTTTTTTTCTTGATCAGTAATCAGTTTTCTGGCTTTGAAATTGTACTATATTATATAAGCTACTACCATGGGGGATCCTTGGGTAAGGTTACATGGCAGGGGAAGGGGGTTGCAATCAGGAAAAAAAAAAAGTCTATAAATACTCCTGGGGCAGGGGATGATAATGGAAAGCAAAGCTGAGAAACACTCCTCCCAGATGACGTTCAGTAGGTAATATAAGAGGACCAGTCTGAGAGCTTGGTAGAATACATGGCTAAAACAGGTGTCCAGGGAAAATCAGAGATCTG
Organism: Neomonachus schauinslandi; assembly: GCF_002201575.2. Taxonomy (NCBI): domain Eukaryota; kingdom Metazoa; phylum Chordata; class Mammalia; order Carnivora; family Phocidae; genus Neomonachus; species Neomonachus schauinslandi. The sequence goes on along the minus strand of NC_058418.1, from coordinate 49,846,266 downwards.
GTCCTGTTTGCCCATTTAAGAGATGAGGAGAGTAAGACCAAAAATGATGTGAGTTGACCTTGAGCCCTTCAGTGAATTTATGGCAGACCCAATACAAGAAATAGTAGCTTCCGAGGCCAAGATTATCTCTCCTTCCACTTATGTAAGGAGAGCATTTATCAGATTGCTGTTATGCACCTTCTTTCCCGGTCATGCTCCCAACATTCATCAGAATAATCATATGGTTTCACTCATGTGTGGAACATAAGCAATAGCACGGAGGACCATAGGGGAAGGGAGGGGAAATCCAAAGGGGGAGAAATCAGAGAGGGAGATGAACCATGAGAGACTATGGACCTCGAGAAACAATCTGGGGGTTTCAGAGGGGAGGAAGATGGAGGAGGGGGTAACAGGGTGCTGGGTATTGAGGAGGGCACATGCTGTGATGAGCACTGGGTGTTATACTTAACTAATGAATCACGGAACACTGTACCAAAAGCTAATTATGTACTATACAGTGGCTAACTGAACATAATAAAAAAATTAAAAAAAAAAAAAAAAAGAAGTACATATGCACCAGCCCAACTTGGCAAAAAGAAGCAACAGAATCCATCATGGCTCAGAGTTTGTGGCCAATTTCCGAGGGACTTCAAGCCCCATGACTTAGCTAAGAATTTGTTAAATGTTTAAGGGCTTTTTGAGCAGAAAGAAGGTCCTGAAAAGTTTGAGGTATGCACTGACTTGCTTTAAGAGACATTTTTATAGAAGTACTCCTAAAAGAGCAATCTTCCTTATACTCTAAAATTATGCAGAACAGAATTTTAAAATGCAGTTACCCCTGATGAAAACCTATTACATTGATGTGATTACAAATGATCTTTGGAAGTTCTAAGTATGCATTTACAGGATCTGCTAACTGGAATGAAGACAATCATTAAGACTAACCAATTACCTCTTTTACTTGTCATATTACAACTGCTATGCTAATAAACTCAAACAGTGAGCCATTAAAAAAATTGTTCTTTTTTCCTTCTCTTTTGTCAGTGTACAAATCATGCAATAGAGCAAAGAGACATATAAGGACAGGGGGAGAAAACTAGAATTCTGTAAATATACAACATTATAACTGAGCAAGCAGTACCTTATGACAAACATGCAGCATGTTCAATTAAATTAAATACAAGTGGAGGAGGCCCAGACATCCTTCAGCAGTAATCAGAATGGCACAAAGGCAGTCATCAGGGTTCATGGGCAGATCTGACTTTGGCAATGTAGAGGCTACAGGTCAAATTTGCAGCTGCCTGTTCGTAAAAAGTGTTTTGCGGGAACGCAGCCACGCCCACTTATTTACATACTGCCTGTGGCATTACATATTCCCTTTTGGTAGGAGATAGTAGCCTCTTGTCTCCAGAGAAGGAGAATGTAATTAGATCCTTTGTGATTTGAGAATTTAAAAAGAAAAGTCTGCCCAGTTCAGAGGTGTGCATCCACCAGGGAAATGCAGAGGGGTGGGATCCCATTTGAAGCAGCTGGACACTGGAACCACTCTGGCTGGGGGTTGGGGGTAGGGTGGGCCCCCTCAGTTGAGAACGGACACCCCGGGTGTGCTCAGAGGAACTCAGCGCTGGAGGAGGAGTTCTGCCCTCCCTGGAGGGGCCCCTGCTGGGGTCAGCTGGTCTGCTCAGTCCGTCTCACTAGCAGCTCAGACGCCCCCTCCATCAGGCTAGCCCTGCACACAACTTGAGCCACAGCAACCACAAGGACCAGTAAGAAACGGGGGAAGAAACAGGCCACTTACAGCCCAATTCCCCTCTGTTTGGGGTTGTACAGGTTAACGAATCACCTTCTGTTCCAGAGATGAAGCTAGAAATAGTCTTTTTCCTGTAAAATGAATTAAGCCCAGAGAACTCAGCTTTGTGTGGTCAAACACATGAAATCTTGAATGCCACCTCTCCTCTTCAGGAGACCCAGCAGGGAAAAAAAGGAAGCTCCTCAGCCAAAGAGCAGAGTTAAGGATCTTGCAGTTCCAGAAACTGTGTAACCAGGAAGAAGGGGAAAGGGCTGAGCCGCTGACCGCGTGCAGGCTTCTCTCTCGGGTTTTTTTTCCAACACCAAGCCAACTCTCCAACACCAGCTGGGTACCCAACAGTTCCACTCAATTCTGACACTAACCTCCCAGAATTCACATAGACTCCACAGCTCAAAGGTCAGTCCCATTAGACTGATCCCACTTGAGACACCAGCCACAAACAGGGTGCCCAGGCTGCCCACACTTCTTCCTGACCCATGACCCCCCTCTTCAACATTTGCTGCAACAACTCACAGAAATTCTGGGAAACACTTTACTTAGGTTTACCAGTGTTAAATTAATTGAACAAGGAAGCCATTACACTGAGGTGACTCTAAAACCTTGGTGGCTTTAGGTGAACAAACCAAAAACTAAGCCAGTAACCGCCTCAAGGTTAGGAAATCAAAATGCTAAGGACAACCAATCACAAACGGCCAACGAGGTTTTAAATTGTAGCCAATCAATAATAGCCTTACTTTGCTTCCAGCTTTGCTCTACAAAGGCCTCTCCTCCCGAGCTCCTGTTGGGAGTGCTCCTAAGCACGCCTGTTTGGTGCTGCTTGATTCAAATCGCTTTTGCTCAAATAAAGTCTTAAAATTGTTAATGTGCCTCACTTTATCTTTTAATCGTTCTGGCGTCAGAGAAGGAATCCAAGGAGACCCCCGACATCCCCCAGGAGCAGGGGCAACCAGGTGAGGGTACCTGCTGGGTCCCTTAGGTTCGCTGCTCTGGCTGCCCCAGGAGGTAGTGGGCACGTCCTACTTGGAGCCTTTTGTGTTACGAACTTTCAGACCATTTGAGCATTTTTTGTTGTTTTTTTTTTCCCCAGACGGTCCGCAAACCAGCCGGGAGTCAGACTGGGTCTGACTCAGAACGTGGATAGGTCCAGTATCAGACGGGTTCCGACTTAGAAACCGAATGGGTCCGGGGTCAGATTGGTTCCGGGTTGGACTGGTTCCGACTTAGAAACCGGATGGGTCCGGGGTCAGACTGGTTCCGGGGTTGGACTGGTTCCGACTTAGAAACCGGATGGGTCCGGGGTCAGACTGGTTCCAGGGTCGGACTGGTTCCGGTTAGAAACTGGCGTGGGTCTGGAGGCAGAGTGGTTCCAACTACTCCAACTGGACTGAGTGCGGTGTGAGTCCTCAGGTAATAAAATTTTGTTTTAAGGCTGAACAAACAGGTTAACCTTACCGAAGATAATCTTGAGTTACAAGTAGCCACAATGGAGAGGTTTTAACCTATATGAGCTTACCCATTTACAGAGTTCCTTGGAGAAAAAGGGGTCTCGATCAGGCACTCGATCTAAAGGAAAGGGGAAATTGTTTCTTACTCTGTAGTTTCTGGTGAGCAGGATGAGACCTGCTGGGACACCCACCCCACTCGCTCTGGAGCCTGAAGGCAGTGTCCTTGGAAAACTGGCAGAAGAAGGCAAAGCGTAAGAATTCTTAGGAAAAACAGGGATCCCAGATCTTTATCTGGGGTGCCTGGTCGAGAGAGGAAGGTAAAAGTCCGTGTTTTCGCTTCCTTGCCAAATTCCCATTGGCAGAAAAAAAAAAACATTGGTTCTCGATCCTTTCTATCTCCAGCACAGCTCTTGCTGTCTCGTTTGTCTCATTTTGTGTCCTGAGAATTTGGCTTGGCAACCGCCAGGTTGGAGGCCCCCCAAATACGGCTGGATAGAATGTGGGCTGTACCCCGTTTATGGCTGCAGTTCTACCAACTGTTGTTAGCTCTCGAGGGGATTGTCTCAATCTTTCTTTCGATTTTCTTTGGTAGTGGCTCTGGATCTTGGGTGGGCAGTATCCTTTGCATCTTCTTTGGGGATCTTCTCTTACATCCTTTGGGGACCTTCTCTTGCCAGGAACATTTACTGTTTGTCCCAAGTGAAACTGACAATATATTCCAAAGGATGTTTGGTTTTGTTGTTGTTGTTGTTGTTGTTTTTAAGTAGCTCTATGGTCAGAAGTTGGCCAGATTGGAAGCTGATATTCAGAGCCTAGAGAGAGGAACTTTTTTAAGGCCTTTTCCCCTAAGCTAAAATGAAACTGTGTACCCAGAGGGAAAGAAAAGCATCCTGAAGCCTTTGTGGAAGAATTTACCGAAACATTCCAAAGAAACATAGCTCTAAATCTACAATATAGGATTTTTAAAAGTATTTCTTTTTTAAAAAATTTATTTATTTATTATTTTTAAAAGATTTTATTTATTTATTTGACAGAGACAGAGAGAGCAGGAACACAAGCAGGGGGAGTGGGAGAGGGAGAAGCAGGCTTCCCGAAGAACAGGGAGCGGGATGCAGGGCTCGATCCCAGCACCCTGGGATCACGACCTGAGCCGAAGGCAGACGCTTGAAGTCTTAAAGCCACCCAGGCGCCCCTCTTTTTTTTTTTTAAATTTAATTTAATATTTATTTATTTATTTATTTTAAGTTAGCTCTACACCCAACCTGAGGCTTAAACTCATGACCTGGTTATCATGAGTCACATGGTCCACTAACTGAGCCAGCCGGGCATCCCTAGAACATGGGATCTTTTGATTTCCATCTTAGTTGAAGAACTTCTCCCTGATATAAAGCAAATGGAGGAAAATGTAGTTGGATAGGTAGGTCAGTATCTTGATAGGATATCATTCAGGTTGGAACCCAGTGCTGTGAGGAATTAAAAATAACTGCTTGTCTTACAAATCCAGTCTTTACAAGAACAGAAATGTGGTTGTAGAAACAATTTAAAGCCCACCTATCCTCTTTACCAATCCCCAGACCTCTCCAGTTCATCTCAAAAGACTTGCAAATATTGTAAAAGATTTGGATTTAGGAAACAAAAGCCCTTTGTGAGAAACTTTTATCTTTTCTCTGTGCCTTTGAGGTATCAGTGTTGTACCTTGTCTTCTCCAGGAACCCTGAGCCAGCTCTTGAAATGCAAACTTCAGGGAGGTAATTCTTGTCAGGAAAAAAACAAACAAAACAAAAAAAATCCTATTTGGGAAATAAGATGGATGAAAAACCTTAAAAGTCTTTCCCACAATTATTAGGAAAAGCTTTAGCCATCCGAGCAGGTAACCTTAACTTACTTAATCTGTCAGAAACACAATTTGAATCCAATTGTTCTTTTATAAACTAGTGAGTTGTGCATTACTCTACTTGTATCCTGGCTAAAATTTTAAAATGAAAGTGATAAGATCTCTGAGTTTATATACATTTATGTGTGTTTATGTATATATATATTATAGATATGTGATACTTTTCTACCCATGGACGGTGTTACCAAAATTGATTTGTAAAGAGCTCTATTACATTGGCTTAAAGACAAATAAGCATTTATGTAAATTAAGTATACTCTCAAATATAGAAGTGAACCCAAGTGGTTTTCAATTTCATGTGATCTAGGATATTCGGAAAATAAAACCTAGTTTAAATTTGTTGATTTAATTAAAACAGGCATATCTCTAAAGTTATCAGCATTGATATAATACTTTTATTCCATCTAGTTTAATGAAAGATTATCTCCGTTACAAAATTTGTCAGCAAAAAAGACAAGATGATGGTTAGCTGGTTAATGTGTCATGAAATTTTTATGCATAATCTAAGAATAGTTGTTAAGAACAAGTAAATAGATGTAAGTAAGATAAAAGTTCATAAATAAACTTTTCACCAGTAATGAGGCTTTATGGTATGTCCTCATAAAAATAGTTTCCAAAGCCCTTTTGGTAACTTGAAACCTTAAAGTTGTACTGAGATAAGCTAAATCATGGATATTAATGAATATCTAGATCATTTCCCAGAAAGATAAAACACTGAAACATTAATTACTGAACATGGTTTTATTACCCTGGGCTTCCTTTTACAGAGAAACTAAAGATACTTGGGCCTACTAGTAAACATGGGTAGTTATGTGCCACATTGAAAAATTTACTAGGAGGAAGAATATACTTCTAGAAATTGTGAAATATATTTATAAATTTGCCAATCCACAGAATGCTAGTGTAACAGTCCACCATTGCTTATTTCTTAATTTTCACCAGGAATTAAGGATTCTAAGGGCAAAAATTCTAATCAATATATTGATTCAAACTACTTAGGAAAAAAAAAAGATGAAAAGAAACAACTGTATACAAAAAATCAGTAAGGAAAGTAGAATGAGTGATTGTTCCAGAATGAGAAAGAGGAAAAAAACCCAGACAAAATTAGGATGGATGGGAAAAAGTTGTAGAAGGTTTATGGGAGACGAATCTTGGAAACAGAATTTTATGTATGGCCACACTGATTAAAATGGGAATGTGGTTGTTTTAAAAGAATGAGTTTTAATTATCAGAAGTATACTTACGCAAAATTAGAATTTGGTCTTCTTTCTATTAAAAGGACAAAGTTGTCTTGGAGTATTGGTCTGCGCTTGGTAAAAAATTGTGAAAGGCTTTTTGTGTTTTTGGGTTTTTTTTATCTTTTGGGTAACCTACCTGGAAAGCAAACATGTTGTGTGTCACCAAAATAATTTACTGTGCTTCACATTATTTTTATTGGTTCTTTGATTACATAAGAAAACCCAGTCTTGGGGTGCGTGGATGGCTCAGTCTGTTAAGCGTCCAACTCTTGATTTCAGCTCAGGTCATGATCTCAGGGTCATGAGATTGAGCCCCACATCACACTCCTCATTCAGCACGGAGTCTACTTGAGATTCTCTCTCCACCTGTCCCTCTGCCCTTCCCCCTACACACTCTCTCCCTCTCTCTCATAAGTAAATAAATAAAATCTCAGAAAACCCAGTTTTCTCAATATTAAAAGAGCTAAATTTTGTTCACAACTGTGTAACCTTCTATATTCACCTTTAAAATCTTCTATTGTCATGTTGGTGAAATAGATAAATATATTTCGTAGTGATCTGAGATCCTGTTTAGGCCAATGTCACATCTTTTGACATTTTGGCAATTTACCCAAATCGAATTCGAAATGGAGTCTTTTTGACCTAAAAGTAACTTTGAGATTTGAGGGTCCCTGGACACATCTTACAGAATTTGTCTCTAATCTTGTAAAAGAAAGATGTTAAACTAATTAGGTGTGGTAAATTATAAGGGATGCCTTGTCAAATAAGAAATAATGATAAACATTCTTAGGTTATATGTGAATGGATGTATGTCCCAGAAATGGTTTAAAGTTTCTAGAAATTTGTCAGTACTCATTGTCCAATTATCCTAGATTATTTGTATGTCACAAAAATAATGACATTTCCTTATCAAATGTCCTCTCATCAGATCTTTAACCATGGCCATGGTTTTCTTTTTTTAGTCTTTTTGTACAGACAGTTAATTTTTTGATGCTTTTGCAAGGGTGCTTCATCTTCAGAGAGATTCATGGAAAGGCCTCTGACCAGCACTCTAGCATACAGGTTTCTGATAACTTTAAGACCTAAAACTGAACTGGGTAAGAATTTTCAGAATGAATGGAAAAACTGGTTTCAAGCAGAACAAGAACTAATAAGATGGGATTGAATGAACTGATGAGGATGCTTATCACTTTTTTGCAAGTTTTTCTTTGAAACATTGCTGGCTCCTTAATATTTTATTTTTATAGAGACCAAAGGAAGTATAGTTACTAAGGTGCATTTTGTGATGACTGAGACCTCCAAACATGGTCTCAAGGACTTCTATTAATATAAGTTTGGAAGCCAGACGTACGCCCCCCAACATCTTTGGACTGTTTAAACTCCTGTGGTTCTTTGAAACTTGTGAGGTTGGAAAAGCAAGGCTTCAAGTGGGAACCTTTGAGATAAGGCAGGTTGGCCCAAGTAATTCATTTTTACAATGAAAAGTTGGCTCTTTTTATCCTGGTTGAAGGCTGACATGACCACCATCTCTCAGTTTGGACCACTCTGGTTAATGGCTAATGTGTGTAAGATAACTGATCAGTTCCTGGAAGAGTGGGTAATGGATTCTCTGACCAGTTTTGTTTGAGATGATCCATGTTTGCCCAAAGACTGAGCATTCTGGGTTGATGCCAAGTCACGTTCATTGCATCGTTAGCACAGATTGATTGGAGAAGTCACAGTCCCTAACACTCCCCATGCTGATGACTCAGCCTGTGGAGTTGCCATTGTGCCGTCAGATGGGAAGATCACCTGGGCAAATATCCTGGAAACCACCTGGTTCAGTGCTCTTTGTAAATAGGCTCTCAGAGGCAGAACAGACTTGTCTGTGGACCGTAAATGAACTAATAATCAACCTGTCAGCTTAGTATTGAATAAGTGGGAAATACAATGTGAAAGACCCTCTATGGCTTACCTGTCTCTGGTCCAGTCTTGTGATGGCGGCATTATTTCCATAAGCATTGCAGGATTCCACCACGTAATCTGGACTGAGCCCCAGCACAGAGCAGGTCTCCCCATGGGAGCCATCAGCCACCACAATGATTTTGGGCCACTCTGGTACCACCACCTTCCTCATAAAGTTATCTGTAAACTAAGACACAAAGATGGGCTGGTGATGAACAGAGCATGCACTGACATACAATGACATGGATGTTTTCTGTTGATGAACGAGGCAGTGACAAGCAAACAGACTTGGCTGTTCTGTTTGTTGCTGCTACTATTATTAACAATTTTATTATTCACAATAATGGTATTAACTCTTAGAATTTTAACTGCAGTTTTGTAACTATTTCTTATCCTAGGCATGCGCTAAGAGTTTTCCATGTATGCTTGCATTCAGCCTCAACAATTCTATGAGGTGGGCATTATTATTAGGCCCATTTTATAGATGAGAAAAATGAGGATTGGAGAAGTGAAGTAATTGTCTGATATCAAAGAGCTCATAAGTGTCGGGGTCCTAACTGAACATAGATATCTTGTTTTAAAGCCCATGTTTTTTGCCATTGCTTTGGTAGGTGCTAGAGATGCAGAAAGGAATAAAACACAGTGTCTGCCCTCAGACCTAGAAGGTTAGATACTCATTTGCAGAAATAATTGTCAGAGAAGAATGTAATCTTTTGCCCATTTTAAAGTTGGGTTGTCTTTTATTGTTGAATTGTAAAGGGCTCTACGTATATCCTAGATACAAATCAGATACATGATTTGCAAATATGTTATCCCATTCTGTTGATTGCTTTTGATTTTTTTGGTGGTGTCCTTTGAAGCACAGACGTTTTCATTTTGATAAAGTGTGATTTGTCAATTTTTTTCTCTTGTTGGTTGAGCCATTGCCTAATCCAAAGTCACAAAGATTTACACCTATGATTTCTTCTAACAGTTGTATAGTTTTAGCTCTTACATTTAGATATTGGACACTTTGTGAGTTGATTTTGGTATATGGTGTGAGGAAAGGTTCTAAACTGAGTCTGATGCATACAGCTAGCTATCCAATTGTCCCAGCATCATTTATTAAAAAGATTATTTTTCCCCATTAAATGATCTTGGCCCCCTTGTCAAAAATCAGTTGCCCATAAATACACAAGTTTATTGTTGGACTCTCAATTTTATTCCATTGATCTATATCTATCCTTATGCCAGGATCACACTGCCTTTATTACTCTAGCTTTGTAGTAACTTTTGAATTTGGGGTATGTGAATTCTCCAGGTTTTTTTTTTCTTTTTCCGGATTGTTTTATCTACTCTGGTTCCATACATTTCCATATGAATTTTAGGATCAGCTTGTCAATTTCTATATGTCTTATGTCTTTTTCTTCTGCCAAGGAGTCAGCTTGGATTTGATCCTGATAGCATTGATTCTCTGGATCCATTTGTGGATTCTGGGAAGGCCTCACCCTGTGACAAAACCTATGCTAAGCATTTCACTGGCTTTACATCATTGCATCCTCAAGGAACCTAATGATATAGGTACAGTTACCATGCCCATTTTATACATGGAGACAATGAGGCTTTTAGAGTTGTCAGAAGTCAAGTCTCTTGAGAAATAGATTCAGAGACAAGATTTTCATGCAGCAGGTTTATTGGGGGGTGTCCTCAGGATTAACATTTGGAGGGCCAGAGGGAAGCTGTGTTGGGTGGAGAGAGTACTTGAAATGGGATGCAGTTATAACAGAGGTCTCAGCTGATCCCATGGGGAGACCAAGGGCCCAGAACTGAGTCAAGGGGCCTCTTCTTTGTCTCTCATCATCAATGTAGGCTGCCCCAGGAGAGGCATGACCTTGGGTTAAACACCTCCCTCCAGTCAAGGACAACTCATCAGGAGGGACTCCTGTAGCAACCAGGAGCAAACACTTCCAGCAACTGGGAGAATGAGTACCTGCATCCTAGAAGGTGGATGTGGGCTACCCCACAGCATTTACGACAAGGCAGTTATCGCTTGTCCTAAGTCATGCAAAGAGTAAATGGCAAAGGGTAACATCTGAGCACTGTCAGTCTCACTCCAGGCTCCTCACTCTTAACACTCACACTAAATTCACTCATTTGCAGAAATTCAGTTAGTGTTGGAATTACCCAAAACATCCCTTGCTGTGGACTGAATGTATGTGTCCCCCCCCCAAATTCATATGTTGAAGTCATAACCTCCAAGGGTGGGGCCTTTGGGAGGTAATTGAGTCATGAGGGCAGAGTCTTCATGAACGTGACTAGTGTTCTTATAAAAGAGACCGCAGAGTTATCTAGCCCCTTCCATTGTATGAGGCTACAGCAGGAAGTCAGCAGTCTGCAGTCCAGAAGAGGGTTCTCACCAGAACCCAACCATAGTGGCACTTTGATCTTAGACTTCTAGCCTCCAGAAGTGTGAGCAATACATCTCTGCTGTTTATAAGCCACTCAATCTATGGTATTTTGTTATAGTAGCTCAGATGGCCTAAGACATCCCTGAATTACATCCTCAGCTACACTCGTTCCCAACATCGAACTTGTGACTTTTGAAGTGTCTTAGTTTAAGGTCTTGGGGAGGAAATCTTACACTGGGGTCTCAAGACTCCCAAACTGTGAAATGGAGCTAAAGCTTCCCCTTATTAACTCTGCTTAGTGAGAAGTGTGGATGCTGTCTTGGTGGTCTGGGCTTACAGAGGTAGAGTCTTTCTGATGGCCAAACCTGGCTCCTCAGCTCACCTCACTTCCAGAAGAGGAGCCTGTAAACACTCTCTTTCCCAACAGTTGATCTGTGAAATTCAAGGAGTCTTCTGAGCAATTTAATAAGGACTCATCTTTCCTTGATTGTCAGCATGGCAAGCCTACAGATCTTGTACTCTGGGAGCTTTAAGTTGCTTTTGAGGGCACAGCTGAGTCTCCACAATCAATGCAGTTTGACCATTTGCTCTTGTTTTGTCAGAAGTCCATAATGGGTTAACAAACATCTGATATATGGCTACAAAATTTAGACTTAGAGTTTCAATGGGTTGAAACAGAGGATTCTAAACTGGAGTTTACGAGGCCCCTGAAACTGGGTGCCATGTGGCTGGTGTATGTGCATACATGCGTTTTATGGGAGGAGAGCTCAAGCTTCCCTGATGGACTTCATAACCCCCCCCCCAAATACAGGACCATTGGTTTAAAAAAACCCAAGCCATTTTTCCCCCTTTTTTGTCACTCATATATCCATTTCTTGATTTTTCCTGGTCTTGCTGAAGGTTGGTCTTGAGTTGATACTCATTCTGGAACTCTGGTGTGTCATGCAGATAACAAAATGGAAAACTGCAATCCTTCATAGCACCACGCATCTGGCAATTAAACCATACACCAGTGGCCCAACTCTGGTCTTTTCTGCTCATCTGAGAGTTGGGCATTGTGCTTTTGCCTTGTTTTAAAATACCTGTTTGTGTTTTAATCTATCCTGCAAATATTTCCATAATGTATTATACCAAGCTATATGCAGAGTCTACGTGATGTACAGAAAAATAAAAGTGACTGTAATCTCAATAGGCCCTTAGTCTGTTTGAGACTTAAGTAGAAGGAGGGGGAAGTGAACATCTATTGAGCATTTTCATTTTGTCAGGCTCCTAAAAGCATATATTATCCTATTTGCATCTCAACAATCTGAGATTGCTGTTGTCCATTCCCTCAACTGACATTTTTTTCTTAAAGATTTTAACAACTGATAATTTTTTTTTTTTTTTTTAAACCAGAAGACTAGGGGCGCCTGGGTGGCTCAGTCAGTTAAGCATCTGCCTTCGGCTCAGGTCATGATCGCGAGGTCCTGGGATGGAGTCCTGCATCGGGCTCCCTGCTCAGTGGGGAGCCTGCTTCTCCTTCTGCCCCTCTCCCCAACGCATGTTCTCTCTCTTTCAAATAAAATGTTAGGAAAAGAAAAAAAAAACATAAGACTAAGGCTCAGGGAATTTGGGGAATTTATTCTTGGTCACATAGAAAATAAATGGTGAAGTATTTTTAAGAAGTACAAGTATGTGGGTGCACTTGTTAATACAGTGGAGCGCTTTCTCATTCCTCCCTTACAGGATTCTCAGTTGGTGGTCAGGGAAGACCCTAGAAGTTCCTTTTAACTTTAAACATGGGAGACAAGGACTGTTCCTATCCCCGCAAGAACAATATCAGAAGAGGATGAGGGACAGAAGACAGAGCTGAAAGAGGGGCTCCCCACTTTCCCCCTTTCTCCCATCCCATTTATTTGACAGGAAAGGCCAACTCTAAGTAGCATGGAATAATTTTCAGAGTTGAAAGATCTGGGAGGAACACTCTAGATAGGCTTCCTTTTTTCTGGGAAGGAAAGTGAAGCTGGGAGAAAGGGACTAACTATCAGTGCCACTCAAATGATTTAATAGTTAAAGTATTTCATCCCATCATCTTCTCAGTCTGCCTTCCCATGTTGACATATGTCCAAAGCATATTTCTGCTCATGCTGCCTCTGTAGTCCTAGACTTTCAAGGCTAACACTATGATTGCATGATTATTTGCTGTGTAATAAGCACACATGCTATGTTTGTGGGAATAAAATTCCTACCTTCTACGTATGTTTCACTTATTGGATTATACTAGAAGCACCCCAAAGGTGCATGGTCTGGAGAGGGAGACCTCAGAACAGGGCTACCGCATAACTCCGTGTCAGGAAACAAACCAGTGCTAACTAAATATCTACTTTGTGCTATACACGGTACTTGACACATCCACACATCTCATTCTATTTAATGGTCAATAATAATCTTTTGAGCTCGGTACAAGTATATCTCATTTTTAGTAGAAGACACTGAGTATTGAGAGGTTAAGAGATTTGCCTGATTTCATCTGGTAATTAGTCATTGGTGGAGCCCATATGCAAATTCAGGTTGGCTAATTCCTACTTTTTTCCTCTACATCAGGCTGTCTTTCAGTGCTTGTCACAGCAGGTGAGCATACAGGATTTGGGATCTGAGCATGTTGCTACAGGGGAGCTGAAAATGTTCTTCAGGGGTCTGGCTTTTATTCTGGCCTCCTTGGGGAAACCAGCAGATACCCAGGGTGGAGTATGTGTAGGGGGTATGGGTGTTATCTTCTCTGCAGTTGGGAAAATATGCTTACAATGGGATGACACAAACAAAGAAGAACAGGAATAGCTAACATCATTGCATACTTACAGATCTCTGCTAAGAAACCTATGGACATTGTCTGATTCAGTTCTCACAATGACCCATAGAGGTAGGTACAGATCTACAGGTGAGAAAATGAGCCTTGTAGAAGTTAACTTACCCCAGTCAATTGAGCAAGTTTTTGAGTTAACTAGGAAGTTAAGAACCTTACTTTGTACATAGTTCTTACTGACCTCAGAACCCTAATTACTTTGTTGCACTGCATCTAATATCAAGAGTGATTATTCATTCTGTACCCAGCAACCCAACAACTACTAAACCACAGAAATCTTTTATTTCTGGGCAGTTCAGTTAAGTAAGTTTTATTGCCTAATGTCAGACTTCTTTTATTTAGAGAGCTGCCAACCTGAGATAACCTCCCTCTTTAGTATGTTGGTGGTTATTCATTCATTGGGGCTGCTGTTAATTTTAATTACTTGTTTGACCTTTGACCGCTATAAAGTTCATCTGATTAAAAAATATTTTCTTAACATAGAAAATTGCCAACAAATACCAAAAGCACTAGGTCAACCAAGCCAGACATGCTTGAATAAATAACCACAGAGCTTATAAAATGTCTGCCTGTGCCCTTGACATTTGTAAAGAGACATTTATGACTCCAACACAATCTTTGCTATCATTGGGTTATTGCTAACATACCAATCTTAACTTGACCATCAGCTTTGATTTTTCCACTGGCAAGAACAGCTTAAGCATTTCACATTTTTTGCATTACTGGTACTATACAGATCTCACCCCACTTAAGATACACACATACACACACACCTATATATACTTTCTCAACAAAAGAGGCTAACACAATATAAACACTTAGTACTCTTAAAATACGGAAAGGCAACAGAAACCTTCTGTAGTGGACAAGGAGAGGGCTTCAAAGATAGCTGAAAGAATGTAAATTAAGCATAAAAGAGGATTTCCTCTTTGTTAGAAATTGGAGAAATCCAATGAAGTTGGAGAGTCATTATTTGCCAAGAGTGTCCTTCTTGGAAGATGCTTGCAAATAGGGTCAGTTTCTTTGGCAGTTCTTGGATTCAGGGAGAGACTCTTGGATTTTTAAGTTTTCCTTCCTTATGTTCTTTACTTTAATCTCTTGACTGGGCGCTGATTCTTTTGTGGTGGTATCCAGATTGCTAGGCAGAAGTTACTTGGTAGAAAATATTTGAAAGAATTGAAAGGAGGGAAGTATAGATATGACATTTTGCTTCTGGTCAGAGTTTTCCTATAAAATTTGTACATATGAAGACTGTTTTTGCTCCACAGTTCTGAGATTGAATCTTCATAGTCATAACCTTCTCCCTACGTTGTAATCTGGGATGAAAGCTGGTCTCTGGGCACTGGATCCATGTTACTGGCAAGTGAAAAAGTTCTTTTTTTTTTTTTTTTTTAAGATATTATTTTCTTATTTGACAGAGAGAGAGAGAGATCACAAGTAGTCAGACAGGCGGGCAGGCAGAGGAAGAAGCAGGCTCCCTGCTGATCACGGAGCCCAACACGGGGCTCAATCCCAGGACACTGGGATCATGACCTGAGCCAAAGGCAGACGCTTAACCAACTAAGCCACCCAGGCACCCCTGGCAAGTGAAAAAGTTCTTAAGACTTGGTCTCTGCTTCACGTTGTTTTTCTTTTTCTTCACCCATCCCCTTTCTTTGAATTGGTAGATGCACTCTAGCTGTTAAAAATGTCTGGTTTTTTCTACAAAATGGGCTGCAACTTAAATCAGTGGAAATCTTGGTTATTGAAATACTAAGCTTTCAAGTGAGTCTGTGGGCTTAACTGTAGAAATTGTTTGACAAGCACAAAAATATCAAAACAAGTTGGTCCATTAAGTCCACTTACATACATAAAACATTTTTCTCGATTTAAAAGTAATATATATGTTCATTTTAGAAAGTGTGTAAAATAGGGAAAATGCAAAGAAGAAAATAAAATTCACCCATAAAATCCTATCATCCAGAAGTAACAGCTTATTAACAACTTAATGCATTCCTTTTCAATCTTGTGTGTTTACTAATGGCTGCGTGTCTAAAAATCTACAATAATGTCTGCTCTGTTGTAAACTTAATAAATATTTGTCATATGTGAACAAGATGATTTATGTGACCAGGGTCTGTTTTGTTTTTGATTACTGTGAATGTTTTGTCAGTTACAGCTATAAACAACATTAATCTGTTGTAAGTTATTCCTGCTTGGTACCTGATTTCCTTTGGGTATTTGACCTTGAGAGCCTGCTCTCTAGACTTATCTACGTAAATATGATGGTACATGTTGAGAGTGCTAATAGATTAATTAGATAATATAGCCATATGTTAATGTTAATTTAAATTTTAATCTGTAGTATGCCCCCAGAAGCGAGTGGCAACAGGGGGTATTAGAACACAGAGCCTGAAGCCATGCAAATACAGATTATGATCCTGACTCTGCAACTGCCAACCGTCATGTCCTTAACAAATTACTTAATCTCTTTGAGCCTTAATTTCCCCATGGCTAAAATGACCGTAAAAACCCACATCATATGATTATTGTGAGATGAAAAATATGTACAAAGAGAAAGAAATCACTAAATAAATTTGAATTAACCCACAGTGGGACCCAGAAAATTTGTTTAAGAAACCATGACTTATCTAATGCCATGTAAGTTTGTATAAGTGAAAAAGCCATACTGTTATAAGGCTAAACAGTAGCCTGGATTTTTTCCCCCCAAATGATGCCATGCTAAAAGATGACAATTATGAGTGTTCACTCTTAAAAGGGAAACTCCAGGGCTGATGGGCTGGCTAAATCTACACCTTGGAAAATTACCTTCATTTTAATCCTCTTGTGTTTTGAGTACTCAGGAAATTTCTTTTCTCAGAGCCATGTCATATTTGATTTTTGTGCGTTTGCTTCTAAAAAGATGAGGGCCCTTTT